>NW_020897689.1:5847460-6091861 GCF_003984885.1 Neopelma chrysocephalum | reverse complement strand
CTTCTTCTCTGATTTCTCCAAAATTTGAGACTGAGGCATCTTCTTTTACTGCTTAGCAATTCTACTCCACGATGAGAACATTCTAGTTATATTCCCATTCCATAAAGTCATCTGTTTTTCTGGTGGTCTAAGTGGTGGTGTTTTTCTTTTTCTTTTTTCCTCCCATCTAGGTACTGCTATGTGGATATTTGTTAGCAATGACTGATGTGGAATCTACATATGCAGACTTTATTGCTTCAGGAAGAACAGGTAGAAGAAATGCGTTACATGACATACTTGTGTCCTCTCCAGGTGGGAACTCTAGTGAACTAGCCTTAAAGTTATCAGAGCTTGATATAAACAAAGCAGGTGAGTACATTATGACATTTCATTACATTTATTTAAAACTGAAGTGCATGGTTTATGTGCATGCATTATTCCCTTGACCCTTAGCAGCAAAAATTTTTTTTTTCTAATCAGCAGGGGTTGCCTACAATAAGAATCCCAGATTTCATAAATGGTTATTTGCAAGTAAAACATGTCACTGAAAAAAGAAAAGTCATTCTTCAGTGAGTACCTAGTGTCAGGGTCCATGTCAGAATAAATTTTATGGGAAGTATAGAGAAGAAAATAGGGAACTCTTCATTAAAACCCAAGTCTTTATAATATCCTTTAATGGAAGGTATCTGGTTTGAAGCCTATAGGAGAAGCCATGTGTCTGTTTGAAAAGTTGTTGTGAAATTAATTTTTTTGAGCTGCCAAAGGACAGAGCAATAGCAATGCATTGTTGTTTGTTTTACCTGGGTCTTTTTTTCTGAGTAAATTGTCTCTTTCTCCTCTCTGCTAATAGTTTGTCCTTCTTCTAAGGTGATAAGTAGCTATGCAATCCTAAATCTTACTTTGCCTTTGATATTACCAAAATTTTAAAAGGGTTGTGCACCTTTAGTGGAGAAAAAGGGGGGAAAGTAGACCTTATATTAAAAAAGTAATATGACTGTATAATGATTTTCATGTTACACGGGTGGGGGTTAATGAATGTATCTTATGGATATTAAAAAGCCCTTTTCAGATCTTAAGGAAGAGGTGTTTTGCTTATTTTAGTAACAGCAGAAGAAAATGAATGCAGCAAAGAAGAAACTGTTGATAAGCAGCTGCCCTGTTTGTGCACATTCTTCTCTCAAAGACAGCAAGAGTTCTGAGAGGCAGACTCTTCACAGGACAGTCAGATGTAGGCAGCGTGATATTCAGGTGGTTGTAGTGCTGTTTTAAGTGAGGGATTCTTTTTTGGCTTTTGGACTAGTGTACATCCTACGTCATTCCTTCTGCAGTTGCCAGTTTGGGACCTATAGATTCTAGATGCATGCAATTCTAGCTGGGCAGGGCGTGCAATTCTAGCTGGGCAGGGTCTTTAGTTTTTTTGATTTAAAAAGAAAAGCTTTATTAGTATGTGGGTCGGTGTGTCTATTTATTTTAATGTGGGGATAGGTGTACAATGTTGGAAAAATAGAAAGTAGGTGCCATTTGAAATGCATAATACCAACCTTCCTTCTTGCTTTAATTTCCTCCAGTCTCAAACTTACAGTTATCAAAATTGTCTTTGATCTTGTCTATTTAGAAGATATAAACAATCCCTAATTTTAAGTTAAGCTGCAAAGTGGTTATAAGCCAGAACTGTGTTCTCTTGTAAGCTGTAAAAAGGATGTGACTTTGTGCCTGTAACATATGTTGATATGCACTTGCTACCTGCAGTTTGCTCTGTAGTGATAAGAATGGTTTAAATAACTGTTAGCCTAATTTTAATACATAAATTGGGAGTCTGTTTAGTTCTTGGAGATCCCTTTTGCAGCCTGGGTAACTTAATCATTGCAAAAAAATGTACAAAGTTGCTCATAAAATTACCTTAGGTAGTAGAAACACAGAAATTCCTACATACTTCTTCAGGAGGTTATGCAGTTGCAATTAGATATAATGAAAATGTATTTAAATTTTGTATTATTAGTACACCTAGGTGCCAAGTAAAAGCCTCCAAACCAAAAATATTGAAAAAGATATTGTCTAACCTAGCATTCATGTGAGTATTAATGTTTTACCCCATCATGTCTTTCCAAACCAAGAGAGGCTAACAAATATTTTGCATGCCAAATCCTAGTTCAGAATATATTAGTGCTTGTGGGATGCATATATGTATCACACCTGACAGGATTAAGAGGAAAGCACGTGTTTGGGGGTTATATCTTATTTCTTTCAAGGTGCATGTCAAACAATTTATGCTAAGTACTACCTAATTATATAAATATAGACATCCAGATTTGATTCTTTCCTTTTCTTTTTCTTTTTTTCTTATCACAGCTACACACATTTTCTTGCAAAACTGCAAGTACATTTCCTTTCAACTGCATGGAGTAATGGCAGAGTAGGATAATGCAGATGTTAAAGGAAAAGAAGGTGGTTGTAAAACATATGTAAATTAAATTACCCAAGCATGTTTAGTACATTCACTTTGAAAATCCTGCAGATACATATTCCTGTAAAATACCAGAACGGCTTTGAATGGCACTAGGCAGTGAGGCCTTGTTCAAAACCACGTATTTGTCATGCAATAATTGATACCTGAAGTGAGTGTTAGTTAATCCCCTCATCAATGAGCTGACGACAGATAATAAGGAATTTACTTGTAATACTTATGTATAATAAGTATAATTACTGTATAATACTCTCCCTTCAAAACAGCTGTCCTAGTTTTCTTTGTCCATAACAAGCTAACAACCTGCTATTATCTATGAAATGGACATATTTACCAACCTCAAAATACAGGTTCCAAGTACTCTGTGTCAACATATTTTATCTAAATTTAGTAAAAGCAACACTAGGTGCATCTGGTAAGTACTGCAACAGAAATTATAAGAAAGAAGGCAAAAGAAAGATTTTAGTAAAAAAATCAGCAGCCTGCTCAACACTCTCAAGATAACCAGTGCAATCCAAAAACCCTGGTATTTAGATCATCTTACCAGCGATTATAGCTAAATGAAGCAGTAAGGAGACACTACAGTGAAGAGCAAGGACCAGTCTCTGCGGATCTAATCTCTAAAACAAACTGCTCGTTTTCTAGGTGCTACAGAACAGTAGTGGAAAGGACACTTTCTTGTAAAAGTTGTAGTGGTCCAACCATCTACAAAAAACGGGGATAATAGTGTGTTGAAGTCATACAGAACTGCAATGAAGGACTGATTGTAGAAAACTGTAATTAAAAGTGATTTTAATTCATGGTAGAAATGTTTTAGGTGTAAGCATGGGAAACAATGATGAACACTGTAGAGACAGTTGCATTACAGGAAGAAAAATCAGTTAAAAGCTGCACATTAGCGGGACTGGTAACTGTTGCCAGCTTACCACCTCACACAACTGTATGGTGACTTGGAATATTGTATTACTTGGTTTTCTTTCTTTTTTTAATATGTCCTGCTGGTTTCAAAATGCTGTGTAAGAATTGCAATCTTACTCTAAAGACCTTAGAACCATCATATTTTAAGGGAAGAATAGTTTAAGAGTGTGCTTTGGCAATTTTGGGATTCTCCAAACTTAGAAGCAAATTTATTTCTGTAAACATGTGTTATAGCCTTTAGTGGAAGAGCTCTACCAGCGGAATGAAGAGGTATGTAGTACCAAGACAGTGTATTATAGATTAAATGGATTTAAACTAATGAGTTTTTTCAGTGAGTTGAGAAGAATCTTTTAAGAAGTGGTACATCAGAACCTTAGTGCTCCTTCTCTGAATCTTTGTGCTCTATGTTTAACATGTAGATAGTGAAATGTTTAGCCTTTGTGTCCAGGATGATTTTTCTTTTAAACACAAATACCTTGCAAAGTTTTTGTTTAGTTGGTTGATTGGTTGGTTTTAGTTTTGGTTTTGGTTTGGTTTTTTTTCAAGAAGAATTCTTCCAGGAAAGTGTGGCTTGCCCAGCTAGCATAAGGGATATTAAAGACTTCCTAGTAGTCAGAATAAATGGAGGACAGAGCAGGCAAAAAAGGAACAAAACTCCACGATTCCACTCATCTGGACTTTTGCAGTATCAGAACAAATGTAGGAGGCTTTGTAGAAAGTGATTGGACAACTTGGGCAAAAGGGATTTCTATCCAAAAGTAAACAATTGCACGTAGATCCATCCTGATGGAATCCTTTCTAATTTGAGAGATGAAACTGAGAAATCATTTTCTGAGAAAGTGCCTTGCAAAACAAATGTTCATTCATTACTCAATCCATAATGAACAGAATAAACCTCACTGTTTCATAGGTTAATCAACTTCCCATACAACTTTTCATCAGGTTGAATTTGATAATTCACGGTACCTTCTGAGGCATTTTCCTGCCTAAAATACTCGTTCATGCACAAAACACTGCTCTCATGTCTAAGCTATTGACAATGTTCTTTACAATGCAAAGAACTTTTTTCCATTAGCAATGTGCCCCTTCTTCTAAACAGAAAAGAGAACATGTTTGTTGCTTATTTCTATAAACAGAAATAAAACTGCAGATGTACAGTGTGATCTGAAATGAGGAAACAATAAATATCTGCATTGATAACCCTACTTTTTTTCTAGAGATCTATAGATTAACAATAAGAGGCACTACTACCTCTGTTTAGACATCTTTACAACCTAGCCATGGAATTTTCTTCTCATAACTACTCTGTCGAGCCAGTTCAGTACAAATTGCTCAGAATCCTTACAAGATACAAGAAACAATGTATTATTCCTTGTACGCAGGATGTATTCTGTTCCTCACATTGTTCTGAGGTTTGCAGTGAGACAGCTGGATTGAATGCTGGGACGTGGTGCTGAAAACAGACACACAGAACAAATAGAGCTTTAACAAGCTATTGCTTTTATTGAAGTTGCATGTTTTTATAGCAAACTCTGTTCAGACTTGGTGCAATGAGTTTTTTTTCTCTTATACTGTCATAGTATGATAGTAAATAAATTTTCAGAAATACTCTACCGTTTTTGTTAAATTCTTTAATTTCTAACTACTTTAGGTCTTTACTAAAAATAATACTGGCAATTGTAACTAGGAATTTGCTTCTCAAGAGACACCTTCAAAAACAAAGTATGGCTATCTTAGTAGTAAAGGGTTTCATGTTTCAGATTCAATTTCTTTTTACTTTGCTTTTGGAAACTGATGGATGAGTAATCAGGGTTCTGGAAGCAAGACCTCTTTATTTTAGGGTGGATTACTCATCCTTTTCTTCTGTGTTATAGAAGGAGAAGGAGATGCACAACGAAATCCAAGTGAGCAGACCGGGGAGGCCCAAGGGGAGGCAGCAAAGCAAGAAAGCTGACATCCGACTTTGACCAAGTGGAGCAGCTGCTGGATGTTTTCAGACTACAAGAGTGTGCAGGAACAAATTTGTTTCCATGAGAAAGCTGTTAGAAAAGAAAGTGCATGTGTCTTCACTGCTGGAACCCACTCAAGACAATGCTAAAAAGGGGGGTACAAGCTGTGACAGAAGACAGAATCTCTACCTCTGTCATTAGCAATGGTTGAACACGTATTGAGTTTTTGGGATAGTGTCATCAGATCCCTTCATAATGACTCGATGGGAGCACTTTTAGAAAGTAGAACAGGTAAATCTTGTAGCAAATGGCCTTTGAAACGTCAGAGGATCTAATTCTGTATCTTAAGCAAAGGCTTGTGTGATCCTCAGTTTAAAATTCTCTGGCCAAAGTGTTTGCCCATTATAAGAACTGTAAAGAAAGCACTGTTTTTAGAACTTTGCATCTGTTTTACAGCTCTGTTATTTACAATGGTTTTTGTATTGTACAACTTAGATGCTCCACACTGCCCCTTCTCAACTGCTTATGAAGAATATTTCTGTTACTGTGAATTTTTCTACCACATGTTTTGAAAGGGCTCTTTTTTTGCATAAGGTGGTGATGTGCACATGATAGATCTAAACGTCAACTGCTAAATTGATTATGCCTAAACCTAAATGACTCAGCAACACTCTGATTTGTTACTAGATGAGCCTTCAAAACGATTTGTTAATGTGAATACTTGAGCGCGTGTTGTGTCCTTGGTACAGTTTTGCCACTCACCTGTAGTTAGTTGCATATCAGAGACTCAAATTAAATCTTTTATGTTATTCTTCCCCATTTTTCTAATTTTACTTCCAATTTCTTAATCTTTTCTGAGATATTTTTTTAAAATGTTAGTCCAAGCATTTTATTGTTATGGTAGTTTTAAGAATACATTTATAACATTGTATGGGTTAAAATTCAAACAAATTCCATGGTGCTAGAGGTTTTTTTGGTTCACATTGTTTAAGATGGGCCTTGTTTACACATGAGAAAATAACTGGCATATGTTATTGCCAGTTACGTATTCTGAAATGAGTTTTAAAATGCAGGATAGTCCAACTTTGAAACATGGGCTGGATCCAGCCAGGGGACAATTTTTACTATTCCTTGTCTTTGCCTCAGTGGATCAGGCTGTTGAGTTTGCCCAGCCAGTCACCTGTTACTGATGCACCAGCACAGCCAAGTGCTAGAATCCACTACCACAGGCTTTCAGCTTGGAATTGGGAAGGGAAGTGAGAGACTTGGCATCTAGCACCCAAAAGACTAGATTTTTTTCCCATTTCAGCTATTCCAAAATGAAAGTCCAAACTGGACCTTCATCAAAATACCAGGATAGTTTGTCCATCCAGGACATAACTTAAAATATCTACAATTTAATAACCTGTTCTGCAGTAGCTATTGCTTATTGCTTTTCTTCCCCCCATCCTGCCCCAATGAACAAGGCCATACATGAGGCTGAATGCTGCAAAAGGGGGCAGCCACACCTCTGTGTGACTAAGGTGAGTGAAGAGAGTGACTGATAGTAAACCATGGCAATCACACAAGCACCAATCACAAGGTCAGAAGATTTGTTTTCTTTTATTAACAGGAGGTGATGTCACTTTCTTTATATATAGTATATATATTATATATATTTTTGTGTTGTTGGTTTCAAATGTTATGCACTTTTTAATGTTTGTAAACTTTTACTAATGAATAGTGTGATTGCTTCCTGAATATATTAATCATCAGTTGACGAAACATCTTTGTGGCCACAGCTGTTTGTTTCTACCATATGTATCATAGTACTTGTCACCTGAAAATCTTTTGTGAGATATGTGGAGAAAAAAAAAAAACACTTCTGATCAGTATTATGAGATCATTTATTAGTGTTAATAAAAAACAAGCCAGCAGTGCGCTTGTGGCTCATTAGTGTAATATTAATTCTCACCTTTTAGTGTTTGGAAGCTGAATGCCTTGCTTCTTACTAGCTGTCAAATGCCCTATCTTGTTGGTAACAGAAGTAGTCCATTTGCTTTGAAAACACTGTTACCCTTAAAATAATTATTTATTCATTTGTTTCACTTGGTGTTCCTTTCAAACTTAACACGTTATTATTGATCTTTTTTTTTAGTTGTTTCTCCCCTTTTGCTCTTGCATCATGTCTTCAGGCTGAACTGGTTGCCCCTTTGTCATGGACTACTTACTGTCAATCTAGCACAAACTCCAGCAGAAAATAAGATTCCAGAGTTTTTCTGTAGTGTTACTTTATTGATGATCCATGAAGCATCATCAATAAAATATTGTGGAAAAAGGCAATAGTGAAATAAGTATTTACAGTACATTAAAGTGATGGTTTTCCTTATTTTCCTTCAGTGGTTTATTTCAGTACTCTTTCCCTCTTAATTCTTTTGTGTTTTAAATAAAATTAATTTCAGCCTTTCCTCTCTATTTTGTACCTGTTTCTTCTATTTCTCATCCCATTTTCTATTGTTTTTAAAGAAATCATGGAGGCCTCTGCTGGTTTTTGAAACACATCTCTTTGTGATGGAAAATAGCACTGCTAATTTTAGTAGAGTAAATGGCTGTTTATGTTCCTCTTCCCCCAAGTGTATGAGTGCTTTATCACTTGAACTCTGCTTGCTTTCTTAATTTGGGGTATTTCTGTAGCATCTATAAACAGGCCTCACTTAATGTAAACATATGGTTAGTCTGTGCCAAGTCACAGCACTGTATCTTGAGTATAATTATTACCAAATCAATTACAGAAGAAGTAGTTGAAGTATACTCACACCTTTGCTTCTGTATAATTCTCTGTAATATAACAGGGGCACTGGTGGCAGAACTGGACTTTGACTGGGTTATTTTTCCTTTTGCCAGTTATCTTTTTCAGTGAGTCTGACACTCTGGCTTCTGTTCCAGTGTCGTCTTCATATTGTATTGTTTTCATGATGAGTAAGTACTTAAATGTTTTTTTAATCCATGATTATCTTAGAAAGATCTTCCCAAAAATCTGTATAAATTCAACAATGTTAGGTGTGGAATATCAGCATAATATAATACTCCTTAAAGGTTTGGCTTTGGTGGGATGGTGGTGCGTTTGGGGTTTTTTTGTTTTACTGTCTCTTTAGATGGATGTTTTTGGTGCTTCCTTCACCCCACAGGACCATCACTTAAAAAGTCTCTATACTCTTGTTCTTTTGTTCATAGTAAAGTCTATGAATATGTCTGCAAGCATTCCACTTGCAGGGTTTAGGTTACCTGTCCACTTGAAACACACACATTTTAGAACTAGAATTGGACAGAGATATTGGCATTTCTTCTGCTTATTTCCATTAATGTTGGCCGTGTGCTTCAAAAACCACATGTTAAAAGACAGCAGCAAGCACGCACATACTGTTACTTCATCAAACCATAATTTTAAGCCAAAAGTTCACCATGACCTTCCATACAAAAATTAATATATAAATAAATATGAAAAAAGTCAGTATACTGATTGCTACTTGGCTGTGTAATTTCCCTTGCCATGTTTTTTTCCCCACAATTTTGAAGTGGTAAAAAGTGTATCCTGGTATGACTACAAATGGATAATTATCTGGTGCTCAGAAGGAGCAACTACCAAAGTGGTTAAGCTGGACCTTCTACAGTATTAATGCCTTTCTCAGCTAAACTGAAGAATTTCAGGTGTGCTTAATGTTTGTGTTTTATGTTTCAGAAATACCAGTAAATTTTCTGCAAAGGAAACACTGAGAGCTGCTGTTGAGACTGAGCACAGTACAGTAACCTCAGCTTTGGCAGTTTGCCTTACCTCAGCAGTGTTGAACTGCTGTGTTTTTGTCCTGACTTGTTTATTTGTTTTGCTTTGCCTCTCTTTCTGACTGGTTTATTTTCTGTTCTATTCTCCCCTCATGTAAAACAATACCCTAGAAGTATATGGATGTGGAGTACTGTATTTCTGTATATTTGAGTGACTTAAGTCTTGTAGTGGAAAGGTTGTTTCACTTAATCTTTTTGACCAATGCACAAAGGGGGGTCTGTTCCAAAATTCTCACTGTGACAGAAGCAAAATAGCCAAGAAGGAAGTGTGAATTCAAGAAGATAGGACAGCAATATAAGGAAGATATCTTTTCTTAATAGTAAGGCAGGTGGGGCCCAGTACAGAAAATAGCTTTCTCCATCATATGATGAACAGTCAGGATGTGTTGCTAATAGCTAAAAAGGAGGAAAATTGTTCAACTTTAGGTGATATTTTGATTTCAGAACCAACTTCAGTTTTTCAACAGAAGCATCCATAAATCTGTGGCACTTAACCCTTGAGATCAATCATAGCATCATTGGGTTCTAATGAAAGAGAACGAGAGATTTCTTTGAAAATTAACTCCATCTCAGCCAGATCCAATACAATAGAACCCATAAATAATTAACAGCTAATAAAATTATAGAAATCAAGATAGTAGCAGGAACATTCTGTCTCTGCAGGCTGAGGCTGAACTTATTTTTTCCTGCCAGAGAGTAGGGACAGAAGTAATCAATATGGATTTTTGGTACATTTCCAGTATTTCATGTAACATACTGCCAATATCTGTCTAAGAGAAAATAATGGTCAAACAGTGATCTGGACAAATAAGATAACTGGGTACTAGGTTGGTTCCTATTGCTGTTAACTCACTATCTAATAATGAGTTATATAATGAGTTAACTAGGGAGTGTTAATACAAAGAAATCTTAAAAGCAGAGAGTAAAGGTAAACAAAAATATAGTGCATTCATGCTTACAAAAATCATTCCTGTCTTCTGAAAGCAGCAGGACTTCACACTCTGTCTTTCTACATTGATTCTTACATTATGGCTTGGAGCTGCTGATGTTTTAGAATGGAGGGCAGGACAGACTTGTCAACACATGACATCTGTGTACAAATGATCTTATTGTATTTTCAGGCAACACATACTTCAGTACCCTGAAACCAAGCATTTATAAAAGGACTAATGCAAGTGATGACTTGCTTATGAGTTCTGAAGGTTTTAGCAAATTAGCCATCACTTTCAATCCTGTTTGCTATTAAGGCATTCTCTGGTGCTGGTCCATGTGCTAGCGTGATAGATGATAGCCTTATAAAGGTTTGACTGAGGCAGATGATCTTGAGTGCTCCCAAAATGTCTGAGACAAAGATACATGTGAAAAATCCACACCACCTTCCTCCAATAGCAAAGACATATAAGTGGTTTGTATTTGTTAAATAATAAACATATTGTATCAGTGGTTAATCAGTTAATGCACTGTCAACACTACATGTAATTTTGGGGAGGGAGGGGTAAGAGATGGGGGGGTTAGGTTTGCAGCCTGAAAACCATATCCTGACTGAAGTGTGACTACAAAATTAGATCTGGAAAACTTAAAAAGCTTTTAACATTTTAAGAAGTTTTGCCAAACTCATTCAGCACACCATTGTATTTGGAAATCTCTTTCAGGCTAGTGATTTCTTTTGAACAAAGATGGCTTGCACTTCATCAAAACACATTGGATAGAACATGCAACAAAAAGTAGAAATGGTCAATCTGACTGTACAGCCATGAAAAAAGTGTCAGTGCTGCACATTGCCCTCCCTCACTGCATCTGCAGGCAGTGCTTGTGACTGTTGCAACACACTATGTTTTAATTTCGTTGGAACAGGATTTTCAAGAGACCCTGTGGAGTATTGTCTGAACCATAGCTTCTATCAGCAGGAAGGCTGATCATATTTTTATCAACTAATATCTTCCTATATGATGTTCAAATTAAAATTTATTATTCACTCTAAAGTATCCTTTGAACATCCATGTGGTAATAAAAATGGCTCTGCTTTAGGCTGAAGTCTAATAAGATGTCTTGTAGTCATTTGTAATGTCCTGTGGATCTGTACATATTTTATGTGTATATTTGCGTTGCAACTATGCTATATATTTTCCAATTAAACATCACAGACCAAATGGAAATATGCAACATAAAAACATTGTGTGATATTTAACTTTTTAAAGTACACACTGCTCTCTTCCTGGAAGTTATACACAAATAGGACACAACTTATGTGTTTCAGTAAAAATCTTTGTTTCCACAGCCTCATCTTTGATCCTGCAATGCAGTCAAAATGTAGACTGTGTAACATCTGATTATAGTTATCATTTCCCTAGCAACAGACTGATATCTTCATTCAATACATTATGAAGTATATTTCAGAGAACAGGGCATGCTGGAAGGGATGAAAATGGATGACTTAACAGGTTTTTTTCTTCTATAATCCTCTCATCCATGGAAAGAATTAAGAACTCCCTCTGGACACAAACACAATGTCCTCATTTGTTTGGAAGTGCAAACACCAACGATATATAATAATAATGATCCTATAGAAACTGCTACCACTGTGGTGGTGTTATGGAGCCCTCCTCCCCCAAAAAATTAGAAAAGACAAGTACCCCGGACCATAACCGATAAATAGCACACGGACACCTCCTGGTGGCACTGGCGTGTATTTTTAAATAGAAGGATTTGAAATTCAACCTATGGGAACAGAGGTCCAAACAGCCACAATGGATCTGGGATGATTAAGGTGTTGAGAAAAATGTTTGAAAATTATGCGAGCAAAGTATTGTAATTGCACCTTTTACATTATGGGCTAATAATGTAATAAAGTGGGTCATCTGGTCCAACCCCTCTGCTCAAGCGGGGTCATCCTAGAGCACCTTCAGTGGTACTTGATATGATTTTGAAAATTGTTCTTACATGGAAACTTGAAAACATTTTTCATATGTGAAAAAGCTGTGTGTTGATTGGGTTGTGCCAGTCATTTTATTTTAAAGGGACAAGATGATGTATTCATACTGTATTTCATGTTATCATATTTCTTTGCACTCACATGGTAGAAGGAGGCAGAAGATATATGTCAACTTGAAATGTATTTCCCTTTATACCATGTTCTTTTCTATTTGAACATTTGAGTAGTGCTGCAAAGTGAATATAACAGAAGAACTTGCATAATCAATTATACCAGTGGTAATGTCTGGAACTGAACATGTTATTTAATAGAATTCAATACACTTACATGTAATCTATTACTTTTTTATCGATATATGTTTCGTACACATTATTAAACTGATTTCCTTTTTTACTGTTTCTGTAACCATATACTGACATGTCTCTATCTAGTTTGTTTTGCCACTTTCTGAAGACTTAGCACATTGCTTGTTTGAGCCTGAGACATCTGCTTTTAATATATTAAATATTAGCTCATTTGTCCTATTTGAGTAAAACGAAAAGGCTTTCGAACATTTTTATATAGGAAACATGAAGTTTCAGAGAAGCATGGGCACTCTGTAGGTAACAGCTTTAAGGTGAAAATTCAGGTTTTGTTATTCTCCGTTTTTGTCTACAGAATAGAGAGCACTTAGGAAGGGTTTCAGAAAGATCATGCTGAGGCTTTTTTTCATAATACGGAGGCATCCTGACTAAGAATATCAGTCTATCCCCCTACTCAGCCAGGAGTAATAGGTTTCTGCCCTGGGAAGAAGTGATTGAGTTCAGACAAGTGAAAGGCTCCCTTTCTTACTACTTTTTTCTTGAACCATGAAGATCATCGATAAAATATTGATTAAAATATATGTATTTCTATCTATACCTATATATCTTTATTTATATCTATACATCTAATCATGTGGATTAGATATAGCCATATGGAGATATACTAAGTTCATTTATACAGATATAATCATATAGATCTATATAGATAAGTATATATTGCATATTACATATCTCTATAATGATATAACTGTACAATTTCCCAAGCAGAGAAATCACGTGACTCAGTAACTACAATCACATGCCAATTCACTTATTATTTTTTCAGTTCCAGCAATAGGAAAAGCAGAACACATTTTTCTTGAGCATTATAATACCTAAATAGTCCAGGCAGGATGAGATTATTTTTGTCTTTGTTCAAATGTTTTTGTAATGGCACGTTAGCATTTATATTCCAGCAAAGATAATACACCAAGCGTTTTGCAAATACATCACAGGACAAGGGAGTGATTTTATCTTAAAATCTTTTGTGGTGCAGTGTGACAGCATGGGCTTTGAAATTTGTGATTTCCATGAACCAATCTGCCAGGCTGTATGACAAGGAAGTACAAATGTGCTGCACATGAAGTGAAGGTGCACCATATAACCTTAAAGCTTCACACATGGAAAAGGTTAGCCCTTTCTTTCCATTATCATCTTTTAGCCATAAACCAATATGCTCACTCATCCTTACCAGAGAGCTGAAATAAACATCAGAGGGAAACATTCTCCCCCAGGGATTGTTTTTGACTAAGCTCATTTAGTGGCTCTGAGTATGGCAGCCACTGAGTATGAAACTCAGAACTGCCTCCTAAACCCTCCCTTCTTCTAGAACATTGAGTTCCTACTCTTTTAGACAGCTATTCACCACTTTTACCAGTGATCTTTTAAAGTCAAAACTCAAAACCTTAAATAAGGGACCTAAACGTAGCTCAAGGTCCAGATTTTGTTTCCTTTTGTGGTTGAAGGTAAGATCTCTTCCTCTTTTCTGTTGAAGCCGTAAAAACTAGGAGGCACAGCACCAGGCCTGACAGAGTTCAAGAAGCATTTGGACAATACTCTCAGGCACCTGGTGTGACTTTTGGGGATGGTCCTGTGCAGGGCTGAGTTGGACTTGATGAACCTTGTGGGTCCCTTCTAACTTTGCATATTCTGTGATTCTGTGAAACTTTGGGTCATTTTGCTCTTTTAAGAAAATACCTCAAGCATACATGAAGCAAAGCAAGGGGCAGATGATCATGGAAGTACACTGTGTTTTAATCTAACAGTCATTCTTCCTAGGACACCACTTTATCAAAGGATGTAGCAATAGTGCCTGTTTCCACTACAGTTTGAAGAATAAAGCTTTGATACATGACATCAGAGGTTTAGAATAATTCCCATCCATTGTCTGAGGCTTTGAATCTCCATCGTCTACCTTCTAGGCAAGAAAGAATTCTGGTGCTGAGAGTCTCAAGCCTTCCTTTTAAAGCATTTCACTACTGTGTAAAAAGAAATTAAAGGCCTTACTTACCTTCTCCCAGATGAATGTCCTAGCCACTAGATTACCTCACAATTGCTCCAAAACTATGCTGATTATTTTCTTTAAGGAAACAGGGAGGATTGATAATCTCATCTTCAAAGGAAACTACTCAAAGGAATTTACGTACTTAATAAGAGCAGTCAAGCCAAAGAAGAGAAAGGCACCCCGAAGCCCAAAGGCAGAGATTTACATCCTTGACAAGCAGGTCTTAAACACCACTTAGTGCTCTTCTTTACATGCTTATGTACAGGCACATGACTTCCGCAGATCCCAGTTCTGTGCCCATAACCCAGAGTCAGTCTAGGCATCCTCAGAGGGCAGAGAATTGCAATAGTTGCATCCTCCTCATGAACATAGTCCAACTCTTAGTAACTCTTCAGCTCTCACATGAGAGATCACAAACCCCACAACTGATCTGAAATTTAGATATAACCAACATTTTCCCTCCATCAACAAGAATGGTAAAACCTCCTTAAACTATAACTATTCAACAAAGTATTGGCATTCAGGAGCAGATTTCCTTCTGGCATTAATATTCCAGGCAAATTTTGAGAGAGTTTAGTGACAAACAGCTGCTTTTGAAGCTGTCAGTTACTGCTTCCCCATCCTAGGGTCTTTGCCTTTATAACGCAACCCGCCTGTTTCATGTATAATGTTGCTAGTTCATAAAAAATCCCCAAATACCCTTTATCAAGAGGAACATACAACTGGAAGAATACAATTTACATGCAGAGGAAGAAAAAAATGTCAACAAAACCATTGGAGTTAGTCCTTTCTTGACCTGGCAGTTGCTTTTACAGTATTCCAAACAAATACTTTGACAAGACTTTTATAAAGACCTATCCTACACTAAGAAAATGCATTTAAAACTAATAGGAAAAAATATATAACTTAAACAACTATGTTTAACAGAAAGATTTACCTTATATGCATAGAACTAGGTATATATGTGACAGAAAAGTATACCATAAATCTATAGCTATGACTAGAGAAATCGATGAAGTCAGACACTGAAATTAAGTGGCCATCTGAAAAAAGAAAATTACAAGTGAGCATTTTCCCTTGACTGCATGTCTTTAGAATCCATTGTTCCTGAGTAGATTTGAGACTGCTGGGGCAAATTCACCTCCCATGATGTAAATCTAGAGTAATAGTACTGAATTTAATATTACAGTTGTTTATTGGCTTTGAGGGCAGGAATTGACTGTGCCCTGTAATTTCTGTATCAAGCCCATGCTGTAAATCAGATTCATATTTTAGCATAATTTAAATCCATGCATAAATGTATTTATTCGTAGGGTGTTTGCTGCAAAATTGCTACTTCAGGTCCATCAGTAGGGAGGGGGGCTGTCCAACACTGGACTGGAGTTCCTTCTAAAGTAAAATGTCTGTGTCCTAAAAAATTATCCTTAGCAGAATCCAGCAAAGATATTTCAGAGCTCACTGCCTTTCTTGGAGGAATTCTTTATGGTTTCAATGTTTTTGAAGATATAAGAGAGGACTATTAGAAATTAAAACATTTATAAGGCCAGAGAACACAGCAGACTGACAGACAGACAGTGTGCACAGAGATTCCAAAAGCCTGATGAACACCACACTTCCGATTCAGTTTCTGGTTTACAGCAGTATTTTTAAGAAAAGGGCAGGACAGTTAGATTTCTTTGCAATGATGGGTCTTATTTGCCGCTTCTATGAATACACTTCCTCTGACTTTCCCAGCCTGGTTCTTCTTTTTGAAGTGTGTCATTAGCAACTCCAGTTCTAGAAATGCTGAGTTTTGATCCCTGACCAGTCCTGCTGGTCACAGAATGTGTTACCTTTCTGTTCCATCTAGGACTGGACCTTTCCGACAGCAAGTCAGACATCCAAAACTGAAGCATCTTCCAAGAATTGTACAGAGAAGTCAGAATTTTGGTTTTGTGAATAATTGTAGAGGATCTTTTTATCTTTTACACTTCACCTTGTCCCATTTCATGTTTTAAGTCCTGCAAGTCTGAGTTATGGAGTGAGATCCTTTCCCTTAAGAGTTTCAGAAAGCCATTTGTAGTCATCTTTTATATAGTCAGTCACAAGGAAGATGGATGCAGTATAGCAAATAGCAAGCTATGAAGTCACATAGCAGATAGATACCTGTTAAGGCAATCACAGATAATGACAGTCTCGTCTTCCTCTTTTTTATGAAAAAACATTCCTTGTTAAGGTTTGCCAGCATTTTTCTTGATTGTATTGCACTAAGGAAAGAACACTTACAAAACTCCTCCTGTAAGCCAGTGCTATGGACCCAAAACAATGAAAACTTACACTTCTGGGGACCTAAGTAGAAAGGAAAGGTAGCACTGCCATTCAGGTGGAATGTCCTCTCTAGGCAGAAGCTCAAATGCCAAAGGACTCACTCTGGCAGCACAGGTTTTACTGTTACCACTTTGATAAAGTCTCATTTGGAAGAGGCTACTGCAGAGAGAGATTTGTTCTCAGTTCCTGACCAAGGCTAATGAATTTGGAAGGACTCACCAATGAAAAAGCTATAAGTTATTACTTCATGCATTACTAAAAAGCTCTGGGCGTGAATGCCTTTCCTGTTTAATATAATATTACAATAGCCTGTATAAAAAGGAAAAGGAGTACTCTATCCGGACCTGCCTAGACTTTCAGCAGGGTTGTTAGGTAAATAGCACTACAATATTTGAAATGGTATTTGACCACATCACTGTGTTTCACTCTCCACTCCTACTTACAAGCTTTCTAACTGAGCTGAACCTTTACAACTTCAGGAATTCAACTTGAATAAAGAACAGGGTCATTTCTACACAACTCCTTAAAGCAAAATCCTCTTTCAAATGAAGGAGAGGTTTGCATAGACTCACAGAGTAATGTAAGAAACTGTAAGAATGTGAGGTCAGATCTCAGGCTGATGGCTTTGGAAGCACATACTGAACCCATGAAAGGATAAAAGTGAGCTTTAGTATCTACTAATAACAAGGGGTCACATTTTTTTCTACACCAATTATGTGGGTGTAACCTTCTTTAGTCACAAAGTCAAGAACTCAGGTCAAGGCTATTAAGACCAAATACCACTTTTCCACTTATTATTAAGGGAAAAACATTTCACATCTTGCAAAGTGAAAGGCTTGTTTTGTTGTTGTGATATTCAATGCCAATGCACACCCACATCAAGTCACCTAGTTTTGGTTTTATAGTACTTTTCAGTCTTTATTATTTAGCATGCAGCTGAACCAGGAGGAAATTTTTCCTGCCTTTAAGAATGTCCTTTCACTCACAAAAGGCTTTCTACTGTTCATTTAAAACAACTGTAGCTAAAGATGATTACTGGAAAAGGAAGAACCTTTATTTCTGAAAAAATAATCTAGTCTTTCTGAAAATGAAGCTAATATAGTTTCCTTGCCAAGTCCTAAAATCATATTGCATGGTTTCCTACACCTGTAGAAAGCCTTGTGTCTGTCAATATCACTCTACAAAGCATTACTAACAGAAGGATAAGGACAACAAATCATCTATACCACAGCAGCACTGCAGCATCCAAATTCAGCCTCTCTGCTATTTTTGTAGTGGTTTAATGATCCATAGGAGTAAAGGGAATGTTTCATAACTAAACAGTGTTTTCTGTTACAATGGTGTTTCCTCAAACTGGGAATGGCAGGACTTTTAAAGCTGTAAACAAAAGGAGTTGTGATGGGACTGGGAAAGAAATCATTTCTCTCCAGCAAACAAAAAAGGGGAGAGTTTGCCTTATAGGGTGTTCATATGCTATTCTGATAGCAAGTAAAGATTTCTGAATTCACTGTGCAATTGAACAATGCAGAGATCCTGTAAATTACTGTATCAAGTAGAATACTGCATGCTGATTCATATCTCCATAGATATGAAACAGGGACTTCATCTCTTCTGCTGAAACTAAGAAATCTGTTATACACAAAAATAGCTACACAGTAATTGTAAACCATAGGCAAGAAAAAAACAATTGCCTCTAAGAACATCAGTGGCAGCATTTGCTTCTAATTTTTGATTTTGTTTTCTGCAAAAATAATAGTAATTTTGTTAGCAATAACCAGATGTTTATGCATCAAGCATATTAACTGAACTGGCACAGAAACAACTATAGGATAACATACACAAAAGATGACTGATTAAGAAATTGGATGATTAAACACATCAGCTGATGGAAATTACATTTGAGATTTCTATGGAGGACTTAGAGGGAAGCACAGAAGAACTTGGAAGACCTAAAATGGAAATCTGAATCCAAGGTTCAAGGTCCAAAAAGTTTGGGGTCTGAATGTAGGAAAACTGAATGACCTGAGAGATATCTACTCATTCATAATACACTGTGGTCCTGACATGGAAATAATAGTGCAAAGGGATGTTCAGTCTCTGTCAGGAACTGTTCTGAACTTTTATGTTTGGAATGAATTATAGAATCACCACATGGTTGAGGAGGGAAGGAACCTCTGGAAGTCGTCTGCTCCAAACCCCCTGCTCAAGCAGGGCCACATGTAACAGGCTGCCCAGGACCATGTCCAGGTCAGTTTTGAATATCTCAAAGAATAGAGACTCCATAACTTCCATGGGCAACCTGTGCCAGTCCTCAGTCACCTTCACAGTGTAAAACTGTTTCCTGATGTTCAGAGGGAACCTCCTGTGTGTTGGTGTGCGCCCACTGCCCCTTCTTCTGTCACCACTGGGCACCACTGAAATTAGCCTGGCTTGGTATCCTCTGCCCCCTCCCTTAAGGTATTTATACACATTGATGAGATGCCTCTGACCCTTCTCTTCTCCAGGCTGAACCATTTCAGCTCTCTCAGCCTTTCTTTATTAGACAGATATTCCAATTCCTTCAGCATCTTGATGGCCCTCCACCGGAAGGCCCAGTATGTCCATATCTCTATTGTACTGGGGAATCCAGAATGGGACCCAGTACTCCAGGTGTAGTGTAATACTCACCACTACTGAGTACCAACACTGAGTGGAACAGCAGGATTTCCTCCCTTCACCTGCTGGCAATGCTTTGTCAGTGCAGTCCAGGACACCACTCTCTTTGCCATAAGGGCAAAGGCACCAAGACTTGAGGTAACTTGATCTTGTAGGACTGGTCATTAGGGAGGTAATGCCTATCTTTAATATGGACTAAAGGCTGCATTCAGCAGGTATACAGAGTGCTGACTTGTAAGACACAAATGGGCCTTGCTTTACAGTGACTCAGACACCATGCCCTAAGCAAAACTCTGCATTTGTCTGCTTGCACTGCAGGCACTTTAAAACCCCCTTAGTCACGTATTTATCTGAAGTGCAAATAGCTCTAGCTCCCCAAGGCGTGGCTGAACAGCCTCCATCTATCCCAACTGCATATGGTGATTTTATGTTGGACACTGGGGGGATGAGAGAACCTGGGGTACTTTGAGATGCCCAAGAATCTCCTTTCAAAACATCAAGTCACATTTGTATGGAACTTTAGGATAAGTTGGGTTTCAGGAAAAGGTGGGTACAAGCAGTCAAATCTCTACTGATTGTGCTCTCCCAAATTTTGTTTATGGTGCATAAAATGTATACATAAGATGTATAGACATAGTCATCCAAGCCAGATCAGAAATGCAAATGAGGAGCTGGCCTCATTTGTTTCTGCTTATAACACAGAAATCAGTGAGGGGAATAATAACCAGAGGAAAGCAAGGAACCTGAGGTTGCAGGAGGAATTCTTGAGATCAAAGTTCTGGAAACATATTTGAAAACCTGGACAGAGGACACAGGAAATAGCACAATCTGAAATATTGAGAGCAAATCAAGCCAAGAAAATAACACAAGAGACTGACTTTAAGGTATTCAGAGAAGTAATAGAATTCAGTGGGGTTTCTACCTGAACTGCAGGTTGCAAGGCATTGCTAAGTCAGCTCTTTCTGTTCTATTGCTAATGAATTAGGTTCACAAAAAGGAAGAATTTCACACCAGTGGAAATTGAACAAAGTGGTCCCTAGAACCAGAGGAAGGTAGACAGAGAAGCAAGTAAGAGGACACTGTATTGGAAATTTTTCAGGAAGTCAAACCAGTCAGTATGCTAGAGCTGTAAAAGGTTTGTGCTGGCATAGTGGCAGTTAGATGCACACAAAAAGCATATTTGAAAATGCAAAACTGGGGTTGAAGCTCAGTTTGATTTCCTTGTTTCTCCTTTCAGTTCTAACTAGACTTTTCAAAGAATCAGTTCTCCTATAGTATTTAAAGAAAAATCAAAGAAAAGAATCAATAAGGAGGGGGAAAACCAGAAGTGCCTGCTAGCAGAACACTTCTTTTTCTCTCTCGTTACTGCCTATGTTTGACCTCTGACTAAATCCTTTGCATTTTGACAATACTTAGCACTTGATACATTTATGATGTAAATGACCTTCCCAAATGGACATAAAAATCTACTGAACACTTAAAACATGTTCATGAGTTAAAGATTAAGAAGAAGCACATAAGAGATATTGATGTACGGACATACAAAATAAAAAATATTTATTTGAAGAATTTTGCCCTGCCCATTTTATCTTAATAATGTTTTATATATTATCTGTTAAAAAAATAAAATTGAATCCCATTTAAAATTAACAAATTCCTCAGGAATAATATGAAAATGGCATAAGGAAAACAAAAGAAACACACAAAACCCCCCATCATAAAGTGTTATGAACGGTGTGGAATACTGTCTTCTCAAAACCTCCTTCACATCCAATATTAAATGAAAACCAAAGTCCCATACTAAAGTTTATATTTTGCAAGTATTTAGCTTTCTTCAAGCAAGAGGAAAATGATTATGAGTAAGAGTCACGGGACAATTTCAACTCTTCATTCTGCTTATGGTTTTTTGTGTGATTTCTTTTCCGCTTTCTTTGTCTTACTCTGCTAGTGTCAGTAACAGCTTGAGATCAAAAGCTTTCTGTAGTTGATGGCCATTATTTTCATAAGTAACAGCTTCTACATCCAAATTGGTTTTTTTTACACTCAGTATCTTTGAGCAAATATCAGCTTAATTCAGGCTCTGAGTTCAAAGTGTGTTGGATAAAAACAGAAACCTTCACTCAGCTTCAGTTATGAGACCAATATATGTAAATCCTTTAAACCAATATGAAATTTCACAGTAAACCAAAGAAGAGAACCAAAGAGAAGCTATGTCTAATCAAATACTATCCAGTGAATCAAATAATCAAAGATTTTTGCACCTCTAAATTCTACAGTTTGATCAAATGGCATGAAGTATTTAAGAATATATTGTGAAAATTATGCAGAGATAGCATGTGTCTCCTCTATTTCTGATTTCTATGATTAAAAATGGAACTATGTCACAGTCCAGTTGTTGATATAGTCCAGTATGATGCCATCAGTGTGATGGGCCCATTCCTCAAAGTGAAAGCATTGACTACTATTTCTGTGTTTCTTGTTGGAGCCTGTGTATATTTGGTGAGTTTTTATAAAGATGTGGAAAAGAAAACTTCTCACCAGATGGCAAACACAAATTAAAAAATAAAATGCAACATTTTGTTAGTTCTTTATATTAAAACTTACAGTAATTATTAAAGTCACTCATGAGCAACTATTCATCACCATGAATAATGTTTTACAATCTACTATGTGCCAAATGTGTGAAGACTCTTCCATAAGTACTCACATGAAGCTAGAAGGATTAGTGGAGTTGTATCATATGATTAAATGAATTTTTTATCCAAACATCTAACTACATAGAAAAGCCAACTTATACAGAGAAAGCCATCTCAGAGGAGCTCAAACTGAGAGCCACCACATTTGCCATGGTAACTTTCCGTTTGTTGATAACTTTCAGTATACCTAAAAAGCTATTTATTGCAATACTCTGGTGTTAGAGAGGCTGAAGAGTCAATTTTTATCCCACACTCTAAGTAGATGTAATCACTGATATACCTTAATACTGGAAAACAAGGGGCATGCAGATATCTGGCATTTGGAAAAAAAATCACAAATCATTATGGAAATTCTCTCCATGGCCATGCACAACTGTTACCAGTAAGAGATAGAGGGAGAAAGGGCAAAGACACATATGGAGTGAGGTTATGGCTTTGGAAGGAAAAATACTAAGAGACAATCACTGGGAGATCAGCTACAACTAGAACAGGCCTGGTTGGGCTCTTTGTTCAACTTAAGGAAAGTACATCCAACTTAATAACACTTGGATTAGGCAAAACAATGTTCAACTAAAACTAGATGAAACTTTAATGTTTTCTTTCTTTGCAAAACTATTAGGTAAAAATTATTTGTTTTAAGAAGGACTTTTACCAGCATTTCCATGGCTATGTATTCCCAAAGAGAACTGCAAACGTGCAAATTTAGTCATATCTCACAACACAATAAGGGATGCTATGCACTGCATAATCTGTCCAGATTTTTGTCAAAGAACAGAAGGATCGCAAGATCACATTCTGAGAAAGGAAATGGCAGGAAGCTGAGTATGTTAGGTGGTAAATAAAAAAGGAAACTTTTCTTTCTATTCCTTGAGAATATTTGATTCTGAAACAAAATCTGAGTTCAGACAGAAATTAGAGTCTTATTATGATTTACTGTGATGTTTTCCTCTGAACAGTGGAGAAATACACTATCAAATTACAATATAAACATAGATTAATTTATAGTGCCATTTTAATTTCCCTAATTTAAAAAAAAATCCTAAAAGTGTGAAACAACCTCGTCCCATTGAGAGGATCATGGTACATATGTAAAATTTTAATTTTATTTGCCCTGCAAGGCATTTAGAGAGTTCCAGAAGAGTAGAATACTTCACCAGCTGGGCGGTCAACTTGTTTGTACAATACAGAGATGCACCCAGTTTTTACAAGCCTATCCAGCAAAGTCCATCTTCTAAGTGAGCATTTAGGGAAGAGAAACACATAATGTGCTTTGTGCAACTCTCTCATATAAAATGGCTTTGCAAAATCAGCTTTGCAGCATTGCTTTGTTCTGCAGTAATCTCTCACTTTTGGCTTGTGCCATGTGTTAGGTTGTGTCCTAAACCAACAAGCTGAAGAGTGGAAGCATGTTGGAAATTAAACACAAACAGTGCAGGGGATTTACTAGAAGTCAACTTGTTTGGTTTACATATTCTGTACTCTGAATTTCCCACTCGTTTTTTAAGAACTAACCTGCTAGTAGAACTGTAAAAAACTAGCATCCCAACATATGGAGACTGTTATACAGGTTGCAAAAGCCAATATACAGAAATAAGAGAACAGCAGGGATACTACATCCAGTGATAAAGTCACAGTCCCTGGCCTCCTTCTGTTACTGGCTTCTTGGCTTGAGAAATTATACCTAACAGCATGGCATCCTAGAATTCAAACTATTATTTTCTTTGTCTTTTGTGTATTATTGTAACTCATTTGCTCCAATACTTCCAGTTTAGACTCAGCTTTACCAGTTGAGCAATTCATGTTTGGAGAGACCAAAAACTGTTCACTCCAGCACTGCTTACCAATTTTTATTGTGGTTTCTGGTCTTGTTGTGTCTAATTTGGGAGTACCACAGCAAACAAAACTATAAAACTGTTCTGAAAAAAAAGGACCTGGTAAAAAGATTGATAGCAAAATCACAATACTCCAATCCTGAATATAAATTGTGACTATAACCCACAAAAGAACAAAAGGTATTCTTGTAGTAATTCAATTGAGGAATTATTTTAGTAGGAGAGTAATCATTCTTGTCTGTAGTCCTCAATTAGCATTAACTGTAAGAAAAAGCTTATTAGGAATATTTAAATTTTAAAGTCCCCCTGTGCAAGCATATCTGAATTCCCAGAAGTTAGTTATAGTGCAAAATGTATTAATTAAAATACCGCTTTGGAAAATCCTTCTTTATTCAGTTTTCATTGTTAAAATGAAAGATAGTGGAAAAGTTTTGATTTTTATAAAGATTTTAGTCATCGTGACAGGGATTCAAATAGTGAAAGAGAGCATTTGAAATGTTAATGAAATTCTGATAATTTCACAGGACTTAGTCCTTTTATGACACTTCTGCCCCAAATGAAGTATCCTTGCAAATCTTAGACCACAATTCCACATTTCTAGGCCCTTTTGAAAATGCTAACTTATGCAGCCAAAGATCCAGACTAATCTGTAACTTTTATCTATGCCCACAAACCACAGGAAAATAGGTTTTCCTAATTTATCAAAAACTCATAATTTAACACTCCCAACTTAACTCTGTGGGCAAACTCCTCTTTTTTACCAACAAGAACTGAAAAACTGTATTTTTACTGGCCAGCAGAAAAAGACCTGATTCTTTTTGGAAACGGCGTCAATATTAGGCATAATTATAGTATATCTATATAGTATTATCTATAGTATTATCTATACTGCTGCTTAATGTTTGAGCATACCACAGATTAGCTTTTACCTCTTTTCTTTGGAATTCCTTCTGGGGTTTGGTCATGGGTAGTCATGTCTATGCTAGTTTTTGTATTTCAATTCTTTAAAACAAGTGTGAGTGAGGAAGATGTGACTTCTGTATTTAGGGACTCATTTTCTTGCTGCTCCTCAGAGATGCTGAAGCCTCTGAACAGAAGCAGTTTGGACTGCATTACTTTTTAGAGGCTAAAATTTCTGTCATCATTGCTGCCTCTGCAAAACAACTGATAAAGAAAAGGAGCTAAATATATACAGGTGCCTATAAGCTTACCATAGCATAGCAAATGTAACCTAAGATGTATTAATAGAAATATTCCCAGCAGAAGCAAAGAACTCTTAAGTGATGCAGTAAGATCACCTCTCAGAGACAGTTTGTGATCACATATGCAATATGAACTAACATGGAATAGGTGCAATAAAGAGTACCATGATGACTATGGAAATAGAAAGCATAGTTTTTGAGGACAGTTCAAAAGAGCTCTACTTTGTTTAGGCTAACGTAAGCCGAATACTGAAAACAGAATACATGCTAATTCCCTATGAATGCATCAAGGTAAACAATAAAAATTTTAAACCAGAAATAAAGGTTTAAACAAGCATACACAGTGTAAACTAGCATTTAATAATTTTAGCATATGGTTTGGAAATTCCTAAATGTTATAGGAATGTCATGGCAGAACATACTTGCCTTTGGCATAGTAGGTCTACAGAAGAAAAACACAGGCTTGGGTTTTTTTCAGTATGAAAGTAAATTTATGAAGGCATTCATGTAGCACAGTGGCTATGATCATGAAGGACGAGTCCCTTGTTCTGCAATTGGACAACACAATTAAAAGACAGAACTTTTCAGCATCAGGAGTCCTTTAAGATACGCTCTCCATAGTCATAGTTGCACAATAAATGTTCAGACACAATCCACAAGAGCCAGAAGAACCTTTTAGCTTTGCAGTAGAATCCTACTCTGATGCAGGTGTTGACTATTTACTCGTCTCTCATCCTGAAATAGATGTTACATTTGGCCAAGCAGATTGCACCCTCAATCCCATAGACCAAATCAACTTCAGAGACAAATCTCTATAGACTCTACTAGGAAACCTGACAGGTAGATCAGAAGTGAACACCTCACTGTAGACGCTTAAAGGTGGGTGAGCTGAAGTTACCACGTGGCCCCGATTTTAACAAAAGTAACCTCAAATTTCAAAGAGAAACAACAAACCAAACCAAACTAAATGCACGTCTAATATGAAACCTTTCACTAAACTGAGAACACCTACGCCTCTGGTATGGAAATACCATGAAAGGAAGTGCACTTCTGATACACTATCCTAATGGTTAGTTAAACAGCAAATGCTTGCTAGCTATGGGCTTATACAAGTTCTGTGTCAAAGATTTAATGGATCATTTGCAAAGTTTAGAACTCTTGCAACTTGGTAGCAAACTCGTTGCTTCTGGCCTGTAATTTTATAAGCATAAACTCTATAAATCAAAAGCAACTCTGAAATGTATTTTTCTATGGTTCTAAACTAACTAGAAAAATTGCAGCTAGAATTACCACATATATTCAAGCTTTTGGTCTCAAATGATGGTTTAAGCATATATTAATCATGATTTACACGCTGACTGTTTGGCATGCAACATCTGGATCTATTTGTTCCATGCTGAGGGAATGCAGAGAAGACAACATGTTCAAAATCTCCAATTTAATGTAGTTTTTATGTATTTGGTTTGCTTTCCTTGAGTTGCATTTGCAGATGTACTATGATTGGGACAGTAACTGTGGCTCTGTGGACAAGTAAATCTGTATCAACCAACTTGTCTAGCATAAGAAGAGAAATGATTTGCATGTGCCTGTAAAGACAGTAGTAATTTCTATGACATTTATTATACTTTTTATAGAAAAACTTTATGATTTGCTCATGGAATATTGCCACAGGAAAGAGAAATGAAAGATCTTAAAAATTAGTTACAAAATAACGTCTTGAAGAAAAAAATCTTGAAATACTTTTGTTGCTAAAAATGTGGAGAGGTTTTGTAAAACGAACAGAAGAATTTCAATATGTATAAAGCATTATTCATATTCTTTAGCTAACAGCAGTTTAGTAGCACTATTTTCCAAAAACGTCTATTACTCAAATGTTATCCTGAGATTCCCCCTCAAGACACTAATTTTATATTAGGAGCATCTCTTTCAGTTAAGAAAATAAGAGGAAGAAGTTGGAGTGGAGGAATCCCCTGTCTGCAATTATTTTCAGGAAGTGAACCTGAAAACCACTTTTCTGTGTATTTTTCCTGTGATCGTTCTGGTTTTCTCAAAAGCAAAGGGACACCCATTACCGCCACACCTCAGCACCCGTCTGTTCTGGTCCTGGGTGCTGAGGGTGGAGAGTCCTTGGAACCATCCCAGCTGCCGTCCGTGTCCACGCAGAGACTGACAGCTCAGATGCTTTGTGTCGACCGCACGGTCATTGCTCTTTCTATGCTTCACTTTAGTGTCCGGGGACGTCGTGGAGCCTCCCTCTGTGGAGACATTCAAAACCCACCTGGACACCTTTCTGTGTAACCTGCTCTAGGTGACCCTGCCTTGCTGGGGGCTTGGACTGGATGATCTCCAGCGGTCCCTTCCACCCGAACCATTCTGTGATTCACGTACAAGCGCTGCTCTTGGAAGAAGATCCCGATCACAGCATAACCTCGACATATGGGCTACAGGACACGTCAGATCGCACCAGAGCCAGGATAAGCCTGTGTTTTACAGGGAGATGCCCAGATCCGGTGCCCTGCTCCCTTGGGAACACCGGACCAGGGGCGCAGCCTGAGGGCGAGTGACACCACCTGGGCCCGGCGGGGCGCAGCGGGGCTTGGGATTCCCTTCGCCGGGCGGCTGCGAGGGGGTGACGGGTTCTCGCGCCGGTGGGGTGCGGTCGGGAGCAGAGGCAGAGCGGGAGGTCGGGGCGGGGAGAGGCCGCCCCGGGGCTGTGGCTGTGCGGGGCCGCCCGGCCAATGAGAGCGGCGGTTGTTGCAGGGCCGGGAGGCGGCGTTGCCACAGCAGCGGCGGTCGGAGCGGAGCCGGAGCCGCAGCCCGAGCCAGAGCCAGCGGTCGGGGCGCGCCATGGAGGGGCTGGAAGGTGAGGGGCAGTGGCCGGGCCGGGGCAGCGGCAGGCGCCCGGGGCGAGACGGGCTGGGCCGCGCCCCTGTGCTGTGGCGGGGCGTGCTCGGGCGGTGGTGGCGGCGGCGGGAGCCGGGCCTGGGCACCGCCTTCCCCGTTCACAGAGCCCCCCGGCCGGCAATGCTGGGGCGGCGGGGCTGAGGTGGGGCAGTGCCGCGGGAGGGGGCGGCGGACAAAGGCGAGGGGCTCGGTCCCGGCGCGGAGCCCGCGG
Organism: Neopelma chrysocephalum; assembly: GCF_003984885.1. Taxonomy (NCBI): domain Eukaryota; kingdom Metazoa; phylum Chordata; class Aves; order Passeriformes; family Pipridae; genus Neopelma; species Neopelma chrysocephalum. Next base: position 6,063,647 of record NW_020897689.1, on the reverse strand, counting down.
GGCGGGGACGGCGGCAGGACGGGGCTCCCCGCTTTGTCTCGGCTCCGCACCGAGCCCCGCCGGCCCCTCCCTGCGGCGGCCGCGCTCGGAGCCGCTCGGCGGGTGCCTCTTGGGGGGGTGCGGTACATCCTGCGCGCATCTTCGCCAGCAGCCCTTCTTTTTGCGAACAGATGGCTGAGGTGGGTGTTGGGATCCGCTTATCGTGCTAGGCGAGTGTTGAGTGCGGTGAAGAAAACTAGGTATATGTTTGCTGACAGGGTATTTGCAACTTCGTCCTGTGCTGCTTGAATTAATGGAAATATCCTTGCTTTCTGGAATATCTGTCCATAGATATCAGCTTGGAATTCATGAAGTTACAGGTTGCAATCTGAGCATTTTCGTAGGCCTGTCATTACTGTGTTTTGCAAGCATCTTTTACCATACTACTTAAGAAAAAAGAGAGACCTGCTCTGAGAGACTGTCACAAAACAGTCATTAAGTCTTCCATGCTCTACTTCTCTAGAGGTAACTGAGTGCTTAAATAGGTGTAAGCACAAACTACCCTTTGTTCTTTATCCCCTCTAGCATGGTTGGAGAACTGAACTAATTTTCACAGAATACTTGTGATCTTAGTAGATCTGTGTCTTTAGTAGATTTTACTCTTTTCTTGTGCTTAGTGACTTCATCAAGATTATAAATATGGACAAAATTTGGCATTAAAATCCCAAGATTTTTTCTTTTATTTGATTTACTCTACATTCTTTGCTAATGCCTTTGAAATCTGAAGGGTGGTGTCCAGCGTTCATAAATAATGCCTTATCAGACACTCCGACTCTCATGACAATCGTATGTTATCTGTACAAAAGGGGAAAACTTGCTTTAATTTTGAGTAAGCTGTGTGTTTGACTGCATTTGAGACTGTACATCGTGTGCAGCCCATCCATCAATTGATTTAGCTTTGAGCTAATTTACCAAGGCCAGCTATGCTAACTGTGTTGTATAAGCTCTAGCACCTTCATAACACAGGGTAGAAGGAAAGTAGATCTACAGATAACAGGAAAAGCCTGAAAAAAACTTGTGATTTCTTTTTCAGTAGAATTTGTCCAGTTTCTGACTTTGCTGGAAATGGTTTACATCTTGTTTGTATATCAGAAGGCACTGTGAGCGGTGGGAGGAAGAACTGCTAAATCATAGGTGAAATCTCGCGTTTATACTGAACCTTTTCGTGAAAGTACTTTGAAAAGCTAGAGCTTGTCAAAGCATTTTTTCCATGCGAAATGTGAAATTTCATGTGAAATGATCCTTTTGAACACTCAAGATTAATTTGAGAATAGCAGAGGAAATAAGTAATTTCTAAAACTTTAGTTGTCCTTACCTTGTGAGCACTCATATCTCCCACTGCTATCCAGTGTCCTTGAATGCAAAAGTTCTTGAAACTGAAGAACAGTTTTCTGCATTTTTGTGGGTCACTTTGTGCTGTGTTTTTATTTTTTTTAACAAAATTTTTTTCAATGAAATAAAATACTCCCTTTCTCATTTCAAAATATTTGAAGCAAGTGGGTTTGCTATTTTTTTACAGCTTTTCAGTTTAGACTGTCTCTCTTGATGCATATTAGCTTAGGCTTACATTAAAGGTCGCCCTAAGAAGGGAAAAATGTAGGCAAAGCCAATAACAATAAATTATTTCATTGGGTGTTATGCTTTTGTCCAGTCATTGCTCCATTGACAACTCAGAAGAACATTACTGGTTGCCATTTTAGATTAAATTTGTATTTGGATGTGTAGTTGCATAGTCATACCCATCTGACAAAGAATTATGGGCAGCTTCTGAAATCTGGCTCAGCCTGCTGCATCATTATATTAGTGCTCAGGAAAATCATTTCCCAGAGCTGACTTGTGCAGGAGGTCCTTGGCAGTTGTGTGTAGGAGGGATGTGGTTATGGTGAAGGACAGGACTTTGTCTGTAGGCAGCACTCTCCTAATGTGTTTTTATGACTGTGGAAGACCCCCTCAGGTCTTCCCCCTCAGGATGCTTGTCCTGGACTTTCCATCTTCAGAAGTTGGTGCTTTGCTGAAGCTCACCATTACAGATGCAAGATCTGTTTTATTTTGGTTTATATAAGCATGCTATTAATAAGAAAGGACTCTACCCAGTTTATAATGATTCTTTCCAAAAGGTGGAGAGTTGATGTGTAGTAGCTGGCATGTGGAGCTGCATTAATGACATTTAAAAAGGTAGATAATATTTCCAGGGTTGCAGTTGCGTTTTTTCACTATGTTCAATTTTAAATGTTCAGTGAAATGGCAAAATAAGTTTCTATGTAACGTAAAAGTTTCTTCTAAAATTTACTTTTGTTGCTTCTTTAAGGCAGTTCCTCTATTATGTTATTTTTATCAGTATTGTTATATTACAAATTTAAAGCTACAGATTTGACTTTCAGTATTAAAGTTTTGTGAAAGGAATCAGTACATGCTTGTCATTATGGGTGACCAATCTGATGTTAAGTCTAAAGTTACTAGCTCGGCATTTGCTACTTTGCAGCCTGTGTGCTGTTTGGCTGTTTTTCAATTTTCATTTAATTTACTGGTGAAAATACCTAGAGCAATAGACTGTCTCTGTCTGAAAATGTAGTGATCTCTAAGGTGAGCTTAAAAATCAGTTTGTGAGTAGTTCACCATGTGCTGAATCTCAGGGCCATTTTTGATGGATTAAAATGTTCTTGTTGCTTTTAGTGTTGGATGGCAAGAAAAAAAGCTGTCACATTGGCATGTCTGTTGCTCTGTTTCGCTTGAGGGAGATGGAGGAGGGGATCCAAGCACTGAATTCCTGACTTCATTTAAGCCGGAGCAGACCGATGGTGGTGTTTGATCGGCTTCTCTCCAGTCTGTTGTTTTTTCTGGAGGATGCCGACAACAGCTGCTTGAGCCAACTAAATGCCGCTTCCCACGCTTGTTCACAGCCTATCCCAGCCTAAGGAGTAAGGGGCAGAGGGGCAGCTGTGTCGGAGGGCAAAAGTTCAGCTCTGTGGTGGGTAATGGCAGCACTTACCCAGCCCCAGCGTTCTCCTTCAGCCTGTGCTCTGGCAGCCGGGGAAGGCTGGTTGTGGTTGGAAGGGGATGGGTGTCTGCTTGCTCAGGAAATAGCCTGCACTCTTAAATGCTTTCCCTTGCAGATGCTGAGCAGGGACTCCTGTGGTTAAGCATGTAGACTCTGAGCAGTGAGGTGTGTCCCCGAGGTCTGGTAAGAATAAAGCTCAAGGCTCTCTGTATGGCATCTCCTGCTGGGAACTGGGGTCTGCACTGGAATTGTCCTGGACCCTTCCTGGCACGAATAATGTCTGAGCAGCGCAAGCATTCTCCTTTGGGCTTTTACGTTAGTAATGTGACTCTTGAGAGCAAGTGCTTATGCTTGCTTTGACAGAATTTCTGAACAAGCTATTGCCCAGTCTTTTTTTTTTCCAAAATTATTGGGTTTTAAAACACAAAATAATATTAATTTGAGTCTTCTTTTCCCTTTAGAGTTCATCATTGTCTTGCCTCACTGGATGCCTGTAGCAGCTTTCTTACTTTGGCAGCCATTTTCTTTAGCTCCATTGACTTCAAACTTCAGCTTTTTTTTTTTTCAATCTGTCCAACAGATGAAAGAATTAATTTTATTGTACACTGTTCTTAAATCAGCAAGAAGGAGACTATTAAAGATTGAAATGAAAAACTAATATTAATGTATATTTTTTTAAGAAATTGTTTGTCTCTGGTAGTCATTAAAACAAAATGATAAATGTGACTTTGCATTGAACAGCTGTGTTTCACTAAGCATACTTGCAGCTCTGTTAAGTGATCTGATTTTCACATTTAACATGGTATAACTGTGGTCAGTGTGTTTACTTTTTTAAAAACAATTACGTTTCTATTTTTTGATTAATGTTTACATCTTGGAGAAAAACTGAAATTAAATATTTTACCTAAGGAGCAATTCTGAAAGCTGAGTGTAGGCTGATACGGTAGGGGAAGAGCACTACAAGAATATGTTTCACCTTTAAAGGGGAAGAAGTAATATGTGTACACAGGAATTTGAATGTTTCAGTTTGGTTTCTTCAGCATCTTAGAACTAAGAGGTTTTATGCCCTTTTCTGTAGTTTTTTAGAATTCTTGCAGTTTTAACATAAATTGCAGAAACCAGAGTGACCTATTAATTGAATTCAATTGGGTGAATATAGTGGGAAGGTAAATATGTTTTACCTGCACACAGACATGATGTGGTTGTCTTCAAAAGCAGTTGTTGCATTTGGGTGAAACCTGGTTCCAGGAGTATATAAAGCAGTTGACTGGAGCAGGTCACATGCTTTTGAGTGCCTCTAGTTGATCTCAGGCTTGTTGATAGAAGACTAGATGATGTATCTGGAATTCAGATTTATCAAATAGTGCTGCTTGCATGCCTTTGGATTTGTTCCATGTGTATTATGGGGGAAGGTCTCAGATTTTTTCTGGATGATTGTCGTAACCGAGTGCCACTCTAGAATGCCCATACATTAACACTCATAGTAAGGGAACAAATGGAAGGAATTTGAGGTCTGCACTCAGTTTCAGGGCTAGGATCTTGTTGGGATCATGCATAAATGATAGGACAGCTCATAGGGCTGCAGTGCTGTGGTGGATGAGTACAGGCTCTTCAGGAAGAACCAGCTGGACAGCAAAGGGGTAAGTTGTCCTTTATGTGGGAGAGCAGTGAGAATGCATGGAGCTTTGCTGTGGAGTCACCTAGGAGCATATGAATCAGGGTTAGCAGGCAGACCAATGTGGGAAAAGCTGTTTTGGGTGTCTGCTACAAGCCACCTGATGAGGAAGAAGATGAGGTCTCCCTCAGGTAATTGGAAGGAGCCTTGTATTCACAGGCCCTGGTCCTCCTGAGAGACTTCACCACCTGATACCTGCTGGAGGGACAAATCAGCAAGGCAAAAGCAGTCTACAAGGCTTCTGGTGTGCATTGATGGCAAATTCCTGACCCAGGTGATAAAGGAGCTGACAGGGAAGGCCACTCCTGCTGGACTTCATACATACAGACATGTGAGATGTGAAGGTCGGGGCAGCCTTTCCTCCAGTGACCATGGGATGATTGAATTCAGGATCCTGGAGGGAACTGGGTAAATAGCAGGATCTCAGCCCTGGAGTTCAGGAGAGCAGGCTTTGACATTAGGGATCTGCTTGGAAGAATCCCATGAAATATGGCCATAGAGAGAAGTCCAGGAGAGCTGGTTGTTTTACAGCTGGCATGTTTTCACACTAAAAGTTACGCTTCATATGAGAAAGGAAGGAAAGAAGGACAGACAGTACTGCATGATGGGAGTTGTGTGTGTGCTGCTGTTACAGCCGTTCTTGATTGCATGCAATTCATTTCTCAGTCACTTAGAAAACCTTCTTTGTAGAATCCTCCTCCAGGTTGTCACTTTGAGGCAGTGGGTCTCTCCTTGATATGTTATTTTCAAGGAAGTAATAACAAACTCACTATCATCAGCCTCATGTTCAATGCAATAACAGTAATTTTGACAAATACAATGTATTTGCATTGTCAGGCAGAAGAACTGATATAGTAACATGCAGAGGTACTATGAAAATCTTTTCAACTCAAAGGAATGGAAGTTACGCTGCTTTTTTAGTTGTATTTTGGAAGGAGATGTGACAGGTTTATACAAGATTGTCAATACTGAAGTAGAAGAGAATTCATGAGCCTTTCCTCCAAAAGTAGGAGTAGATAGATAAAAGTAGTTTGATTTGCTATTTGTTATACAGTTGTGATTTTGTGTAATTGCATAAAAGTTTCAAAGTACTGTGATTTCCTCATCCTTTCTCTGACACTTCCTGCAAACTTCTGAATAGCCAAGGTGAGAAGGGATGTGCTTGGTGGGGTAAATCAGGCATGTTCTCAGTTACCAAGCAGACATTACCAAAGTATGGCAAATACTGCCTTGTTGTTAAGCAGTATGGTGTATTTGTCTGGCTTTCATTTGCATTTCAGAATTCTTTTTGGAAAATAACGAAAACTTGAAAAACTTACACCTTTGGTATACTTTTTTCCTACTTTTTTGCATTCATATTTCCATTATATTATTATTTTATTTAATTCTCTTTAAAACTACTTTTTAAAAATGAATGCTCTAAATTGTATTTGGCAGTTTAAAGAAGTGTTCCCTACCTATGTCACTGCATTGGTATTATTTTTGGGTGACTCTTGTCATTAGTCTTTTCAGGCTATAGTTAATGTGTTGATTAAAAAATATAACCCGGTCATTACTGATTAGTGGACATATTTTAGAGACTGACAGTCCCCAGAGAGCTAGATGCTGTAGCTTGTTAATACTGATTCTAACTAATGTGGGGAATGCGCTGCATTTTTTATCACACCTTAAATATATGGAACTCTTAAATAGAAAATACCTTGCTTTTGAAGATGAGGGGAGTTATGCTAAAAGCAATAAATACAGTTTTGCAGAAGTATTTGGCAAGTGCTCTTTAAGTGATAACTTTGAACACTTGTAGATTACGTGCTGGTTTCAAATAGATACTCAGTCTCAAGACAGGGAATTGTACTGGAGTGTTTCTGCAAGTTTGAATTTGGTGAGACTTTATGGTTCTGATTGTCACAGTTGTCTGACCCAAGAGGTTTAGTACTGTCACTGTGGCAGAAAAAATAAAAGGTTTTTAAGGCAGTCAGATGGATTTTACAACATGGCAAAATACTGTTACTAAGTCTTGTTTGTTTGAAGCATTCTGCACTTTATACCGAAGTGCACACACATTCTTGACTACATAAAGCTCTCCAAAAGAGAAAACTGCAATACTGAAGACTTCTGCTCTCTCTAGTTGTTTGCACAACTGTTTTATCTGTAAACATGACAACAAGAACTAGTGTTAAGTCATGTATGGATAGATGGGTCCAGGCATTATGCTGAGGTAAATCTGAGAACTGGCGGCTTGCACCTTCTGCCATGAATCAGTTGTGGTATTTGAACATGAGATGAGATAAAGAAAAAAGGTTGTTCCCTGGAAATCCAGGTTTCAAGGAAGTCTAAGCTCATCTGTACACTGAAAGCACTGTGGTACATCTGGAGACTGACAGTACAGCTATGTACTTCAGTATGTATAGTATGTACTTCAAGATCAGAAAGTATAGGCAACTAAACTGTGGCCATATTCAGGAGGAATGTGTGCAATAACTTATGTGTAGGTAGAAAAAAAATGGAATTAGCTGGAGGAGGAGGAGTTCTGACAGACAGTTTAGAAACACAAGTGATGAGATAATTGCTAATAAAACTTCCAATCTAGTTGTTTAGTTCAGATACCAGCTTCTTACTACATTGAACTCAGTATTGAGACCTGGTCTCAGGCAAACAGTTAGGAGAACAGGATGTAAGGCATTATGTCATAGTTTTGGCATCACCTCCACTGAAATACTCCTGTAGTTGTCACATAACAATGTTGAATGTATTCATCTTTTCCCTAGATATGTTTAGATTAGATGAACAGTAATAATTATGTCAGTCCTTTTCCAAGTTAACAAGTTAATAGAAGCATCTAAACTGCTGATGATTAGTGGTATTAAAATTGGTAAAAAGAAAACTGGATTTGGGTGTTCTGTGGATGTATAACCAAAGTGATTTTAAAAAAATCCTGCATTGTTGCTAGGCTTAAAGAATGAAGAAAATTGCCATTACACTATCTTGCTACCAATTTCTATTCTCAGATCAATTTGTCAAGCACATCCTTCTTCTGTTTCTTGATTTTAGTATGCCTTGTTTTTTTTAATCTCCTCCCTCCAGTACATCTCAATTTAACAACCATTTCTTTTAACTTTTCTTCAGAGATATCGTGCACGAATGCCTTTTAAAAAACAAACAAAACAAAGCCAAAATTAACTCTTTTGCAACTTTCAAAATTCCCATGTTTTATTTTTAAATTTTGTTCCCACGTTTTATTTTTAAATTCTCAGATTTCATGTTGATGACATTGCTAACCCTTCTAAGAGAAGGCTCATGGACTCCTAGAGAAAAATGTTAAGGTTTTGTGGTTTTGGTTTGTTGGGGATTTTTTTTTTTTAACTTTAAAGGTGGGGAAAATCACAGAGGAATGATTAAGAAGTTGAAGGGATAAGTGTGCAAATATAAAGGACACTAGGCTTCCTGTTTTCAACAAAACTTCAGGAACATTCTTTTTTTTTAAAATAACTTCCTTTTGTGCTTTGAATCAGTGATTTGTGTTGCATGGGAGGTGCTGGGGGTAGAAATAGCTCTGGGCAAATATGATTACCTGCCAGCAACAAAGGAGGCTAGGAATGCTGTAAGGAAATACAGCTCTGTAACTGTAGCTGCACTAAGTGCTAATTGGCATTCCTTATGCATTGGTATGTCCTATGTAAATACTGCTCGATCAGGTGAGCAGCTATCAAGTCTACTTCTTTTAATGGTGAGTTTAAACACAAGCTCGGATTCCAGAGTTTAGTGAACAGTGAAGAAAATGGTGGGAAATACAGCTTTTCTTCTTTTACTAAGGCAGATATTTGAAAGAATTCTTGTCTCAGTCAAATCTTCCATCTTAGATTATATACTTGATTTCAAGATCACTTATTCTAATTTATTTCAGCTAATTTCTGAAAGATGCAAACTGTGTCACTTTGTGTTTCCATGAAATTCCTTTCTCACTTGTTCTTACAAAGCTGAGGGTTTGTGGTGGTTTGAAAAACCTTTTCTCTGGGGCAGTAATGGTTTGCCCCACTGATAATACTAGACCAATCAAAGGTTCATATGCGCCCTACGGAAATTACATACCCACAGCAATGGAAGAGAAGGTGGTGAGTTTTTTTTTTTTAGTTAGTTGGTAGCCATGATCTGAATCACGAGGAGGCAGGGGGCCAGTGAGCCCCCTCTGGGGGCCAAGAGCCCCCAGCCCCAGCTGAGGCTACGAGAGACCTGGAGTAGTGTCAAAGCTGGACCGGGTCCCGTAATCAAGAGGTGGGAGAATTTCCTTACTGTCAGCACCAGCAGAAAACATTGAAAGCGGCAGCGGAGCAGTCCTGAACAGAAACAGTGATGGCTGAAAGCCACAAAGATAGCCAGTAGTAACAAGATAACATGAAGCCGGCTGAAAGACGCAGAGATGTTCCTGCAGGAGGGAGAGCTGGCAACGAAACAGAGGAAAACTCAACAGAGCTGGTTTGTGGTAAGACTGTATTACTTTCCCAAAACCCAGAGACCTGTTGAAGAGGAGGGGTGGACTTCCAAACCTTTAGGGAGTCCCAAAATGCAGCAGCAGCTAGAGAGAGAGAAAGGAGCCGAGAAGCCCGGAGTCGTCCTGAGAGAATTGAGCCAGGACAGAGTGTGGAGGAGGTGGCTGTGCCCTCTGCTGCTGCTGCTGTTGCTTCTATTGTGCTAGCGAGCTGAGACAGAGCAAAAGAGCTTTGGTAAGACTGAACTGAAAGCTGCCTTCAATGTTCTAACCCAAGAGGAGTGGAGATCTACAGGGAGATCCTCCGAAGGCTCGGGCTCGGGGTTGAAATTTCCACAAAGTAAGAACCAAACTCCTGACTGCCATACTTACATCTGCTGCCTTAGGAAAAAGAAAGACACTAACCAGTGCCACAAAAAACTGAAACGAAGGAACTGTGGCCTGTGCAGTGACAGAAAGACTTTTCTCTTTCCTTCTTGGACTTTTATTGAAGGAAAAGAGGAATTTAATTCAATGTAAATATATATATATATAGGTGTGAGTAAATAAACCTTTGTAAATATTTTTCCCTTCCCCCAATAACGAATGGTTGTGTTTTGTCTGAAAACTCTCCACATGAAGTGAAAAAGATATCAAGTCCATACCATCACTAAACCCTCTCACAGGGGCAGGCTGTGGGAGGGGGGCTTGAACTTAAAAATTGGATCCTTGGGAGTTTCAAACCACCAGAGGGTTGTATTAGAATGATGTCATAGAAGGAAGTTGAACTCTTTAGCAGAAGTGAGTTTGCAGTGATGCAGGTTATCATTACTAAGAGTGCTGCGAACACTGAAGAATGAATTCATGAAGCAAACAAACAAATCTGTGCATACCTTATATTTTTGGGTGGAATAATTGAGAAAAGCTTACAACCATTGCTATTTACCCTTGGGGTCAATGGTGAGGGGCGTAGTGGTCCCGTGGCACGGCCCCGGCTGAACTCTTTGGGCTGGAAGTCAGTTTAAAGAAGACAGGAGTTCTCTATCAACCTGCACCTCAGGAAATCTTCCATCATCCCCATATCAACATTGGCCAATCACAGCTCAAATCAGTCCAGCAGTTTAATTACCTAGGCAGCCTCATCTCCTCGGATGGTAAGATTGACGGAGAGATAGACAACAGGTTAGCAAAGGCATATAGTGCTTTCGGAAAGCTTCATGAAAGAGTTTGGCGAAATAAACACTTGAAGAAAAGTACAAAGATCAGTGTTTACAGAGCCATAGTGCTGTCTACTCTTTTATATGGTTCCGAATCATGAGTCATCTACCGCCACCACCTGCGTCTCCTAGAACGCTTCCATCAGCGCTGCCTCCGTACAATCCTAAACATCCACTGGTCAGATTATGTGACCAATACATCTGTTCCAGAACAAGCAGCAGTCACAAGTATTGAGGCCATGTTACTGAGAACGCAGCTGCGTTGGGCAGGGCACGTCTCCAGGATGAAGGACCACCACCTCCCCAAGATCCTGCTCTATGGTGAACTTGCCACTGGCTGTCACATGAGAGGAACCCTGAAGAGAAGATATAAGGACTCCCTGAAACAACATCTCAGCCTTGGCCATATTGATCACCATAACTGGTCTACTCTGGCCTCCAACCAGGAGGCCTGGAGACACACTATCTTTAACGCTGCTGATGCCTTTGAGAAAGCATGCAGGATCGTTCTCGAGGAGAAAAGACAACGCAGAAAGAATCGTGTCTTGCAGAATATTCCACCTAAGTAGTCTTTCTGCTGTGCCTTTTGCAACCGGCCGTGTCTATCTCATATTGGCCTTTTTAGCCACCAACGTGCTTGTAACAAACGTGGGTAGAGCCCTCCCCAGATCTTCATTTGCGAAACCTAACCATGATGATGATGCTGATGTCAATGGTGAGGGCAAGTTCCAGCCCTCTAAGCTATGTACAAACAGTGTGCATGATATTATTTGTCATTAATGGTATGTTTGTGGATTTAAGAAAACAGACCTATGGAAAAATTTTTGGATATGGTTATTTAAAATTGAGATTGAAAAAATACAGTTAAAATATCAGTTCTTGCTAAATCTTGATAACATTCAAGTATAATTCAATGCAAGAATATAAGAAAAGCAAGATTTATCTGCATGTTTTGTATTTTTCTTACTTCTCCCTACTTGTGTACATCTAAACACTGACATTTAGATGGCACAAAAGGAAGCTTGATTAGGACTTTCAGTTTTAAAACTTGGTTACTGTCAGTGCTATGCTGTGACAACGACGGGCCTATTCATGTCTACATGGAAAAGGCATATATATTAGTTAAAGATATGAGCATAAATGTTTTAAACTGCACAACACTTCATATGATTATGATTCTTAAAATGCATTGTGCTCTATAGTGTGTGCATACAACTAATACATTATAGGTAGTTACTGCTAATGAATTTCCTTTAAGTAATTGAAAAAGACAGAAATAGACAATAGTTACATATTGATACGAAAATCTCAGTTTTAATCTTTTGGGAAAAAAAAAGGATTTTCAGTGGAACCCATGGCTCCTAGAATTTGTATGTTTGCTGTGAAGTATTTTGTTAAATTATTCATTTTTTTACAACTGGTTGTACACTTAAACAACAAGTGTATGTGTTTAGATGGAAAATAGTTTTCCACTGGGAAACTGGGGACAAAAGCTGATCAAATCATTGAACATTGCTATGTTGATAACTTGGTTAGTTTAAGCCATTGCTTTGCCTAAAATACAAGTCAAGTCGAAGTGTTTTTTATTTTAATGTGGTATAAATAGAGCAGTTGTGTTGTAATAGTCAGGTTGACTATAGAGAGGGCAACTAGTAAGTCTCAGTCCAGACTTAACACCTTTGTCTTGATGTATACAAGATATAAAAATATCCCTGTATTCCTCTGTTCAGGATAATACATGCCTTTTATTGGGAAACTCTGGAGTTTTTCATCTCTGCCATGTCTCTATTGCATAATGCATGTTATACGAATATATTTGCTTGCATAGGCCTGGATGATTTGATTTTTTGATCTTTTGTCTGGTTCTGTGGACCTGCTGTATGTCAAGTATGGCATTTACATTTTTGTTACCAGTACTTGAATAGCAACATCAGAAATGCTTTTGTAAACCATCAGTAATAATCTGAATAAAATATATAGTAAAAATGGCATCAAAGACTGTTTTCTTTACAAGAGAAAGTGGAATAGTTTAGCTTAGTAGAGAAAAATGAGTGATAGGATGTGTCTTATGTTTGAAACTATAACAGATGATTCTCTTCCAAAGACAGAAATCGCATGAAATATAATTATTCTTGGTGTGCGTTTGAACTGTCATTGGGATTAGAGTGGATTTGTCATTTGCATGTTGACATGTCTGTATCCTTTTAAGGGTGTGGAGTTACATATTTTAAATTATCAGAATTGCTGGTGACATGTTACTGGACCTGACAACTTTCAAAAGCACCTAAGGACTTCTACATCTTCTTTGCCTTTCTCATCTTCCTGGTCTCTGCACAGGTCAAAGAATGTATATTTACAGTAACATCTGTTACTGTTGCTAAGTATATATGAGGTTAGCATTTTTGAAAACATGTTTTATCATTAATTTAACCAAATTTTCTTATATAAGTATGTTGTTTTTTTAAGGTGAGGTTGCAGTGCAAACTGGAGATCTGCTGCCATGTAAGATTTGTGGAAGGACTTTCTTTCCAGCAGCACTGGTAAGTTCATAACAGTATGAGCAGTGTTGGCTTTTAGATTTGATCAGTTGATATGAGAGTTAAACAGTAGTCACTATAGCTGAATAAAGTAGATCAAGGTGCTTTGTTTTGGTGGGGGTTTGGGGTTTTTTTCCCCCAAATAATTAATGATTCCCGTTGTCTCAGTTTGAAAGCTCCTTAAAGGGAGGTTAATTTCATTTTAAGATCCCATCACTTTCTGAATACATGCTTCTAAAAGCATCTTCTCTAGGGTTACAGAATCAATCCTTGTCTCTGCAGCTTTATATCTTGGCTTATAGTCTCAGATAGTAAATGAAGTGTTTTGTCTTCAAAAGTCTCTGTTCTCCATTTTTAATAGAAATTGGTCTGTCCTTAAATGTGAATATGAATTTCAGGCACCTCTGATTTGTCTTGCCACTCAAGGCAAATGCTGCCTACCTGTCATCAGTTTTTTATGTACAAGGAGCAAATATAGATGCCTCCTACTTTTTTTCATCATTACCCATGACCCATTACATGTTTTTGTGACCATGTATATGCATTCATGATTTCCTGTAGTTCTGTTTTAAAGGTAATAGCTGGCATAAATGTTTGAGTGAAAACAGTCAGAGCTTTTTTATCAGGAGTTGGGCCTTTTTTGCTGACTGTTATATCAAGAGAGAGAGAAATAATGTGTTAATAACTTCTGTTTTCAAAACTAAGTTGTGTATTCTCCTTTTATTTTGCTACTGCTTGTAGAAAAAGCATGGACCCATTTGCCAAAAAACTTCTGCCAAGAAAAGGAAGACATTCGATTCCAGCCGACAGAGAGCAGAAGGAACTGACATTCCCACAGTAAAACCTCTTAAGCCACGGGTATGTTATAATTTACTCTGAATACAAATGTTTTAGGCAAACTATATATGCATTATAAGGCTTATTTCTGCTGGCAGTTCTTGATAATTAGATCAACTAGGATCTGGAAGAAATCGAACTATAATGTTGTCTACTGAAATAAGGCACATACTTAACTTGAAGTAAAAACTTCAAACATATAAAGCTTTCTTTTTTACTTCTTAGCCAGAACCACCCAAAAAACCTTCCAACTGGCGACGAAAGCATGAAGAATTTATAGCAACTATAAGAGCAGCCAAAGGACTTAATCTTAAAGATGGTGGAAAACTCCCTCCACCACCTCCACCATCATATGACCCTGGTATGTGAAACAGTCAAATTCCTTAGAGATTTTTTTTTAACTTAATTTGTAAAAATTTGAATTTGAAAGGAATTTGTTGGAATACAATATTCACAAGTTCTTGAAGATGTCTTACCTTATTGTCTCTGTGCATGTGCTGGTTTGTGACCATGGGTCTGGCTGGCTTGCATCCTGTGTAGCAGTCAAAGCCCATGACTTTGTTTTTAACGTGTCGAAGGGTGGTTGTGGCCAACTTCTAGCTTGCTACCATCTTATAAACCACAGGCTGGACAAATTGTTTCAATACCTTGTTTATGTCCACAACAGTGGAACAGCTCAGAAATAGCAGAGTACCATTTTAATTAGCTGGCACCCACAACGTATTTACATTGTAAAGAATGCGCATTGACACTGTTCTTCAAATGTAGTCTCTCCCATTTCTTGCTGCTTTCACATTTAGTTTCATGTATGCAGTGTATGCCTTAATGTGCATATGATCCTTCCTCATGTCGTGGGGGTACTCGTGTTTGTGGTATGTGAGATGTGTGGAATTTGTATTATCAAGGGAGTGGCAGTCCTTGGGTGCCTTCAGAACTGAGGCTGGGTAAAGTGTTGAAGCAGTCTGATGTGAGTGAGAAGGAAATATACTTTTCATGTAACTTCTAGGATGTGATAATAGGTTGGAGAGTATATTTCTTCCTCTTGTCCTCAGAGCTAAACCATTTGATCAGCTCAATCAGCTATTTTCAGAAATATTAAGAAAAATGGAAAAAGGCATGTGTTTGCTTCTGCCTGTCTGTGGTCAAGTGAGTATGTAAAGTGTTCCCTTACCTTGTTTCTCTACAGGAAATGTGTTAGTCTAGTATGAGGATTGTAACTGTGCATTCACTAGAAGAGGTTAAGTTGCATTGTTCAGCATTCTGTATGCAGGATCTTGAAAAGCTGTATACATCTTAAAGTAAGGCCCATAGCTAATGCTGTGGATAAGAATCATGAGGCTTGATCATGGAAAGAATCATTAATCATCTAGTTATATAGGTTCTGAATTACAGGTATAAAAGCCCAGAACTAGATCTGGCTTGGAAAAAGCTACTAAAATGGTGCTCCCTTGGTTCCAGAGGCTGCAAATGAGTTTGAAGTGAAGGACATAACTCTATTCAGCCTGCTTGAGAACTGATAGGAGGTAAAGGGAAGATAATGTGTCTCTGTTTCTCTTCCTTCCATTTTTTAT
Organism: Neopelma chrysocephalum; assembly: GCF_003984885.1. NCBI lineage: Eukaryota > Metazoa > Chordata > Aves > Passeriformes > Pipridae > Neopelma > Neopelma chrysocephalum. The sequence continues at coordinate 6,048,311 of NW_020897689.1, read as the reverse complement.
GTTTTCCAAGTTTTACTGCGTTTAGTCTCCTGGCTTCATCCTGCTGCAGTGGGTAAGACTTAGGAGGAGGAAACCAGGAATGAAAAGATGCATAAAATGATAGTGGATTCTCTTCTTACAAACAGAGCAGGAGCAGCTACTGTTGCTCCTTTTCCTCTTTTGCAAGGAGACATGGAGGAGAGAGGGAATGTTGCGCATGGTATCATGGCATGTATCCATCCTCTCCTATTCAGCTCTATCTTTTGCACACCTGTTTCTAACAAGCAGCTATTCTTTTTCTTTTTAATGGAAAGAGCCTTGTATTCCTATTTCCTGCTTAATTTAGTACTCTGAGTTCACAAACAAACAGTATTTTCTTGCTTTGGTCTCTTACGCTTTTTCCGCAAAAGTGCAGAATAGCCTCATGATGTTAAGAAGGACCTTAAATCATCTTGAACTTGACTGCATATTTGTACTGCCCTCTTACTTTGATTAGTTTTTATTTTATAAAGTGTACGTTGAATCCTAAAAGTTCTTTTGGACAGTGTGAACAGTACTTGCAGATAGCCAGGTGTCTAACTGTTTTTCAGAAGGATGAGGATACAGTTTCTAATTCTTAAGAGTATACATTCATCCTCTGCATTCTGATACATTTTGGTTTTCTGGGCTTTGAAAGTTTTCTGTAGGAACTGAGCTCTGCACCAGCCAGAAATGTCCTGCTATCTAGGGCTATCATAGCTGCTTTATTCCTATTTTGTTTTTTTAACTTTTTTATCTCTTTTTTAAATTTTTTTTTACTTTCTTGGTTTGACTAGATACTGTAGTTCTTTTTGTCTGAGCTTTTGTCTCTTAAGGTTTAGTTGATGTTTGCTACAGTCAGAACACTCCTAGTATATGTAAAATAAATAAATAAAAAATTGTTGTTGTTACCCCATGAAACTCCTATTATGTCTCTTCTGTGTTCCTTCTGTGTCCTGTGTCCATGGTTTGGTGGTCATTACATCATTTGACTTACTCAAAATTTTTTATTAATTTTTAAAGGGATAACAATTTAAGACAGATCTACTGCATTTGGAGTAGCAACATGTAATCCAAATCTTATTTTAGATTTGTATAATATCTAACTAATTTTGGGGGCAGTTACTATTGAATCTCTCCTAACTTTCTACGATACATTTCTAAAATGACCTAATTTAACCTGCTCTGCTGGTGTCAGGCTTTTCTGAAGTTGTTGTTTACATGGTTTTGAATACTGTAATCTGGAGAATACAGCATCACTATCTCTAAACACTAAAATATCTGTCTAAAACTGCAGTCTGAACATTTTATTTTCCAAGGGCACTGTATTTTAAGTTGTGTGTTTCCAGCATACAGTTGATATCTTTTAATATTTTAAATATTTGCATAGCCTTTCTTGTTTTTCCCCAATGAGGGTAATACTATTTCCTGCATGTAATACTGTTTGAAATTAATCTTGAAAAGTAATACAGCCACCAATTAGTCTCCTTTGCATGTCTCTAGAGATAGCTGCTAATTTTGGCTGAATTTCTTCTGATTCTTTTTGTTTGTTAAGTTTATGATTTTTTTTTTAATGGTAATTTCCAGTATTGCAGTTAGTATTTCTCAGTCTTTCAAAATTGCCAGAGGAAACAGATTTTGTTGTCTTTTGCTATTTGTGTATGAAAGGCTTTACTGTATTTTCGTATCTTGAACAAACTGAACTGTGTTTGTGATTTTTTTAAATTATTATTATTTTTGTTTGTTTATTTGTTTAGTCTCTTTTCCACTTCCTTCCAGCTGATATCCCTGCCATGTCCCTATACCTTTTTGGCTATCTCCTCTGCAGAATAGCACCTCTTAAAGTGTTTCTGGTTTTGTTTAGGTTATTGCTGATCCTCAACCATTCTGATTCTTATCCATCAAATGAGAAACATCTTTTGTGTTACATGGGGACAATATTCTTTTCCCCAGCAATCCATATTTCATTTTCAGATGCAAGAAGCCATAATTTGCTCTGGGGGAAAGGCTGGTCTTTAAAAGGCTGTAAAACACTCTCACCTTTAAAACACATTACTAATGTTAGGTTTTTATGTTTTTAAGATTACATTCAGTGTCCATATTGTCAGAGGAGATTTAATGAAAATGCAGCTGACAGACACATCAATTTCTGTAAGGAGCAAGCTGCACGTATTACTAATAAGGGGAAATTGGCAGCTGATACCAAAGGGAAGCTTCCTACTCGAACACAGGTGAGCTACAACATTTTTCTTAACTTGTAGCTTGCATTCAACATCAAACCAAGCTTTTTAAATAGTGTGTTGCTTTTAAATGGAGTTAACTATTTTGTTATGTAGTTTTGTTATTTGCGCTAGACTGAAATGCAACACTAAGCTTGGACAAGGCTTTTGCTTTCTTACAAGAGCTACAGAGATCCATAAATCAGATGGCAGTAGTTGCAAAGCCAAAAACAGTCATAAATGTAACTCAGAAATATGAAAATGACATGTAAAGGTAGCAGGAGGAAGTAGAAATGCAGTTTTTATGAAGGAAGTTGAATTTCTGCTGTGCTAGTTTTCTGAATCCAATTCAAGACCGTTCCTTAAGGAGTCAAACAGAGGTACATGGCTACAGGACAACTGACAGCAATATTTTGCATAATTAGAGGCTTTAGAGGGCTTCAGGTATATTAAGGAAACAAGTGAAGGTTCAAAGTGTATATATGTGGTTTCATTTGGTGGTAATGCTCTTTTTTTCTGGAAACTGTGAAGAGTTAAATAGACACAAGCAGTTACTTAGTGATTCTTGTACTGTATTCTGAACTGGTGCTGGGACTGGTCCAGACTGCACAGGCGAATATAAGATTTGGATTTTAAAGACAAAAATGATTCTGCCCTTGAGTAGTCTTTTTTAAATTAACTGGTAATGAGATCATAATTTTAATCTCATGAGACAACTGTTGAAGAAGATGATAAAATCTGTAGAAAATCGAAAAATGCAGAACGATGTACTGTTGAACAACTAAAAAAAAACACTGAGTTAGAGAATGTCTTCTACTAGTATCATCTGTATGTATAAAAAAGCAGACTAGCAGAAACCATTTGCATGTTCCCATACCAGAAACAGTTTACGTAGTAGGAAATCATCTGTTCTCCCACAGTACCTGAACTACCTGTTGTGTTTTATAGATAGTTTGATTTAATTGCTTACATTTCTAGGTTGTATTTTGTTACAGTACAAACCTGCTGCTGTTAAGAAGATGCCTTCTGTAGGATCAACACCATCACCATCGTCACGCTTACCACAGCCGAGTGGCATTAGCAAAACTGTTGTAGGTATGAAATGAATGTTATGAATTTTTCCGTTTCCTTTCTAAATGTTAGTTCTCAAATTATTCAGTGAAAGTTGATTGTTTATTTGCAATAGTGGTTTGTAAAAGCTCATTTAAAATAAAGTTGGAAGGGGCACTGTTAGGCATCCATCTAAAAAGACTCTTGAGCACAGAGGATTCTCTTCTGGTTTATATATCAGGTCAAATTATTTTATTTTTCTGAATTGAATCTGCAAAACCAAATATACTCTGTTTGTACATACTTTGACATTTCTTTTCTTTTTCTTTGTGAAGAAAGTAATTGAGATCCAACATTTTTTATTAGAATAAAACAGATCTCGATAGCATATTTTCTGTAAATTTCTGGAAAAATGTTTGGTTTTCCTAGTATCTTGACACTCACTCATATCTTTATATTTCTAAAACTTGTTTTGAATTTTACAATTAAAATTATATCGTTTCAGCAGCAAAATCTTATATTTTCTTTATGCATGCTTCAACTGCAAGGTTCCTCTTCAAGTAAAGCACTGCCTTCATCTGGATCCAGTGGAAGTAAAATTCAGACGTTATCACCAGCTCATAAAAACTCACTGGGAATGGTGAACCCACAGGCAGGGTAAGTTTCCCTGTAATGTTGTCATTTGTGCTTTATTTCATGTTTATGTTGTGCTAGTTCTAGAATACTCTGTGGTCTGCTTCACTTGCTTTTTATTTTTTTTCCACTGAGCTTCAGAAGTGTTTTGAATTTTTCCTTTATTTATAAATACAGTTAATGTTTAAGGAACATTGGAAAAGGCAAAGATGCATTTTCTCAAGTTAAAGTAACAACAAAGGAGGTCAAGTGATAAAAATAGATATAAAATATCTATGGATATGCAGAAGTGGTTGGAGCTATAAAGTTTTTTCCTGGTAAATGTGAAGTGACTTAAAAAAAGAGAAAACATTAGGCATAATTTCCTGCAATTCGTGGAAATAAAAGAAAGGCTTCTGCCACAGACTACCAGTTGTGAGAGTATCTTCTCTCTTAACACAAAAGGAGCGATGCTTTCCTTCTTCCCTTTCCTGTCTTGAGGCAACGAATGAGCAGAAATAAAGCAATGGAAACAGTGCACTTACAACAGCAAGGAGTGATAGATGTAGACTACAAGAGTTCAGTGTGTGGTGTGATCAAGGCTGTTACTGATATTTTGCTAGAGGGGTAGACAGTTCACACTATCTCAAAGAGAAATCTATGGAAAGGATAGAAGAAAAGTGGTGCAGTTCTACAGAAGTTTAAGGAACACCATGGAGCACTGAGAGAACACAGAACATACAACAAAGTGTTTGCAGTTATAACATTGGTGATTAAAAAGACTTGTTCCTATAAAAATGAGTATCTAATTGGTGAAGGCTATAAGGTGGGGGAAAACAATGGCTTAAGTTCGTGAGGAAGAAAAAGGACATTCTGAAAGAACTCATGGGGATGGACTGCAATTACACAAAACTAGTGATTTTTAGTTTATTGCTTTTAGGTTTTACAAGTTACGCACAAATACGAATGACAGCTCTGTCATACCTCCCTCCTAATGCCTTGTAGCATGAGGATTCAGTTCTGATTATAATCAGTTAGGTACTTTAAGTCTGGTTACATTCAATAAGAACTTTCAGAATCACAGATTCACAAATAGTGTAGTTTGTTGAAGCAACAGGTTATTAATTCTTGTTAGATTGCTGGTGATAAATGCACTAGATCTACAAAATAAAGTGTATAGTGCTAGGTACAAGTGCTCCCAGCTATACTCTGACATAGTCAGAGGCACAAATCTTACCAAAGAGGCATCACTGCTTTGAGGGGGAAGAGAGGAGCAAGCTCCCTGACTTTCCACAAAGTAAGGTCGTGTTCTCATCCCCAAAAATGGAGGATCTCAAATACCAATTTCATACTTTTTGAAAAAATGGAGGTGTGACTGTAGTTAATTGGTAGTAATTGGTTACCGGTTGCTGTGCTCCTAGATGATGTGACAACATTGAGCTGTGAGGCCTCTGCTTCACCGCAGCCATCATTCAGTTGTTAAGCTTCGCTTGAGCCTAGTGCAAGATAAGCAAGTGGCTTAGCTCATGTTTTTGCTCAACCAGCCTCATGCATTCTCCACCAACTCATGGCATCTCTGTATCTTGACATAACAAGTCTGGCAGCTTTTCACCATTGCTCACTGGGCTTTGTTTTCTGTATCTTCCATTTTCTCTTCTCTTGCTTGGAGGAAGAACTGTGACATGACTAAGGCAAATAGCAGCTGGGGAGGTGTTTGCCCAAGTTCTCTCTGTTCGTGCATTCTACTAAGCACAAGTAGATGGCTTCTGGTTGGCACAGCTCTCAGATAATGATCTTTGCTGGGAGGCAGTAAATGTTAGCTTGGCTTATAACCTCAATTGCTTACACAATTTCCAGTTTTTAAGGGTGCAGATATGCTGAATGTGTTTCTGCGTGCAGTACTTCTCACTTCTCTGTTCTAAAAAACTTGTTCTCTTCCTCTGTTTGCCAACCAGTCCTTATGATATTTGCTGCTTATACTAACCAGTCTTCTTACAGGTGGCTGTTAAACGTGTCTCTTTCTTCAGTGTTATACCTGAGACCTAGCAATTCTTTGTTTTTCGTGCTATGTTGTGCTCACTTCTGGGAACAAATCTGTCAGGACTTACGTTGAAGCAAAGAGGTATAGGAGCAGTTAAAACATGAAAGAGTTAAGTGCCTCAGATTGGTCATTGATAACAATTTTGGCCTTAATCATCTCAACTTTGTCCTTTGTATTGGGGTGTGAGGGGGAAATACATCGGGTTTTGTTGAAATACCTACAAAATTTTATCAGCCCTGGGACTGAGACACTAGCAGTCAACATCCTATGTCAGAGAGTGAGCATAGTTAATACTGTAGTGACACAGATTTTAAACATTAAAACATCTTATAATTTGGGCTATAGCTAATTGCAGCTGGAATTATTTTTTAAAATAAAAGAGCTTTTAAAAGTAACCCTCATTAGGATGAAACAAGATATATTTCTTTTACTACATTTATGATTTAACCAATAAAATGACTAACCATGAGATCTGGGATTGTGTTGTACCTAAGTCAGACAGAGCTTGTGCTGTAAGATGTCATGCTCTTCCTTCTGAGTTGTCAGTGAAACGATTTACTGAGCAATGTGACACATGGATTGTCTTAAGGGCAGTCCTTTAAATGGAATGTTAAGCAGTCACTGTCTCTTTTTTTTCCTTGACAAACATTTAAGAGTCTACACACGTTTTTTTTGACCAGGTTAAATTCAAGGTCTTGTTGTGAAAAACAGGCTCCTGCAGTTTGCACTAAGGGGAACTGTACATTTTGGGGTTTTTTAAATCTATTACTTAAATGTGGAACCTTCCATTTTTGCCTAGATTGTTTTAATTCTGGATTTGGCAAAGAGGCTGAATAGTGGTATTACAGTTATATTGTGCAGTATCATATATGTATGTTGGAGGGGGAAATTTATTTAGACACTGCTGCTTTCTGTAGAGTTGTGGTCCCTGTTCTCTGCGATGGATGGGCAAAGGGGCAGGATGATCCCACAGCTAGAGGGCAGGGACATGTGTGGGCTGCAGTTCCCCTCTCGCCCTTCAGGTGGTGCTCTTGGAATGCTGCCCAAAACACCCATGACAGCCACAGGGAGCTGCTCGTGCCGTGCTTTTAAAGGTCGAGGCTAAAACGGGCTGTGTGCAAGCTGTTTAGTTCTGTAAAGGAAAGAGTCTTGAACTTTATCTCATATAAAGTTCAAACACAATATCCTAGTATAAATTTTTATTTTGTTCAAGCAGAAATGCAACCAAATTTTATGAACTGCCTTATTATAAGTCGTATTTACCATATGGTTTCGTTTTTTTAATTTGAATTCTCCTCTTCTGCTCCCAGAGTAAAGGACTACTGAGAGAGCACACCACAGCAACATGAGTATAAGCTAGGTTAGTGTCAGTGAGGCTTACTTTGTATGTGTAGATCAGAATGTGCCAGCTGAGTTCTGCTGTGTTTTCTTTTTCTGCCTGGACAGAGTAAGAACACAGCCAGTTATTCCGGTGTGAATGAAAGTGCAGCATAAGGGCATCATCTCTGAGTCCTAGAGAATCAAGTAAGAGTGCAAGAGTAGCATGTGACTGTAGGAAAACCTACAGTCACTTGGGTGAAAATAGGTTTTTATCTTTTTGATATTGAAGAACTGAGATAAAGAAAATTAATTCTACATAAATTGTCACTAGGCTTATCATTTGATAGTGAATCATGTTATGAACCCAAGTTTGATACGCATTTTGTAATAGTGTAGAGGTTAGCACTGTTTTACATTTGAGGGGTAGGGCAGTTCTAGTAAGCTGGCAGAAGTAATCAGATCTTCTGGAGAAAAAATTGGCTAGGTTCTTTGTAACCTAAAGGTTAAGCAAACAAGCAAACTCTGCACCCACATGCAAACTGTTTTGCCTAGCAGAGCTTGACCCCACTATTTGTGGCCGGCCAGGGATCTTTTGCTTGTACAGATTAATTGTCTGTGCATGTTTCATTTATGAGCAGTTTTGTTTGGTTTCTTTTTTTAACTGGGACTTGGAAATTAGATGATATTTTTTAATAGGGCAAATTAACCTATAGAAATTATTTTGTTATTTATATTTTATTTTGGGGATAAAACATATTATTTAATGTTAAGCTGATCAAAGTTATGCCTCCTGGGAATCATGTCTGCCAGTGGTACATCCAGTACTGTCTTACAGCTGAAATACAATATGAATGGCACACTAAACCAATACCAGTAAATTTTAAATTCCACTGAACGTATTTTGCATACCACATTTGTAGCCTTTAAAAACATGTTTTAAAATTAGCTTGTTCCTTTCATTAAGACTGTAGCTTACAGAACTTTGTTCAATGAAATGAAGAAAAGTAAGAAGCTGTCTTGAGTTGCTTTTCAGAAGATTCTTACGATTGTGTTTTTTTCATTAGAACGTGAAAGGGCTGTCTAAGTGTGAAAAAATACTGTAGGTCTTTACTTTGACAATATTATGACTGCTTCTATGCTATTTCTTTGTTATTCTACTCTGTAGGTGCGTGATGTTCACAGATTACGCTGATAATTTTTTAAGGGTTCAAAAATAACTAAGAATCATGTTAGGTTGCAGTATGAGTCTTGCAGTGTCAAAGACCTCAGTATTGTTTCTCAGTTCCTTGGGAAGTAAAGAGTATCCCAGTTCCTTGGGATGTAAAGAGTATTTATTGAGTCAAACAGGAATTGATTAAGCATTTCCTGAGTTAATTAGTTTGAACTAGAACATCTGTTTGGGAAGAGGAATGAAAAGAGAAAACTCTAGGGGAGGTTATCTTGCAGCCTGCGGTATTGGGGCTAAATTGTCAAGACTAAAATCCCGGTGTTCCTTGCTGACTTTAGAATGAATATCACTTAGCACTGTTGAATTTTTGTTCCTTATGGAGACATTTCCTTTGAAGCATAAGATCCGTGTTGTGGATTGCAAGATTCACACCAGAAACTTCCCAAAAAATAAATTATATTGGAAGCTCTATAGGTTCTGTACCTTTTAATATGAGGAGGATGAAAAGTGGTATGATATGGGTGTCACAGATACACAGCAGCTGTTGTGTGGGGTTTTGTTTGGTTTTTTTTTTTAGTATGTATTAGAAGCTATATTGAAAATAATGTGCTTCCTTGACAGCAGTTAGCTCTTTTGTAATTTTCCTGGCATTGTAGTTTATTAGGGTTGTATGACAAGAATCAGAAAACTGCACAATAATTTTAAGAAATTATTTCTTGGGGTGTGAGAGTGTGTTTTGTTGGTTTTGCTTGTTTTTCCTTATGACTTCCCTTTAGGGATGAGAAACAGAAGAGTTAAGCTTCAACCTCTGATACGTGTCCATCAGTTTTGCTTGGTTTGTTTCCTTACAGTTCTTTAATCTCAGAAAAATAAATAAAAATACTCTTTAAGTGTTATAATTTTCCAGTTAAGGCTAAGTTACCAGGCTTTTTTTGAGAAGAAACTTTGGTTACATTATTGAGGTAGGAATGGTGGTATAATGGGATTTTTGTAGCTTTTACTTAATGATTTAAGATTATAAAAATGCAGAACTTTATTTGAAGATATAACTTTTCTAAGTTATGATTTCTGAAAAGCTACAATTTTCCTTGTGATAATATGAATGAGGGATGGGAGGTTTTTATTAGTTGGTTGCTTGCTTTTTTTTTCCAGTGGTTTTAAAATTTTACTTTTGATTTATTCATTTTGAAAATGTTATCCATACTAGTAAAAAAAAGTATTGAAGTATCGCCTGTGCATATAGTACTATCTATTGTGCATAGGGTTTTTTGTTATTAAAACAAAGTTGAGTTTCTTTCAGGCTTGCCTCTGTTCAACCTTTACAGAACAAAAAAAGAAGTGAAAAAGGAAAAAAATTTACTTCTTGCTAATTTAAAGTTAAGAAGGCTTGTACTTACATATCTGTTATTTTCTAATGTCTTAAACTTACAATTTGTAATTATGAGCCCCCTTTTCTAGATGCGATGTATGACATGAAAGTTATTCTTAAAGGAGACCAAATGTGCGTACATTTTGCAGATTGTGAGAATACCTAATCCAGACATAAGTCTATGAAATCCTCTCTTCATTAATGCAAGAACAACCCTTTTGTTTGCTGGATAGTTAAAGTCTGTTTTGTACATTCTTTTTTAAGTCAGTGGGATTTCTTTGGTAATATAGGTATTTAACTGTGAGTACTTTATTTTTTTCTGCAATAACTTGAATAGCAATTTAGCAATCTGCTTATGAGTACCCCTTTATATATTTTAGTAGTATGGTGGACAAGTTAGGCTCACCACTGCGAACTGGAAGAGATGTGCAAAGGTTTTATGATGCTGGTACAAAACCAGACAGTAACAAGAAAAGATCAAATGAGTTCTTGCCAATAAAGGAGTAAGTATTACAAATCAGTGTGGTTTATCTGTTTTGCAGAAATGTTCCTTTTAAGCAAAGTGTGCCCTTGACAGACATGAGCTGCCCAGTATTTCTTCAATATAAGTGCTGTGGGAGAGGAGTAGATGATATAATTAGTATCGGTGAGAGGTAAATAGCTTCATAGTGGGACAGGAAGGATGCACATTTTCCTCAGATTTGATTTCTTCTGTCACTGATAGGTTATGGACTAAGAGTGATAAAGGTCTGTCTTTCTAAATCTGAGATAAAACTAATTTGCATGATGTAAAGCTGAAGTAAGCATTTAAGCCTGATAACTGTACTGTTTTAGTAATTTTATTCCCTTAAGGTCAAATGTTTATCTCTCTCCTACATCTGGTCCAAAAACATGCAGAAGGCAGACTTTGTAATGAAAGGTAAAATCTTTTGTTAAGTCCAAGTTATCTCATATAAAGACTTTTGAATCTTTTGAATCAGATCTTTATAAGATCTGAGTTTGGAAGGGAGGGTATTCCAGTTATTCTGATCTTTAAAAAAGGAAATAGATACTATATTGTAGTTAAGCCTTTGATACAATTTGCAAGATGCCAAATTCAAATAGGCTGGTTTTTCATAAACTATACCTTAAAGCTTATTGCAAAAGAGAAATTAGTAATGAATTATATGGCACATACATGGAATGGAAAGCTTTAAATAGTAGAAATGTGTCTGAATCTCTTAATGCTGTAATATCTTTGAGACAGGGACAAAACATTTGAAGTTAGGTTTCTATATGAAGAAGCAAAAAAACAGTGAAAGGAGGGGAACCTCTTTCTAGACAAACAGAATTTTCTGTCTTTATTTGTTCTTTTACATATTTGGTTAGAGTTAAAAATCCTGTGAACCACCAAAAATCGGGTCAGTTTTTCATTTTGTTGTATTGTATGGCCAGTCTTCGCGAGTGAAGATTTTGGAAAGGTCTTTTACCTTTCGAGCCTGCGCAATGGATTTTTTAGGTGAGACACAGCATGCGCTGAACTGAGCCCACCCTTTAATCCTAAGGTTCATCTGCCGGGGCCAAGCGAACTTGGACAATGGCAGTGAGGTCCTCAGGATGTAGGTTTGTTTAGAGTGACCTTCTCTTAGGTGGATGGCCTTACAGGGCTGACGAACTCCATCTGCCCGGGGGAGTGTCCCTGAGCGGGAATCGAACCCGGGCCACGGCAGTAAGAGCACCGTATCCTAACCACTAGACCACCAGGGGTCCCCTTTTTCATTTTGTAATACATTATTAAGATGTTGAAAATTTGGCTTAACAAGTTACTGCAATTGCTTGCAATATCCCCAATCCGTACAGTGGTGATTTGATTTTTTTTCTTTAAGAGTATAGGCACTTGCTCTGTTCTTCATAACACCCCTCTTGTTCTTACTGAAATATCCACTGAGTTAGTGAATTAAATCTGCCTTCCTTGCAGGAGATGATTCGGTATGTTATATGCCAACAACATTCAGCAAATGTGGATAGTTCCTAGCAATTCTTAAACTCAACATAGCAGTGTGGATGGCAGAGGTTTCTGGACTTTGGGATGCATGCCATTTATCATCAGAAAATTATTTATGACTTTGCACAGAACCATGAGTTGTTGTGGGTGTTACAATGACAGCTGTCAAGAATATCTGAAAACACCCTGTCTAGGAAGCAAGCTTTATATATCAGTATTTTATGATAACATTCAACCAAATTGTGAATGCATGCATAGGAGAAGACAAGCTTCTTTACACATTTCTTTCAGATTTTTATTTTGCAAGCAGTGGTAATTCAATGAGATGTACAACATGAGCTGCTTTAGGAACAGAAGTCACCTTCAGTCATTTCTTTTAAAATTGACAGTCGATAATAAATGCCTTTAATGGTATGCCCAGATTTTAAGAGTTCCAGGTGGTTGTGCTACACAGCCTCCTCTGCTGTCAGGCTGTATTAATACCTCATGTGATACAACTTAGAGTAGGGATTTATATAGTTTTTCAAAATCAAAACAAAAAATCCAACCAAACAGAAAAAAAGAAATGAAGAAGTAGATAGCAGAGATGGGACAGATCGGAAGAGACCTAAGCTGTTGTGGCAAAAGTTGAAATAATCAAGAATGTCTGACTTCATTGGAAAACCTCTCTCTAGAGATCAGATTGCTACTTAACGATGCAATTTCAAGGTTTTTCACCAAATATACATGAAACCTGATGCTAATTATGTGTCTAGATTTGAGCTGAACAGCTGAACAGCACACTTTAAATGTGGCTTTTCAGAATTTCGATTTCTTCCCACCCCTCCCCTGTTCAGTCACTCAATGCTGCACTAGATGCAATACAAATAATGTTTTTAAGACTAATTTCTCTGAAATTTCTTTAATGTACACCTAGTATTAAAGCATCAGATTAATTTTGAGAGTACCTAGTGGGATGAGGGTATATGGTACATATCTTAGAAAACTGAATAGTTAAAATACAGGAAAGAATAGTGGCCTGTTTTTCATGTCAATTTATTTCAGATATCTAGGACATCTATAACATGATGTTCAAAGCCAATTGATTCAAAGTACACCCTGAAAAGACTTCAGTTTAAGAAATTATTGCTGTTAGTTTTGAAAAAGGATTATGTTAGTCCCAAGATGAAAATCCAGAGAAAACTGAGTCAGTAATATTTTTGGAAATTTTGTTTTAAACTGCTTCAAGCTGTCTAAACAGAAATTGAGACACAATTCTATTCTTTGTGTCATTGTCTGACCATCCCTGATCCATGATGATCCATACTGTTTCTGTGTGCACAGCTGATTTTTTTCTTTAAAAGCTTTTCTAGCTTCCTTAGCAGGTAAAGTAACAGTCCGATATGTTCTTTCCACTATTGAGCTCTAATGAATTTTACTCAATTGTAAGCAAAGGTCTCTCCTCATTGTAAAATGAGATGGAGGAAATAACAAAGATAGAGTATTTCGCATCTGTACTGTTGTGCATACTTGTAGCAGTGTAATTTAGGTTACATTTAGACTTTTATCCTGGAATTCAGTAACTTCTGAAAGACTGATATAACTTTTAGTAAGTTTTAATTCTGTTATAACTGACATAGTGCTTTTCAGTCTCCACAGTATTTTTTTCAAGTAAATCCTTCTTTAGGATCTCCTTGTTAAATAAGAGGGCAGACAGGAAAACTAAAGGAGAAGGTTAGTGTTCTGCCCAGTGAGCGAGAATCTTTGATCATTCCACTCTACCTGTTCCATGTCAAAGCCATTCTTGTTAAACTTGAATACTTTAGTTAGGTATTATTTCACTTTATTTAATCTTAAATTTAGTTCTGATTTCCACCTTTGTGCTTAATCATTTGATCACTTCACCACTGGTTTAAGTGATGGAAGGAGCTGAAAAGCTGTCTTTAGCCTATGCTCATGAAATGATGGAAGAAATGTTTTATGCAACATGTCTGTAATTCAGAAGTTATTACATGTTCCTCAGCTGTGTCAGTGTTGCATTTGAAGTTACTGGAGTTGAATGCATTTCCTTATATATGGTTTGAAAACCAAACCAAGACCAGGTTGTTTATAATTCTGAAAGGAACAGTTAGGTTCATCTGAATGGAAGGGAAAAAAAAAATTCACTTTTGGGTTTTTGTTGCTGAATGGGCTCTTGATGGCTAAGCTTTTTTAGTGGAGTCTTGTTTTAATTTTTTTTAATGTACATGAGCCAATCCCACCTAAATTTCATTTATGCATTGTTGTTCAAGAATGAGAACAGAAAAACTTGGTGGGTCATGCACAAGATGTCATAGTAGCTGAAGACTTGCTAAAGAAGAAGAAATTCCAGAGAATGGTAATTCTTTTGAGCAATGATGAAAACTTCTGTCCTTGGTCACTAATGCTAAAACAATACCCCTTCCTATTTATTTTTCTTAGTGCCACTCAGATTTTTTCAGGGGATTCTGATGTTTCTCTACTCATCAAAGCAAGCTGTGAGATGTTCTCTATGTTTGGGATGTGCTATTTGTTGTATACTGGCTTCTCATAAAACTCATGAGTCTTGAGAAAAACAGCTTTTGCAACTATGTGGTCATACTGTTGAAGCCAACTTTAGGAACACTGTGACAGGCTGTTAAAAATGAGGCCCTGATGCCCAGCTGGATACACTTTTTTTCTCTCCTCCTTCTATTTATATTCCCAATATAATTATGCTTTGAAGAAAGAGGATCTACAGAAGCATGCATCCTAAATAAAGTCTGTGGTTATGAAGAAAAAAGTCTTGTGACTTACTTCATATCGGTCACAAAGTCTTGAGAATATGATATCCTTTCTGCAGATCTTAAACTATTAAGACTTGCAGTCTGTTTCTGTGAAAGCCCTGCCAGTTCTAAAAATTGATTTGTAATTTGTCAAGGTAGACATTAGAATGTACTAAACAACCCCTAGTGCAGGGTCTACCTGTATTTTGGTGGGTTAGCAAGTGAAACACATGAACAGGAAAGGACTTGCTGTTCCATTTAGCTTGTCATTGTAAGATTCAAGTCGTATCAGTTCAAATCACGCAAGTTCATGCCAAAACCCTTGTCTGCTCTTGTTAGGAAATTAGTTACTTTTCATACAATTAATTAATGTGTAGATTGTTTAACCTTTTTTTTTTAACGTATATTATTTGTAAATGCATATTCTTGTATGGATTTCTGTGTGTGTATATAAATCACCAGATATTTATTCTATTTTAGAGGCACAGCAAAAGCCCGGACATCAACTCCTCCTAGTGTGGCAAGAACCATGAGCACGGGTGCTTTACCAAACAAAAGAAAAACTAGCAATTCAGACACTTACTTAAGGTAGCTTTTAACTTTGTGAATTTTGTCATCAATAGAACCTTCAGTAAAGGAGATTACTTACTACAAAAGAAGTTGGGGAAAATATTGTTCTCTGCAGCTAATAGATAACTCATGGTCAATATTATTTGGCATGTTTAAGTTACTCAATATATTTTGCGTATTTATCATCTGACGGCACACCTTTGTCATCAGCTGTCTCACATGTGCACAGGAGACCGTGTTGGAAATGTCAAAAACCTCTTAGGAGCTGTTGAAAAAATAGACACATATTCTCTCAGTAGAAATTGAATGAAATCTTCATGCTAAGCACATAAATTGTCTGTTGCCTGCCCTTTCAAAGGGTAGGATGAAAATTGTATTGCTGTTTTAGCCTTTTTTTTTTTTGACAAGCTAAATTTTAAGTTTTAAAACACTCCAGTTAATCTAACTAGTGAATCAAATATTTGATCCTGCTCCTAGAACTTTGACATTTTTCATTTTCTTATAGGGAAGGTGGGTATCTGGAGATCCATAGGGGAGCCGGGGTAGAGTTGTAAGGTATACCACTGTAAATAGGAAGTGTATGCATGAAAATTACAGTAACAGTAACTGTAATTCACTGCAGAGGTTAGAATAATTTCACATCAAGTTATACTGAACTGACTTACAGAGAATGTTCTTATCTGGGAATTTTCAGGTCTGACGGTAAAATTGGGTGTGACAGTGGAGACTGTGCATCCTCAGTCAATGGAGGAAGTTCAAAAAGCAGCGAAAGAATTTCACCTGTACACTTATCAAAGTTCTGCCATGAATGTGGAACAAGGTATCCAGTGGAGTGGGCAAAGTTTTGCTGTGAGTGTGGAATTCGAAGAATGGTTGTGTGAACCTATCCTTAAAAGCAAAAAGAAAATGAGAAATTGGAAGTATCTGCTATGTACTGTTGCATGGAAAGCTAGAGCACTCCAGCCAGTTTGACTTCATGCTGCAAACATGTCTAAACATCATTTTGTAATTTTCTGAGTGCAATCTTCTGGTTACACAGTTATTTATAAATGAATATATATACTGTATATAAAAATAGTAGCTACTAAGACTGTGCCATTCAAGGAAATACTCTTTACTCTCTGTTGAAAATCTTTAAAATTAAGGTAAAAATGTGTTAAGTAATCTAGGTAGCAGAAGTGGTTCAATGTTATTTTTTTTTGTAAAGCCAACTAGACGAAGGATTTTTATAAATCACATATGCAGGGTAATACTTACCCATAGGGAACTAGCCATGAAGAACTTGGGTTTCAGAGGTTTCTCTGTGGAGGTATTTCCTTCATTGATGACAGTAACTTAGATGCTGTGTTCTAAGTGAAAACAACATGAGCGACTCCTTATAAATTCCCAGTTAATAGTGTAAAAAATCTGGATCTTCAAACTCTCTAACAGTAATATCCTAATTGGACTTTCCAGTTACTTCCTAGGACTTTTTAAAGAAACAAAGTGAAAAGACTACCTGAGAATTTTCTTTGCATGTAAGAAGAAAGGCAAGATTTGGCTTTTCCTGTTCTGTTTTTCAAGAAGAACATGTTAATATTTTTATCTATTTATAAGGGCAAATATCTTCATTTTATTAAGTTCCTTTTGTTCAGAAATACTTGTCTTCCTCCTCCTGTGCTCCACTACGACTGGCATATCTAAAAGTGTCGTGCTTCGTGTCTTTGTCTTGTTTCCAAAGGTCCTGCTCATTTTTCTTCTCTTCCCTCATTTCCTGAAGGAAAGATGAAGTCTATGTTTATCCTCCTAAATGTTGAACTGTTATTTTGAAAACAGCCTTCTTGATGTATCCAATACCAAAAAAAAATAGTTCCATAAAAATGTATGTTATTATAGCAGTAAAACTTGATGTAAATAGTGACTATTTTTATTCTTATTCCTGTGAAAATAGCACAGCTTACATATGAGTGCATAGTGGAGTAGCTGTGCTTCATAGCTTTATGTGTCAATACCTGACATGGGTTTTACTGCAATTTTGTGTATTCTTGGGCTCGGAACAGCAGCCTCTTGAAATTAGTAACAGACTTCACATTAATTCTTGTGGAAGAAGGGTCAGACCTTGAAAGTTCTTGGGTTCACAAGCCGAATCATTTACCTTGTATCTTAATGTAGTAATTTGTTTTGTGAAGTTTTGCTTTGAAGTACTTGCACCATCTTCATAATGCGTAAAAGAACAATCTGAAACAACTCAACTGTGCCTTTCCTGCAGTAAATACACTCTTTTTGTTAGAAATGAATACTTTCAACTCACAAACACCATTAACATCAATTCATGTAATTTCTTTGTAGCTTATGAAAAATAGAATTAGTGTTCCATGATAGTATTATGGTCATTGTTTGCATTCTCAAAAACTGTGATTGTTATCAATGGGGCCAATTTAGAAGAAAACATTATTGAAGAAAAATGTCTTCAAAGCACATACCAGTCTTGGAGAATGAGAGATTTAAGAGTCTTGATGTAGTCACATTGTAGGCCGCAAACTATCGATATTTTAAAATTAGTTCAATGATTGTCTTACACTTTTTATACAAAATTATTTTTAGAAATTATCCTTAATTCAGTGTAGTGTTATTATAATTGGTGTAAGATGGCTGTTGAGCATGGTAGGATGGATGACTTGTAATGATAGTTAGAACTGACTAGGCCAATTTATTTTCTGAGTAGTTTAGATTCTGGGATCTCTATTATGACATATTCGTATCTGGACTTGGAAGAACTGGAATTCTGCATTCCTTTGCATAGATAAGCCTGCTTTGGAAAAGTTACCCTGGGCTTGGGCCATAGACATCTGCAGACTGAACTATTGCAAGCTGAGAGTCCATCAGCAAAGATACCAGTCCAGAATAGATTTGATCATTTAGTGAATCTACTCTGACTTGGTGAATTTTCAGTTGATTCCACTGGAAAATGCATTTTACCACTTTCTACAAAGTGAATGTTTAGTATGGCACTAATGCCTATCAGCTTTTCCAGGAGTAATATGACTGTAGAAAAAACAAATTGTTTCTCTTTTGAATTGTAGGTGGCAGGTTTCCTAGTTTCAAATCAATCCCCGTACAGTTAGTGTATTTTTTGCCTTTTGAGTTGTTTGTGTAATTCTTTGCTTTCAGTGCAGCATTTAGTAAATTACTGGAGTAGCACATCATTTACTTCATTTACACTTCTATGATTTATCATAAGGACTACACAGGAGATTAACCTGTGTTAAAAGATTTTTAAAACTGATAGTTTAATTTGGCCTTAAAAAGAAGGTCTATGAAGCATAATTGACTGTTGATAGTAACATTGGATAATGTGTTGTGTGTGTTTGAATCTACAGTAAATATAAGCAGACAATGAAATTGTATTTGACTGTGCGGTTGGCTACTGTATAGTGAGACTATCAGAGGCCCAGTATGTTTCCTGTTTATCAAGTGGTTTTGTTACTGAATGACATAGATTTCTGAAGTCACTGATGTTACAGACCCTAGCCTGTATTACACAAGTTATCAGCACAGATTATTGTAATTCCATCTCAGTGAAATGTTTGTAGAAAACAGCAGATTTGTTTTCATAATGCCCCTGCAGAAGTGAATGTGGGAAACAAATTTGTTATATTTAAAGAAAAAGAAATGTTTAGGGAGTTGGACTTCGAATTTTGAATCTTTAGTGTATTACACATGTCAAGAGTTCCCAAATTTAATTTATTAGTGATCTAAGTCCAAGTCCTCTTGCCCTAGTTTTCCCCACACCTTTATGTCTTGGTTTTCATGGTAGGAAAAAAACATGAACTATGCACTGTCTATTTTGTAGTGAAATTTACTGATGTGATTGTTTTAATGATTCCTATATCATTGTCTGACCCTATGACAGACTTTTCTTTTACTGTCTGCCATTATATCTTCCTAATGTGCTTACTAAGGTTCTTCCATTCATTGAAGGAAAAAAAAAAAGGTAAAATTCCATTTAAAGAAATGAAGAAAAGGCTGTTTTTGAGGTTAACCTGAGGGAGTTTGCATTCTCATTGTACTTTTGTTATTATCTCTTATACAAGGGACCTCTCTGTGCCAGGAGTGCAGGATCATTGGAACTATGCTGATAGAAGTGCAATGGAGTTACAAAAAATACTAGCTTCAGTAGTAAAAACAGCATAAGACTTAATCTCTATATGATGTGTCCTACACAGGTTTATATTTATGCATGATACACCCTAGGTAGTTTCAGAACTGGAATCCCTAAATATACAGCAATAAAGTATGTGTTTATATGGATGATTATACCATCAGTCCCACACAGCAATGCAGGGAAGTGGGCACGGGGAGGTGCTTCACTACCATTTCAGGTTGTAACTATGAAATGAACATTTAGGCAGAATTTTTCAAATTCGCCGAAGAGACTTAAGGAGCCCTTGAACTCCCCAGGAGTCCTTCAACTCCCCAGAGCAAATGGTAAAGCTCCACCTGAGGGTTCCCCGGATGGGAGGGTAGTGCGGCGGGGGAAGCTCTCCATGGTACTCCATCATGGAGCCTCTCTCGCAGTGCCAGAGCAGCAGCTGCTCGAGTGCAGACACGCATCCCGCAGGTTTTCAGGATGGTAACTCCAAATTTTAAGACCTGACCCAGTTTTTGTGTCATGGAGATTCTCTGTCATCTGCAAGAGACTACTAGCTCCGAGTTCACCATCGCAGCTGAGAGTGTGTGCAAAGAGAGCGGTTTCGTGATGCGTGCTTACCAAATCAGTGGAAGGAGGAGCGACTGCAGTATTTAAATGCTAATAAACAAGGTATGTGTCAGTGCACACTAATGTAGGCTATGTAATTAGTCTACATATAAAATTAAGTGGTACTCTCTATGTATTGCAAAGCTCACAAAAAGTGCTAGTTTCCATCACATAGGCTTTGTATATGGGCAGAGAACAAATCTGTTACGAGTGTTTTTTAATCTTGGCTGACAAATTTGTGATTTGTAAGAGCACTTTTTGCAACTTTAATTCTGTCCAGTTTGACTAAGCTATGAATAATTATAGGGGTTGTATGAGAGGGTAGAATTTTTATCTTTGGTAAAATTGGTTTTAGTGACTCTGGTGAAAATTGTTTTTATTGCCTTTGAAGTACAGCTTATTCCAACTTGTGATCATTTTGCTGCTGGTTGGTTTGGTTGGGGTTGTTTTCCAACTTGCTGACTAAGGTTTGAGTGACCTAATTGTGTTGTTGGAAGAAGTGCTAGGTAAAAGACTCTGTTAACTGTATTCAGTAGTTACTTGGTTGATATGTTCTTTACAGTGTTCACAGTATAAGAGGTTACTCTTGCACGTTAGTTCGTTTTTTGTTTTGTTTTGGGTTTGTTTTTTTGGTGTTATGTCATTCCGGAATGCACATTTCTGGAGGATCCTATTTAGGCCCATTCCACTTCATTTTGCCAGAAAACAGCTTCTTCAGACTTCCTCTTAATTAGTGCTTTTTCTTCACAAAAATAATCAGTAGGGAAATCACATTTCCCCAATTTGAACATAATACTTTGAGTCAGCAAATCAAATATTCAGTTTAATATAGCTGAATATTGAACCTAAGTTCTAAATAGGAGTGCATGGTTTACCATAGTTCTTTGTTTCTGTTTGGCTTTCTGGCAGAGCCATGAATGGATTTGGGTGGGATTTGTAGAGTACTGAGTATGCTATGACTGTTACAACACCTACTTTATATGATTGCTTTAATTCTTGGTGTTCATCCCTCATATGACACTTAATGTTTATCTTCGTAAGTTTATTTATTGATGTTCTATGTTTTTAAACAATGTATTCATTCACGTGTTTGAGGTGATTAATTTTGTCAGCATTGCATTTATTATGTTTGCCTTACCCCTCAGTGCATTAAATATTTGTGTTTCCGACCGTCCAGTGGGGGTTTTTTTGCCAGAATTCCTGGGTTTGTTTGCATTTTATTCAGTATATTTTGTTAATTTTAAAATGTCAGTTCTGTTTTAATTAATAAATGTAAATCAGCACCTAATGCTAATTTGCCACTTGTTAACAATAAAGCAAATATGCTAATAAAACTTTTTGTGATGCACAAATTTTTGTAGTGAAATGCGAAATTGTCTTAAATGACATAACATAGGGGTAGGTGATATAATTTCAGCCTTATTCAGGTACACCAGACCTGATATGAGGACCATCCACTGTCTTCTGCTGGTAGCTGGGAGTGAGCCACTTAGTTGTTATTTTCAAAGAATAGGGTTTTTAAATTTACTGGTGAGATGAGACTTGAATGAATAGAAACAAATTCCTCTTTTCATTACTCTCAGTAAGTTCCTTTTACTGAGCTCTTTTGTTTATTTGGAGAGAGATGGATTTGAAGGGTAGACTACTCAGTGGAAAACGAATTATCTGGGTGGATGCAGCCTGGGAGTTGTGGTCAATGGCTCCCTATTCAGGTAGAGGCCAGTAACAAGTGGTGTCCCTCAGGACTCTTGTTTTGGGACTGATGCTCTCTAATATGTTTGTCAATGACACAGACAATGGGATCAAGTGCACCCTCAGCAAGTTTGCAGATGACACCAAGCTGAGTGGTGCAGTTGACACAAGAGGAGGAAGGGATGCCATCCAACGAAACCTGGGCAAACTTGAGAATTGGGCCCAGAAGAACCCAGTGAGGTTCAATAAGTCGAAGTGCAAGGTGCTGCACCTGGTTCGGGACAATTCCAGACATAAGCACAGACTGTGAGAAGAAGTCATGGAGAGCAGCCCTGCCGAGAAGTGCTTGGGGGTCCTTGTAGATGAAAAACTGGACATTAGCCAGCAACATACACTTGCATTCCAGAAAGCCAAAAAGAAGTGTGACCTGCCATTCAGTGTGGTGCAGAGTACTGCATCCAGCTCTGGGGCCCACAACATAAAAAGAACATGGACCTATGCAGTGAGTCCAAAGGGCCACAGAGATGATCAGAGGGCTGGAACACCTCTCCTTTGAAGACAAGCTGAAGGAGCTGGGTTGTTCAGCCTGGAGAAGAGAAGGCTTTGGGGAGACCTCATTGTGGCCTTCCAGTACCTAAAGGGTGTTTGCAAAAAGATGAAGAGGGACTTTTTTGCAAAGGCCTCTGGCAGGACACAGGGGAATGGTTCTAAACAGAAAGAGGAGAGATTTGGATTAAATGTTAGGAGGAAGTTCTTTACTGTGAGATTGGTAAGGCACCAGAACAGGTTGCCCAGAGAAGTTGTGGATGCACCATCCCTGGAAGTGTTCAAGGCCAGGCCAGGCTGGATGGGGCTTTAAGCAACCTGGTCTAGTGAGTACCATCCCTGCCCATGGCAGGGGGGATGGAACTAGATGATCTTTAAGGTCCCTTACAAACCTGTCTATGATTCTATGATGTTCTGTGATTCACCATATCTTCTATGGAGGAAGGCAGATACATTTTGCCTTCATTTTTGATGAAATTCATTTATGTGCCAGGAGTCTGCAAAATTTGTTGTCACTGCTGAGATTGTATGATATTTGTCATGTTGCCTTCCTCTTCATTCTGATTCACCATGAACATTTTAATAAGCAGGAAGAAAAAATCCCAGTAAAAACCTAAATAGCTGTTGAATGAAACCTGTCATAAAGCCAACATACCTTTTGCTCAGCACAAAGCCAGAGAGGTGGAATTGGAAGGAAACAAAACCAGACAGGAGAGATTTATTCCTGCATCTTTTCCTTAAGAGCTACAACTGTAAACGCTTTTTTGATGGTGTAAAGTTGGTATTTGAATGTTCTCTTCCAGTGGCCTTCCTTGATTTGACTTCCTAAGCACCAGAAATTCTTCCTTCTCATGAACCACAGAGTATGTATTTCATTCTTGCTGTTAGAAATGTGCAACCCTATCTTGCTCATGGGTTAATCATCCCTTCCTGCTTTCTTGTAATCAAATAAAATCATAGAATGGTTTAGGTTAGAAGGGGCCTTTAAGAACCTCTTGTTCCAATGCTGTAACCCTGTCATAGAAGGCCACCAAATTTGTCAGACACGATTTGTCTTTAGTGATGCCAATTGCCTCCTTATTTTTCATATGCCTTAGCATACTTTCCAGGAGGATCTACTCTACAATCTTTCTGGACACTGAGGTAAGACTTATTGACCTGTAATTCCCCAGGTCTTCCTTATTTCCCTTTTAAAAAATGGGAGTTATGCTTCCCTTTTTCCAGATACTGGGAACCAAATTGCCACAACTTCTCAAATATGAGGGATAGTGACTTAGAGGCTTCCTCTGCCAGTTCCTTCAGTACCCACAAGATACATCGCAACAGGTCCCATGAACTTGTGCACCTTCACGTTCCTTAGATGGTCTCAAACCTGAACCTCTTGTAACAGCAGTGCTTAAATTTTTTTTTGCTAAGTTAAATACCTACAGGTTTTCCCTTGATACTGATGCCTAAAAGAAAACTTAGGGAGAAAAAAACTCCGAGGCAACTTAATTTTGGAGGTAAGGTGAGGGAAGGTTTAATGATGCCTCTAAGGCAATGGGGTTACAAGACGCGTGCAGCTCCTCGATCCAGTGTTACAATTTTGCAATACTGTCTGTCCAATCCCTGATTTTATCCACCCCCCCGGCCTTTACCCCGGTCCACCCCCAACCCACCCCTTGGGAATTGGGTCTGGGGTCATCCTGGGACCCTTTTCTTCACCATCTTGGTCTTCTTCAGGGTACAGAGTACACACAGTCACCCAGATCTCAGTTGTATCTTGCGGTTCACGCTAGGGAGCAGATGTTCTTAAACAGAAGAAAACCTACCTTGAAAGAAGACTAAATATGCCAAATGGAATTTAAGGGGGAATTGATATGGGGAACATGGAATGGGGGTAAGAGGGTTGGGTATCTATGTTGCTACTGTGTTAAAGGGTGAGGGAATGAATGCAACTGCTTCTAAAAATCTACATTTGCTGCATAACTACTTCTAAAACTTATAAAAATTAGAAAAATCAAAAACCTTAAGGCAACAATAGCTTCCCATAAATTCTATATATTTCTAAATCATGGTTTTTTCTACTCATATTACTTCTTTGCTGTGTCATAATAAATAAATAAATGCATAAATGGAAGTGGTAGTGAGGTAGGTGTGGTAGTGATAATACCATGCAAGTTTTCCCTTTGCCCATTCCTTCAAAGCAGTTTATTGCCATATTTGTAATTCCAGGAGAGACCACAGGAGGTTCTCAAATAGAAGAGAGCAAATCAAAGAGTACAAGTCAGTGCATTTAGCAGTTAGTGTTTGCATGTAAGTGGTGACTCAAGAAGTTTGGCAATAAGAATCAGACAGGCAGGATATTTATTAAGAGAAGTAATCACAGAAAATCCGTGATTTCTTAATCACTCAGTTTAAATTTCTGTTCTGAATCTACCCTTGGTCTTTCCCCCACAGTAGTCCTGAAACTGTTTTATTTGCCTCAAGATTTAAGTTGTGGGCTGCTGTTTAAGCCATTTAAGCTGACTTTCAATTTTGTAGTAGCTAATGGTGCATGTGGCCCCTGGCCATGTCGGCCATGCTGGGCAGGCTCTCGGCGGCCTCCCCGGAGGAGGGGAGTAGAGAGGAGCTTTGGAGCGCACAGAAGTTTGCCAGTCCAATTTGGGGGAGGGGGAGGCGGAGGGAGGGGGGAGGAGGGGAAGGGGAGGGAGGGGAAAGGGGAGGGAAGGGAAAGGGAGGGGGGGGAGGGGGGATCTGAACACTTTCAGATTCTCTTCAGTACTAGCCATGTAGTTCAAGACTCAACAATTCAGTCCATCTCACAACAACCGGTGAAGAATGAATTGGATATTGCTCCCACTTTAGGAGAAACCCTTAAGGCCATACAGCAAGTGAAAACTGGCAAGGCAACTGGGGTTGATGGAATTCCACCCGAAATCTGGAAACATGGGGGCCTTGCACTCCATGCTAAATTTCACGAGTTTGTGGTGCGCTGTTGGGAACTAGGCGAACTACCATCAGACCTTCGTGATGCAGTCATCATCACTTTGTATGAGAAGAAAGAAGTTAAATCAGACTGTTCAAATTACAGTGGTATTACTCTCCTCTCCATTGCTGGCTAAATCCTGGCAAGAATACTTTTGAACAGACAAATACCCGCGATAGCAGAAGGAATTCTACCTGAAAGCCAGTGTGGTTTGAGAGCCAACAGGAGTACCACAGACATGGTATTCGTTCTCAGACAACTGCAAGACAAGTGTAGGGAACAGAATAAAGGTCTCTATGTGACCTTTGCTAATCTCACCAAGGCTTTCGATACTGTGAGCAGAAATGGCAGATTTTGGAACGTTTAGGTTGTCCCCCCAAGTTCCTTAAAATAATCATTCACTTCATGAGGATCAGCGTGGCCAAGTCAGATATGGCAACACACTTTCTGAGCCCTTTCTAATTACCAGTGATGTGAAACAAGGCTGCGTTCTTGCACCAACCCTATTCACAATCTTTTTCAGCATGATGCTCCCAAGGGCCACGGCAGACCTCGATGATCAGGACGGTACCTACATTCGATATCGTACTGATGGAAGCCTATTCAACCTAAGGCGACTGAAGGCCCACACTAAAACCTTAAACCATCTTGTCCGGGAGCTGCTTTATGCTGATGACGCTGCCCTTGTCGCTCACACAGAAGCAGCTCTGCAGCGTTTAACATCCTGCTTTGCAGACGCTGCTGAGCTCTTTGGGCTGGAAGTCAGCTTAAAGAAGACAGAAGTTCTCTATCAACCTGCACCTCAGGAAGTCTTCCATCATCCCCATATCACCATTGGCGAATCAGAGCTCAAATCAGTCCAACAGTTTAATTACCTAGGCAGCCTCATCTCCTCGGATGGTAAGATTGACGGAGAGATAGACAACAAGTTAGCAAAGGCATATAGTGCTTTCGGAAAACTCCATAAAAGAGTATGGCATAATAAACACTTGAAGAAAAGTACAAAAAGTACAGAGCCATTGTGCTGTCTACTCTTTTATATGGTTCCGAATCATGAGTCATCTACCGCCACCACCTGCGTCTCCTAGAACGCTTCCATCAACGCTGCCTCCGTACAATCCTAAACATCCACTGGTCAGATTATGTGACCAATACATCTGTTCTAGAACAGGCAGCAGTTTTGAGTATTGAGGTCATGTTGCTGAGAACGCAGCTGCGTTGGGCAGGGCACGTTTCCAGGATGAGGGACCACCACCTCCCTAAGATCCTGCTTTATGGTGAACTTGCCACTGGCTGCCGCAGGAGAGGAGCCCCGAAGAGGAGATACAAGGACTCCCTGAAACAACATCTCAGCCTTGGCCATATTGATCAATATAACTGGTCTACTCTGGCCTCCGATCGGGAGGTCTGGAGACACACTATCTTTAACGCACGCAGGATCACTCTCGAGGAGAAAAGACAACACAGAAAGGACCATGTCTTGCAGAATATTCCACCTAAGGAGTCTTTCTGCTATGCTTTTTGCAATTGGACATGTCTATCTCATATTGACCTTATTAGCCACCAGCGTGCTTGTAATAAATGTGGATAGAGCCTTTCCCAAATCTTCATTCGCGAAACCTAGCCACGATGATGAATGCTGCATGTGTGTTTTTGTTTTAATTCACACTGCCGTTTCCTTGCCAAGTGGTTATTAGGAAATAAATCTTGGCTTTCAACTGTTCCTAAATTTCCAAAGAAAACCAAAACCACTGTTCTTCAGTCTCGGAGACCAATTGAATCCTCAGTTTCCTGGGTTGTCTTTCTGTCCCTTTAGAAGAAGGGATTTCCAGAGAAGTCCTTACAATAGGGATTACATTCACTTATCTGCAGTATGATAGTTGGAAATGTTTCCCTTCCCCGTTACATAAAAGATTTATGGGTTGGCTTTGGATTTTTTAAGTGTTTAGAGTTAAAGTTGCAATCTCTTATATGAAGAGCTAAAGAGAATATGTGAAAGTCTCAATCACAGTTTTACAAAATTATCACTCCTGCCTCATTGTCACCATAAATAGATGGGGGCTTGAGGGGGTTGTGATGATTTGACCTTGGCTGGATGCCATGTGCCCACCAAGTCACTTTATCACTCCCCTTCCCGGCTAGACAAGGGAGAGAAAATAAGATGAAAAATGACCGGTGGATTGAGATAAAGCAGTTTACTAAAACAGAAGCGAAAGTTTGCATGTGTACAAGCAAAGAAAGAAAAAAGATTTATTCAGCAAGTGATGTTCAGCCACTTCCTGGGAAGCAGGGCTTCAGCAGCTGTAGTGGTGCTCCAGAAGGCAAACCTTGTAAATTACAAATGCTCGCCCCCTCCTCCTTCCCTTGGCTTTTATACCTGAGCTGATATCATATGGTATGGAATATCAGCTGGCCCGGTTGTGTCCCCTCCCAGGATCTTGCCCACCCCCACACCTTTCATGGGCAGGGGAAATGCTGAAAGACAGCACTGATGCTGTGCCAGCTCTGCTCAGCAGTAGCCAAAACAATGGTGTACTATCAGCATCTTTCTAGCTACTGATGCAGAGCACAGCACTGTGAGGGCTGCTATGGGAAAATGAACTCCATCTCACCCAGACCCAATAGAGGGGTGTATTGCAGGGAAGCATGACATGTTTGCTTGGCTCTTAACCTCTTCCCTCATGGATTCAGTACGGCAATCTTATTCCAGTCAAATGCATAAGGCTAAGTGCTGTTTCCAGTCAACTGAACCATTTTTTCAGGTGTTTGTTCTGAATACCAAAATTTTCTCAGAGTAGTTCTGCGGAAAGATGCTTTTAGCACAGATAAAACAGTATTGTATATTGGTTTACTCTGAAACAGGAAGCAACAGGCTGGCTTAGCTAAAGCTTTCCCAAAGTATTTAGTCCAGGGCAGGTGGCTGGTATGGAAATGTTTGCCTAAACTGGCCAGGTTACAAGCAGCTAAGAAACAGATATTTTAAATGACGGGAAGTACCCAACAGCTGGAAGTTACATTACCAACTGTGCTTTTAATGACTGGCTGTGAAAAAAAGCTAAAAAAGGAGTAGTGACAGTCAAAAACTGAACAGCCCAATTCCATATGAGACAAATATTTTATTACCAAAGGAGTTATAATATCAAAGTAAGAAACTGCAAAAGAGTTATAAACAACTATAAAAATACTTATATTTATCCAAAATTAAATACGAACACTTTATTAGTTAAATGCCAATATATTATTCTCTGACAATATTCACACATTTTAATTCATGGTTGTCTAACATCTTAAAACACGTTATATAAAATAATTGCATATAACAAATCACAATCCGAAGCTAAGAAATTCTAGCTCCTCCTGCAGCTAACTATGGGTTAACCAAATTCATAGAGCTAGTGCTGCTAGTCAACTGAACAAACTTACATTCAGGCCTCTCCTTTTTTGCCTTCCATAGGACTTGCTGTCTTGCCTCTACTTCAGAGAGCAGAAGCATGCTACATCTCTCAAAAATCAGTACCCTTTCTAAGTTTTTCAAAAAGTTGACTTCTTCCCTGCTCTTTCCAAACCCAAATCAGTTAGCAGACCCATTTGACCTACACTGAAAACACTTTTGTGTCAGCAGAACATACCCAAGATTAGCTGCTGCTTTGATAGATTGTTACTTTTGGATCTTGATGAGTTTTACATAGATATAGAGAAAGCAGCTACTTTTCCATACTGTTTTCTTCACCTGCAGCTTCTAAGATGATTTTATAAATTGCAGTAGACATGTAAATAGATTGCTTTCATGTGATGGTATTATAAAGTTACTTGAAAAATCAGAATATTCAAAGTAGTTTCCAGAGCACAAAGGTGGGACACAGCCTTCTGTAGAGTTCTTTGTTTCACATGCTGGTCTTTTATTTCCACTTCTTGGACTTCAGCAGCTTGTTCAGCCATTTCTGTTTATTCCATCTCCAGGAACAAGGTTCAGTAGCTTTCCATCAGAATTCTGGCATAAAGTGTTTATATAAGCGAGCAAGGTTACTTGAAGAATGCATATAAAATGCAAAGGTACCAAGTAATGCCACTTCAAAAGAAAAAAACAGGATTCACCTGGAATCACCTGGAAATTATTTTTTCAAATTTATTCCAGCAGGATCTAAGGCTAGATATATTTTCTTTCAGTTCACAAACTTCTTGGTTACATTTCTTTCTGGACTGTTCACCTGTCTCTGTATCTTCTTGACTAAATACATTTACATGTGGACAAATCTGAAAAAGAATAGATTGTATTGTTAATTGAGGACTGCTTATTCTATTCCTACAGACATCTTTTAAAACACACCCATTCCATTACATTTCAATAAATAATGCAGGTACCATGCATGGTAAGCCAGAAAACTGGGCCGCTCTCAAAGCAAGCCATGGCAGTACACAGCCTGCATCACCCTGATGTTCTCACTCCGAACAGAGCCCTGCTGCCACCCCTGCCCATGGGACTGGGAGAACATGGCTTTAACACACAGCAAATTAGGACAGCTGAAACCAGTGTGTCCAACTGAGATCACGTATGTCCTCTATCAGTGGTTTAAAATTTATCCTCCATTATCTGAAGGACTGGGAAAATAAAGCCCATTAAATTGTGAGCCAAACTTTGACTGCATGTGTTGAGACTGGTGGAACAAGACAGACTTGTTCTAGGGGCTGATGCTGTGGCCTAGTATTCAGGATCTCAACCAGAAAAAACTACTGTGGTTCTTTTTTCATATTCAATGGCTATTCATATTTTTTTACTAGATTATTTTAATTGGTCTTTAAAATAAAAACAGGCATCCATGAGGTTAAGTAGGAGTTGCAAGGGTGACACTGACTTCTGTGACTTTGACTGGGATACCTTTTAAAGTAAGGCAAACACTGGATTCAGCACAGGTGACTAAGCAAATCATCCAACATTACTTTGAAGATCTAGTCCCAGATTATAAGGGTCTCTCCATTTCAATGAGTAAAAGAATGAGTTAAATGCAGCCTTCAATCCAACTATTTAGGCATTATATCCTATGGTGCCTATGTGGAGACTTTTTGATGTTGGTTAATATTTTTGTGTTCAATAGGTAACACTGAGCCACACTTCTTAAAAGAACACTCTTCCTTTGCTATGGTAGCCTGTAGATAATTGTGCTACGTTTGAGTGACACATTAAAAATAAGATTCTGCCAATGGCTAAAAATCCAATTATTATCATGCCTAACTGTTCTTATTGAATTTGAGATACTGTGGTTAAAATAAAGACCAAAAAGATTATGGAAAAGAGACAAACTCCCCCCTAACTGTTTGTTGAAACAAACCAGATTAAACATTACTCTTAGGGTAGAACTCCAATGAGAAGTAACAACTATGATTTTATACGCCGGAGAAGTTAAACACCTTCTTTGCACAAGTCTGGCCTTTGTCTTTTACTGAAGAATTAACTCAGGTATTTCAGTACTGAACCAGAGTAGATATCTTCACCACAGAATTCCAGAGGATTGTTTTACTTAGTCTTTGCACTGGGCTTAATGTCTATGACAAGACGTGCTATACAGAGCAAAATTCCTCTTGCATATAACGTGTATGATAGTTGTACCTTTGAGAGGTAGATGTGAGAGTCTGTGTTGAATAGCTCTAAGCAATAAGTCAAATAGGTAAAATGAACTGTAGAACATCATTACCACTTACCTTTTCTTTTCTGTGTCCTTCACATTTGCATTTCAGAACCTGTAATGTCCCACATGAGACGAATGCTGCTTTCCATCTAAAGGCTTTGCTGATTCTTTGCTTATGAAAGAATCTGAGCATGTTGCATGCCATGCTCTGTAGTGATTCTATTTCCTGTAAAGGGAGAAAGAAAAATATGTCCTGAAAGGTATGCACCATTGATTCTTTGCAATGTTGGTTTGTCTTTCAAAAAAAAACCCTCCATCAATTACCATTAGTTTCTTTTGCTTTCATAGTGCTAATCTTTTCCAATAAAACGCATAAGTACTCTAACGTACCTGCCATGTCTTCAAAATAATTAAAGAAGCAATTTGTAGTAGTAATAATAGTAGCATAAGGATGTTAGGGAGAAATCACAGCCATAATGTAATCAATTGATGCTGTTAGGAAAACAGGAAGTGATTTTTGGAGTCAGTCCTTCTATCAAGTCATGATAAAATCTGCAGCAATGGCTGACAGTTGTGCTTTCTGCCACTTGAGATGTGCCCAAACTATTATTTAAAGCTTTCAGATCTGAAGTGGAAAGGTTAGCTAATAAAAGTTTCTGTAGAAAAATAGAAACAGAGTTTGGGAAATTTTAATGTTTAATTCCATTTCCATTGTACTATTTGTACAGAAAAATCTTTATAGTAGAAAAAAAAAATCCACATTTCTTGGATATGGAATTGCTTAATATTTTAATTTTAAAAATATCAATTTTCTTGACAAATTCTGTGATTCCAGAGTCATAAAAAAGAACAACCCTAAGTATTATGATTTGACTATTAAAAGGTTATATTACTCTCCATCACAATATTTTTTTCAGGGACTGGAGTGTGCAGAGAACTCATTTGATTTTATACTCTCTAAATTCTGAGAAGTTAAATTTTACCTGAGTATCATTGCAGAAGAACACTTTGATATTTTCGTGTTTTTTGTTCTTGCAGCACCTGTCACGATTCTGAGCAGATATATTTACCTGTAAAATATCGTATATGTTTAGACATGGAAGTACTTATAATAAAGTGAGCAAGTTTTCTGCCTAACAGCCAGTGATGTCAACAGTAAATCGTTCTGTAACATCTTCTCGGTCAGGGTAGCAGTGTTAGTGTACAATTCTGAGCTCTTCCTCAGCAAGCAGGAAAATAAAACCCCAATCCAGCTACACTATCTAAAGGTATTCACAGAATCACACAGAATCACAAAATGGCCAAGGCTGGAAGGAGCCCATCTGCTCCCACCCCCCTGCTGAGACAGGGCCCCTAGAGCCGGTTGCCTAGGACCACATCCAGATGGGGTTTGAATATCTCCAAGGATGTAGACTCCCTTGGAAACTTGTGCCAGTGCTCAGTCACCCTCACAATGAAAAAGTATTTCCTGATGTTCAGAGGGAACCACTTGTGTTTCTGTTTTTGCCCACTGCCCCTTGTCCTGTTGCTGGGCACCACTGAGCAGAACCTGTCTCTGCAGCCTTTGCCCCCTCTCTTCAGGTATTTATACACATTAATGAGATCGCCCTAAGCCTTCTCTTCTCCAGGCTGAATAGTCCCAGCTCTCAGCCTTTCTTTATTAGACAGATGTTCCAGTCTGTTCATTGTCTTCATAGCTTTTTGCTGGACTCTCTCCAGTAGCTCCTTATTTCTGTTGTATGGGGAAGCCCAGAATTGGACATAAATCTGTTAAATTTAAATCTTCCTATTCTATCAAATTACTTTGTTCTTTAGCAATTTTGAAACATACAGCGATGTTTAAATCTTACATTTGAATTTTAACATTGAATACATTAAATACAATGTTTGTCAATGTTTGTCTCCATAATACATGACCCAGGCTCTAAACAGCTACAGCACTCACTTTGCTATATACTAACAGAATATGCCTTAAGCAATATCACTTGCTCCTTTGTGTGACTATAATCTTTATCAAGGGTTTAATCTCTGTTGTTTTTTTCTTTTACTTTCACACTTGTCATGAAGATGTCAATGGAACCCAACTCAACAAAAGCTTCGTTTTCGTCTTCAACCTGTATCCATATAACCCAATGCAACCAGAAAGGCTTTAAAAAAGGCAGCTCATGACAATATTGTGTTAGATCTCCTCACTTGGGCATCTATATGAACGCATTAGACAACTTAATTCCTAAAGTTTTTATGTGTATTTTCGTGTAACAGTGTCTATATTTTGGAAGGTCACCCAAGATAATAGAGTTTCATCCAGGAAGTGTTTTCAAAACCAAGACTTTAGGGAGTCAAATATTCACTAAAAACAAACAAACAAACACCAAAAAACCCCCAACAAAACCAAACAAAAAAAGCCAAACCAACAACATTTGGAAGCTAATCTAATTTGGAAGAACGTCTTTCCTTGCACCACAACAGAATGAAGTTTTCCTGCAGTCACACAGCACCAAAAGTTATAAATAAATAATTAATTGCACAAATAAATAAATAACCAAATAAGTAATCACCCTGAAACCTATATATCTACAACTTCAATTGCTAACTGCTAAGGGATTTACCTATTCTCACTGGCTTCCTCAGATCACCTTTAGTATAACATACAGTAGCCACTTATGAAGACAGTTTATTGGCTGTGACTAAACTAATATAAGGGAAATCTGGACCTCAGAAAAGTCATTAGTGAAAATTAAATTACCTTACAGAGATCTACTATGTAACCCACTAGTAATCTCCATAACTGCTTCAAACATCAGGATGAGGGACTGAAAGGTACTGACTTTGGCTCTGCAATTGTAGGGAAGTGCCTAGTGGGCAGTTGCTATCACCCACTCAGCACTGATTTTACATATAAGACAAATGAATCTCTCTTAAAATGGGAAAAATAAAGATAGAAAAATGAAGAAACTTGCACAGTAGTTACTGGTACATGCCTGTTCTAGGAAGTAAAAGCTTCAAAATTCAGTACATTCCCATTAGTTTCACAAACATTAATTCATTATTTATTTATTTATTTTCATAACTTTTCGTTTTCATACAATCTCCTAAAAAACTCCATGTCTTAAAAAAAGCCTCCCTAATACTTATTTAAAAATTACAATTTAAAAAAAAAAGGGGGGAAAAAAAGATAAATACTTTCAAAATGTACCTGGAAGAGTGACATTGTTCCATACAAATCCTTGATGACATCATGAGGCACCAACTGCATCAAGCTCTATCCTACAATTGGGCAGTGGCAAACCATTGCCACCTCCAGCCCAGGACATTCCCCCAATCTCCCTGATCCTGCAGTTTGAGTGGAGCTGGGATGCACCTCATGCCTCTCCACCACAGGAAGACAGCAAGATCTGCTTCCCAAAGGCTCTTATTTCTGTCATATTATTTTCTCTGATAGGTCAGCTATCCTGTAACTGCTCACCAAGAGGGTTTATTTTTGTTCTGTAGGAGATACTTGTCTTCGTCAGCAATAAGACAACAAACTGAAGGGAAGAGTTGTCTATTCTAATATGACCACGAATATTTTCTCCAGCTTTGGTGCCTTGTTCAGGATAAGGTCACTTTCTATAGAGAAGAACCTTTCTCTCTTCATAATCTCGACAAACACAACATGATCAGAATGTTAAATGATCATTCTCTGACCCTAGAGGTATTTTGTTTCCAGATGAGGGCTGATGTGTCTTGGAAGGTTGGACACCACTGGCATAGTGCTCTGAAGAATAGTAGTGGATCATAAGTGTGAAGAAATACAGTGGCTTCTGATTTCACCTTTGGGAAAACACTATATACAATTTTGGATTTTGTGCAAACACATCTTGGTTTAAGACTGCAACAGAATGGTGAATTCTCATTGAGTGACAACCTGTTAGAAAAAATCCCATTTTCATGGAAATGCCTCTGCTAATCCAACTATGGTGTTTTCTCCCATGAAAATCTTGACAGATTAATTTAATTGTTAATAAATAATTCATGAAGAACAGTTGGAAGGTAGGTTTTGGGCACAGATTGGTAAACTGTTATGATACTGTTTTGCCAGCTTAGAAAAGTTCATTCTTTGTTGGCTAAATAAGATTATTAATAGGTAAAATAAAAAGGAACTTTTATTTTCGTATGAATTTTGTGCCTCTATGCATTTGTATTCAATGGACAACATAAAACTTCAGTCAAGAAGT
Organism: Neopelma chrysocephalum; assembly: GCF_003984885.1. Lineage (NCBI taxonomy): Eukaryota > Metazoa > Chordata > Aves > Passeriformes > Pipridae > Neopelma > Neopelma chrysocephalum. The sequence goes on along the minus strand of NW_020897689.1, from coordinate 6,013,434 downwards.
CTACAATTAGTAGAACAAATTACAAGTTATGTAATGTTTTCTTCTTTTGATAAAAACATACGAACAGAAGTAGTCATGAAATTACTTTAGAAAAGAGTACCTTTTAATGCAATATATCATCCTATTTATGGCCAAATGGTACATATGTCTAACTACATGATGCACTGGTGCAAATACCTGTATCACAGTATTTGTACATGCAAATAGGCAGCATCCACAGATTTCAGAGATTTTAGAGAGACTAAATTGTCACACCCCCTCAAATAAAGCCACTATTCCAGGATAACATGAGGTTTTAAATTGGTCTTTTCTTGTGTGTTAATGTTAGAGCTTTTATTAATATTTGCTATAATCTAAAAATAATCAACATTTTTTTGAAAACCCAAGAGCTATTACCTACCAGCTCATTGATGTCATGAATTAATATGTTCTCATACTTCACACGGATTTCAGTTGTTTTATTTTCCATTGTGCAACTAGATGAATTCACTGGAGACAGAACAAGGAGCAGTGGCAGAACTGGAAGAGTAGATCTAAAAAAGGCTGGATTACAAGAAGAACAGTTAAATATATATTAAATGCCACAAAGTGTATGTTTTATTTACAAATACATTCTGTAATCTGTTGAAATAGTTTAAAAGGGATGTTTGTACCAACAAATGACTAGTCCTTCCTTGAGGGAAGGATTCTGCTCCAGATTAAGACACTGTTTGGGTGTCCAAAATCCCTCATACTCAAAAATGATTCAGCCAGCATTAGTAAGAGGATAAAACTACTGAGCTGACCAGCAACTTGGCGACTGCTTGGGCTGAATTCATCTCCAGGCTTCACTGCAAGCATTGACAAGGTCTCTCCATTGACCATAACCGGCCCATAACCAACCCATAACCACCTCAGGCATATGTAGACAAGTGTCTTAGTCAAATAAGTTTAGACGTCCAAGTGTCTTAACCTGCAGCTGAATCTCATCCTGACCATCCATTTTTCATTTGATAAATTCTACAAATCCCCATGAACACATCTTTACATCAAAGGTGCGTTTAAAAACATTTTCAGGCTGACCAAATGTATGAAGCCATACTAATGGCCATAACATGAGATAAAGCAGAAGCAGAAGATAAATCTTCTCTTCAAGATTTTTACAATGTTTTGGAACAAATCTCACTGCCCCTCTCTTTGTTTCTCCCTTCAGTGTACTGTCTTGCTTAGCTCAGACCCCTGGTCTTCTGTCTTTGCATGACATCCAGGAAAATATGAGTTCTGTGAGGACAGGCAGAGAGAAAAGACCAAAATATCAAAAGACCCCAAAGCGACTGACAGGGTAACAGAAGGCTGCAGGTGACTGGCCTGGTACTTGGAATGAAGGACTAGGTACATTAGGAAGCTCATAACTGGACTCTGGTCTAGAGCTCAACTAGCTAGGATGATGCTTAAATTGAAGGTTTTGAGAAAAAAGCAAAGCTAGAAATTTCTGGTGGGGGACTAGTGAAGATCACAGCTGTTTCTGCCCATCTCTGCTACTGAGTAAGAAGAACAACCGCATATGGAGTAACTATGAGGTAGGAGCCAGGAAAGGAAGAAGGGATGCCCCGACCCTAGCTGCTACTTTTCTTCCTCTATGGCGAGGACAGGCTGTTGGGTACAGCCAGCCCTGCACTCAAGAGATGGACACCTCTGGATCTGGGCTTCACTAGCAAATCACAGCCTCAGAGAGAAATCTTCAACAACTAAGAAGAAAGCAATGAAACTTGACCGTAATTTTTGCTGACCCACCTAACTTCTGTGATGCAAGAACCCCAAGACACAGCACATGCTCCCAGCCATTAAAACAAACACAGTCTGTTACAGCCCATCCCAGCCAACTCCAAACACAGAGAATATGCTTCAAAGAAGAAAGTATACCACTTTTCCTGACTACCAAAACCTTGTTTTTCTGATAGATTGCTTGTGAACACGCTGTGATGTACACCTCTGTCCTAGAAAAAGGACTAGAAAAGTTTTACACGTACGATCTAAATCACAGAATTCTTCTTGTGGCAAGTTGCCAAATTTTAATGGGAAATTTGATGGATTGAAAACCAAATTTTCTAACCTTTTCCATATACTGATCAACGGAGGTCTATTAGTTTCTCAAAAAAATCTAGCCTGAAAAGCTAAGTGGATCTTAAATGGATCCTACATGTATAAATATAAAAACCATGTAAGGCGACTCTATTATGATCTTCAAGATCCAAGTGGACACACTTGACTTCCACTTTGTAAGTCTCTATGCTAACTATAACTGTGTTGAGCAAATTATCAGTTTGAAGGACTAAGATTTAACATTTTAAAAGATGTTCAAAAACATGCAAGAACTCGATTACAGGACATTTTTCCAATCTCCCATTGCACCTCTTGATTCCAGTGCAAAAAAAAAGACTGCAATGCTAGTTTGCATTGTAGCAGTAATACAAGCAACTTGGATATGCTGCTTCACAAACATGCTTCAAGAGACAAAAATAACAATCTTCTAATTTAAAACCAGTCTAACTGACTCCATCACTTAAAACTTGGTTTGTTCAGCAACAAGTGGAGACAACAGGTGAAAACTGCAAGGTCACTTTTATTTCTTTATTTTTACTTTCTCTGTATTGTACAGATTGTGGGCCTTTTTTAAAATGAGGAAATTACAGAATCAAGGCAGATAGTGTTTGTCACACTTGTGAAGTCCCTTAAGCCTTTGCAGGACCAGGATCGAATCTGTTCAGACATTTCTGAATGAGTCCTCTGGAAGAACCATAGACGAGTGTCATAAAAAGTTCCGGGAGCTTTACACTGAAAATCGGGAGGGTTTTTCTTAAAGTTGGGTAACTTCAAAAGAAGATTAATTTATAGCACTCCATATGACCAGCACTCCAAAAGAAATAGAATCTGTATTACTGGTAGTACCCCATCTTTTCAGTAAACTCCCAGAAACTCCTAAGTCATATCTGGAAAGCCCCAAAAATTCTCCCAGAAAAGACAGGAAGACTTAGTATTCCAGTATTTCCAAATAATTGGAAAAACCCTCTTGGACTTCTAATTTTAAAAAACCCTCCTGTGCATGCAGCCCGAGGCGCGCCCCCGGCCGCACGCAGCGGAATCCCAGCAGCCCCCGTCCGCCACAACCCACCCTCGTCTCGGCGGGCGGCACCCTCTACCCCTGGACCCGCTCCGTAGCCCGCAGTCCCCGGGCAGCGGGTCTCTGCCAGCTGTTCTCCCTCTGCCCCCCTGAACCCGCGCTCAGGGGCGGGCGGGCGCTCCGCGAGTGAGACCCGAGGGCAAGGCACCCCCGGCGCTGCGCGGCACCTGCTTCGGGCGCGCCCACGGGGCGGCAGGTGCCCACAGCGAGGCAGATGCCCACAGGGAATCTGGTGCCTCCAGCGAAGCTGGTGCCCACAGGGTGACAGATGCCCACAGCGAGGCAGGTGACCACAGGGAAGCTGGTGCCCGCGGTGGGTGCAGCGACGACCGGCGCGGGGTAATGCTCCCCGCAGCTCCCCCGCCCCGCGCCGTCCCGCTGCCTCTGCCACTCCCGAGCTCCGCTTCCCGGCAGCAGGCAGGATGGGAACCGGACGCTTTTACTTTCATTCTACGGGAAAAACTGAAAAAAAAAGCAAAACTGGGAATTTCCCCGGCCGTCACCATGGGTTTAAAAGGCACCGGGCAGCACTGCGCCGGCAGAGCAGGCGAGACGGCGCGGAGACAGCGGAGCCGGTGAGAAGCCAGCGCGGCCGGGGGTGCGGAGCGGTGCGGAGCAGCGCGGCGGAGCCCAGCCCATCCCAGCCCAGCGCGGGAGGCAGGTGGAGCGGGGCACCCGTGGAGCGGGCTCTTCCCGCCGCCGCCTTCGGAGCGGAGCGGTGCGGTGCGGGGCTCGCTCCTTACCATGGAACATGGTCCGCAGGGAGGATGCCAGGGAGCTGCGCCGACGGCTCCGCGGTCATGGTGGCGGCACCGTGTCGCCCATGACGCCCGCAGCCCGCGGAGCGCCGCGCAGGGGCCGAGAGGGGCCGCGGCGGCCGGGCGGGGCTCAGCAGCCCCCGGCCGCCCGCCCGCCGAGCGGGGTCGCGGCGCTGTCAGAGGCGGCGGCGGGACGGCCGGGCTTTGCCTTTCCCATGGGGCTCCGCCGGCCGCAGGTACTTTCACTTTCTGCTCCGCTGCGGCGGAGCTGCCCGCGGCTCGGCGGGCGGCGGTCCGGCCGCCGGGGCTGGAGGCATCCCCGCTCCGCTGCCGGAGGGTCGGGAGCGCCCGGGACGGACGGTGCGGAGCGGCTATGGCGGGGCCGAGCCGTGCCGGCGGGGTTACATACAGCCCCGGTTACACGCCCAGTGCCGGGTGTGCGGCCAGGGAAGGAAGGATGGACCTTGGCAGTGCGCGTGGAAAGATCCGCTCATACGCGGGGAGGATATCCTAAAAAAAAACCCAACAACAACAACAAAAAAAACCCAAAAACACAACACTACTCTGTGTTGTGGACTCGCGCTTTTGGAGGAGAGAGGCTTGGTCTGAGAGGTGCTGCGCTGCCCCGTCGCTCCCTCAGCTGCCCTTGGGTGGGTTGTGGGAGGCGCGACTGCCAAGAGGGCTCCGTGTCAGTTCAAGGGTTACTCCAGGCTTTTGGCACGGGGTCAGAAGCGGAAGGTGGATGTTTTTTTGAGGAGTTCTTCGTGTTGCCCCTCCACCCCCACCCTCCCGGCGGCAAAGTTCATCCTGAGAAATATGAAAGGATTAAGAAAGGATGGTGAATGGCTCAGGAAGGTGTTTTTCTTTTCCTGCTCTGCGTGAGCACAGAGAGCTAATTCCATAATCCTGCTCCCTTCTGATTAGAGTGCTTTTCTAAGGGGGGGATATATACTGGAGCGTGAATATCAAGGAGCAAATATATTGGCCTGGTTAGGATAGTTTCCTCTCATTCTCTCTCATTGGAGTTGTGCCACTTCATTCTTGTGTGAGGAGGTACTTAGTCCTCTTTATTGACTCTGAATTATACTCTGTTTTGGATTGGCTATACAGTTCTCATGAGTTTTTCTTTGGCAAAGTTAATGAATCCTTCTTCAGAAGTATTCTGTCAAGATTCAAAAAGGAGATGGTTTTTCCACCCCTTCAGCTTTGAGCTGGTTAACTTTACTAATAATTGCACATCACTACCATAATACTCGGGCAAAGAATAATGATTGATATCAACACAGCTTCATACAAGGAGCAAGCACGTCACTGCTTCTTCCTCTAATGAGTGTGAGATTGGATGTGATGGATTGTTCAGATCTTGAATCTGGACAAGGATTTTGACTCGCTAATAGGAAAATGATCTAGTTCTTACTGTGTCTTAAGTTGTCACTTTTTTTTTTAATTTATTGTTTTCTTTTTTGTCTTCTGTCAGATATTGTCTGAAAACATCCCTCTGTACATTTGAATTTGCTGCCATGTGCAGGTCAGAAAATGCCACAGGACTCTTGGAGGGGATTTGTACCTAGTGTAATCCAAGCAAATTTATCTGTTTCTAGGGTCTGGCACTTAGAGACTTGCACTTTCAATACTCAAATATTTTGAAAAAGCTGCACTATAAAGCTCCAGTCATGCAAAACTCCCCAAAATCAACTTTCCTTCTGGCAAGCAGTTCTTTCAATTTCTTATGACAGTACATGTGTGCTCGCAAAATGAGGTAGTTTATGCAGATGTTAGTAAATTGTCAAGGTGTAAAATATAAAGGAAAACTTTTTAGCTGCTTTGCTTATGTTACTTTCCTGGCTGAAACATCAGGAAGACTGATAATTGCTTCAATTTATTTTTTTTTTCTAAATAATGTGATTGATGCAAGCAGTCAGCGTAGCAGCTTTACACGTTAATGGAAACATGACTCTGAAAGGTGCTGGAGTCTTAATAGGAATTTTGCTCTCTTCTTCAGTAGTGGTAGAGTCTTATTTTTTTTTTAAGATGAAAAGTCTGTTAAATGTATAGGAAACTTTTTCTTCAGTCAAAGTGACAGATAGTTGGTGTGATCTTTACTTTGCCTATATCATGTGTTTGGATCCCAGTCAATCCCTCTTACATGACCTAACCCTGGACTGTGGCATAAACTTGTGATATAGACATTATTTGATATATTTGTATGTAGAGGGTGTTAAAATATTCAAGCTTTTTTTGTAACTTTTATGTGGTTTAAAAAATATTTTGAATCACTATATGCGCTTTGTTTTCAAAGTGCTTCTTTTAGTGATTTAGCAATGTTTTTTTCCTGAAAAGGTTACCTGCAGAGAGATAAAATTCAAGTGTTTAGGAGAATATGTTACACAGATGTAATTGCATATTTTTTAAAGGAAAAATAGACATTGACCAGATGTAATATTAGAAGAATTAATATAAAACCAATTATGTGAATATCATCTTAACAATGCATTTTTATCAAGAAATCATGAAAGGACTCCTGAAGATATAAAAGTTTATCCCGTCTGAGACTTACCTTGTTTAAATGACTGGTATCAATTTGCCCATTTTGGAAAACACAGTTGGTGCTGAGCTGTAAATAGAGACTCCTCCCTTTGGAATTGAACTAAACTGTGACTTGACTGTGGCTGGGGGTGAAACTTTTGGCGAGAGAATAAAACTGAAATATTTCTGTAGAATTTCTGAAATGTTAGGTCTCCCACTTCTCTATAATACCTTGACAATTTTTTGACCTGACCGTTTTAATAAGAGATATATTGGCTTTACTATGTAAATACTTTGATAAGACTCCAAATAAGCTAGAAAGATGTGGTCCAAGGCAGGGCATTGCTGCAAATGTGTGCAGTTTTTTCTTTTGCATTGTTTTCAAAAATAACTTTTTAAACAATAAAAGAAGGTACTGCATAGCTAACAACTGAAAGGCACCAGTAATTTTATCTGTTCATGTATGAACATATTCCATGATTCTGTTCGGTACACTTCTTGAGGATAGTTTCTTTAAACAAGTTTGAATTTAGATATCCAGTTGTCTTCTGACCTGGTCAAATTCATTCTTAGAAAAGCAGGCTTTACATATAAACCTCCAATAGAATACTAAAATTGTTGGGTAGCTACATGATTGCAAAGCACATAATTTCTTGTTAAGATTCAGTTCTCTAAAGACTAAATACTTCTGGGAATGTTGCTGTCTTTCTGTGGCTGTTACTTGTCAGCTTGAAAAGGTCTTTTGATCATGACTTTAGATTGGACTTTAGACTGCTTGGAAACATATAGCACCATTGACTGTGTTATTGTATAACATTAGTTAAAAAGTTATAAATTTTTTATTTCATTTTGGAATAAAATGTACCTTCTGCAGTTGTCACAAACTAATAGGACTCAGGAAAATGTGTCCACTGTTATTATGTTCTTATTTTTAAGAATAAATGTGTCTGGCACTTAAATTATTCTCAATTAACTATGGGGGATGGGGAGAAGAAGACATATTCTCCCCTACTCCTCCCTCTAAATAAATTAACTGGGGTTCGGAGTTATATTTATTGTGCACCCAAAACTCTGATTGATACTCGGATCCAGGAAGTTCTGATCTTCTGTTGTATTTAGGCAAAACCAAGGGACCTAATCTTGTCATTGCACCAGAACACCCATGTTTTTGAATTACTGTTGCTAATTTTTTTTTCAGTGCTCACCTCAATGACAGGACAAATGACTTGTATACAAAAACACATGAACTGACTGATAAACTGATTATAATGCAGAATTATATGTTACATTCACTCAAATATAACATATGTGTCTCTTTTTCTTTGGTGAGAATTAAATAAAAAGAAGAAAACAGTATTTCTGGAAAATTATTTAGATAAGAGTTGTGAAAGTGTGTGAAGCTCACAGGAAATTTTTGTTTTAAAGCTGTGGAAAAGAAGGAGTCATTACGTTCTCTTCCTGTCTTGCTGTACAGGAAGATGCCAATAAAGATTTTATCAAAAGCAATATGCCAAATAAAGGTATTTTGAGAAACCACCACTAGGAAGGGGAAGTTTCCTAAGAGCAGCACTACCAGTGTGGAGGACACGGTGCGGTGTGAGGCAGTAGTAGTGGGAATCAGGCTTCTCACTCCTGGCTGCCAGGGGCACTACCCATGTTCTCATCCCAGAGCCCGGTGCCTGAATCAGGCTTTCCTCCAGCTTCCCTCAGTCACGAGAATTGTTTCTGGTCTTTGTTTGGTGGCGCCTGAGGTGTGCCTGAAACCCAGCTGGTACTGTGCCCCTGGGTCACATCTTCTGCTTGCATCAGCTCCGTGGCAGTGAGAGGCTCCAGTGGGGCAGTCCTCTCCACTGAGTGGACGCTTTTGAGCTGGTTGTTGTCTGTTTTGGTGCCTCAAAGGAGACTGAATGTGGGAGAAATGAATATTTCAACCGGGACAAATTGTGAAAATCCTGTTCCTTCTTAGTGAGGCACAGAAGAAACAAGGACTTGGGGGTGGGTTTCTGTCAGTGCATATTCTTTTGCTTTTCCTACTTTAAAAAGTGCTATTTTAGGGAGGAGGGGAGGTTTGGTAGTGGACCAGCATTGGTCCTTGCAGATATAAACCCCTATTGAAATTATGAAAATTTCATTGCATTTCAGGGTCTTGGAGTTTCCTTTGGTTTTGGTGTTGTGCTTTTAAAAGCTTCTTTTCCAAAATTATAATCAATTATATTTTATTATTTGAGTAAACCTATGTGTCTTTTAGTGGTGTCTCTTTTTTACGAAATTACATATACAATACGAAAAAGCATTTATGGAACTTTTTAATTTTCCCCTCTCTTCTTCACTGTCCTGAAATATTACTCTTTTTTTTCCATTTCTTCAATTTCCTTTTCCTTTTTTTTCTTTTTCCTTTTTGATTTTTTTTTTTAAGAGAACTGGAAGTCTTCCTCCTGATTTTAAAGGCAGCTAGAGAGTCACCCTGAAAAGTTACAGCAAAGTCATTGGAGCCACTGTGCTGGGGAGTAAAATTAAATCCGCAATTTTTTAGAACCAGTGTCTACCTGAGGAATTAGTTTCAGACATTAAATCTTGGAAATATACTACAAGGTCCTAAAGGGTTTTTTTTATCTTTGGTTTCGATTAGTGAATGTGTGTGTCCTGTTACAACAATTCCATTGAAGATTTAAGTCTGTTACTAAATTAATTGAAAGACATTTTTTCTCCATCTAAAAGAAGTGTTTGATTTTTCGGTTTGGTTTTTGGTTTTTTAATCCCTTCTCTGAATAAATGTTTATTTTAGGAAAGGATATTCTGTGTCCTTCAAACACAACATAAAGCTGGCTAACTTGTCCAAATGTGAAAACAAACTTAAATGTAATGAATTCTGTGAATTTCAGGGTTTTTTTTATTTTGCTAAGCATTTCTTCCCAGCCTTGGTATAGTTTTACTTGATCAACTTTTACTTGATTTGTTTAGTCCAGCAGTATGTTTAAATCCGTGCACTTAAAAAACCTTATGAAATGTACTCTTTACCACCAAGAAGCTGCATTTATTGCATGGTAGTAAATTATCTTGAAGAGGAAGTCTTCTTAAAACTGATTTAATAAAAAAACAATCAATAGAAAGAAATTACTTGAAGCAGAGAACTCTTGTGTGGACTTTGTGGGTCCAATCCCACAAGCGTGTGTCTCTTTAATCCAATTTAAGCATATCTCACTTACATGTTTATTTTTAAGCAAAATATTAGTTTGCAGATTTGAAGCTTGAATGAAAAAAGAACATTTTTCCTTTGAAGATTTGAGTTATCTCTGACATTTATTTTGCTGCTGTCCAGAGTCACCCTAAAATAATTCCAAACGCATATCTATCTCTGAAGGTTACAAATTACATTGTAATAGTAGTGTAAGCCATTACAAATGTGTCTTTCTCCATTGTTTGCAGCAAGTGTGAGATCTGTGCATGGTTATAGTGGGAGGAAATGGTTAAGAAAGAAGAAAAATTACAATTAAAATATGATGTGTTAATGCAGTTTGCTCAACAAACATCACTTGGCAAATCAAAACAGTTGGTGCATGCTGAGACCTGAATTTCTTTTTTTTAACAAAGTACACTTATATATTACATGAAGATCAAGCCAAAGCATTTTGTAAGAACAGTGTGCAGGTACTGTATTTTTTGTTTTACCATATCCATTTTAAAGGGCTGACTTGGAAACAGTGAATGGATATGTGTGTGCTTGTTCTGTGAGCCTTTTAGTACCTTTGATTTGTGTTTTCTCCTTCAGCAGGAGTAACAACACTGTCTTCAAAAGAGTGATCTGAAATTGTTCTAACCTACAGAAAAGGGATCAAATAACAACTTAAGCTATAAAACTAAAGGGAATAAATGAGTGAGTGGTTAATAGTAGCTTTTTAAAAATTGTTTTAAATTACATTCAGAAATTATTCTGAAAATATTAAACAGTGGCAATTTTCAAAATGATGAAGAAAAACCAAAGCTAAATGTGACTGTCAAGACTCTCTTTGCCTCATGTCCGCAATTACTACTGTCTAATTAATCAGTCTTTAATAGGCTGTTGTGATTCAGAAACATGTTCTAGAATGTCGCACTTCATGTTGCAGATTTGAGTCTCTTTCAAGGTATTAAAAAGGCATGTAATTTTGCAGAAACAACAACAATAGGAGGGGCAGCTAATGAAGGTTGGTATATCAATAGTAAAGGTTTCCTGACCCAGCAATTTTTAGCCCCTTTCTCTCCGGAATTGTTGAAGAAATATACCATATATCTCTTACTTCTTATCCATGGCTTATTTGTTGGGATTCTGGGTCATACAGTTTTGGAAGGAAAAATAACTTGTCAGTAATTCACAAGTCATTTCACAGGCAGAGTTCCATTTTGCCACCTGTTTTGTCTGATGTGTTTTTATGTGGGCACTGAGAAGCTGTGGCATTTTCTGTGTGTCACACCCAGTGCTGTCTGTTATCTTTTCTGCCCCAGATGATACAATTTAGTGCCTTTTTTCTGTGTATGGTTAAGATTAGGGCAAGGCTGTGAGCAAGGCAGCTGAAGATGTGTCTAGGTAAGATTGTGTGACTGGGACATTTATAGAGGTGAATAAGGGTTTCAGCAGAGGGATATGGGTCTCTTTGGGAGTGCTTGTCCATTACTGACAACCTGGGCCCCTAAATCAGGAGTGCTTTGCAAGGTGTTAGAACTGCCACATCTTCTTCCACAGAAGAAAAGCCTTGGAGACATCATGGCATCATGTACATTGTCTTTAGTTGCTTCTGAGAAGCACCCTAGAAAGGGATCCCTGTGCCACAGTGTTCTCGCATTTGTCTTATGATCCCTTAAGGCACTTCTGGTACAGAAGTGTGGTACTAAGTGTACACGTACTTGGGGTGCTCCTGGCAAAAATACCTGTCTCAAATCCATGTGACATTCTTCTTGCATTTATCCTGCCCCAACTCAATCTTTCTTATGCCCTTCTCTGCTTATAAGGGTCTTATTTGAATGCAGATATTAACCAGTGGTGCTTATAACACATCTTGTGAACCTGGACAAAAAGTCTTCCCCAGTGCTTATTGGTGAATATACTAGCAGGTCAATACATCAAATTTGCTTCCATGGATTTGGACTGAGGCATAAAGGAGATGTATGGACAACTTCCACTAGTTGCAGATCCTGGAGCACAAGCTAAAATTACTGTCCCCTCCATTTTCCTGGAGGGAAATCCTGGGGAAGGATTCTGGAATAACCTTTAACCGGGTGCTGGAGTCAGGCTTAAGCCACTAGAAAATTGCCTCTCTCTGACTCTGTCAAAAGATATCCTTTTAGCCATTGCCCTGCAAAGAAACCCCCTATTGCCAGTAACTTCTGGTAGGCAAATTACCTAGGAGCTTGGCCAAGAAAACTTACACCCTACAGTGACCTTTCAAGCTTTTCTAAATCTGAGATGGAGATCTACCCTGCTGTGGTCATAACAAGACAGGGAGCCTCATTAGGGAGGGGGAACAGGAGGATAGCCTTCTGCTCCCTGCCTGGGGAGGTGTTTCCAACCCAAGCTTCAGAAAGTGATCAAGGCATTTTCCACAAGGCACATCTATAGAAAATTAAATGGGATACTCACTTCCACTCCTTGGATGTCTGGATTCAGTGGGATACCTACCTCCTAGGTCCTTCTGGTGCCAATTAAATCTGTTCTTCACCCTTTTCTAGAGGCCTTTCTAAAAGCTGCCAGGTCCAGAAAAGCAAAAAGTGCTCAGTATTGTCAAGGCTGGAGTCTCCACTACTAAGCCCTGGTGCACAGATTGGATGAGTGCCTTAGGAAGAATCAGGGGGAGTATCCAAAGACAGGTGAGGGCCAGACCAGCTGGTAACAAACTTATTAATTCCTTCCCTCTCTTTTCAGTCCCGTGCCCAGGACGTGCACCAGGGATGCACACCCTGGTGCGCCAGCCTGAGAGTGCAGAAAAGGAACTGGCTCCATAGGAATGATAAGGTGTACTATGTTCACAGGGAGCTGTCAATGCAGCTTCCCAGATTTTCTGCACCATCTATGGATGCAGAGGAGTAGAAGGTTACAGCATTTTCCTTTTCCCTCCAAAAACACTGTGTGAGAATACTTTGTGGTTATCTTGCCCCACCACAGGCAGGAACTGAAGACCATAAATATGGCATATTGATATTACTTTTACAATAGTGTTTAAAAAATAGCAAGAAGTTAAAGTGGGCATGATTTTTGCACTGCAACAGTTACGAAAATGTTGGAGATCCTCTTTGGATAAACTCAAGGACTAGCCTGTTTTTTTCCCCTCTGCTCACCTGGGCCATATGTGCCTGCCAGGGACTGAGGCACTGCTCAGCACCTTGACCTCTTACAGTGTGTTGGCATCACTGCACTCAGAGCAAACAAGGAAAGAAGTTACTTAAGAGTAAAATGACAAAAGCATGCATATGTATGCAGTGCTAATTGGCATCACAGTGTTGGCCACAGCCAGCATAGGTTTTTCCTTATTAAATTACGGTACCATATTTCACTGGTCCTGTTCAAACACGGGAGGAGGAGGGGAAAAAGTGAGTAGTCTGAAAATCACTCTCATCTTTCACTCAGGCAGTGTTCTGCATGTTGCTCTGAATGTGAGGCAGGCTGTAGTTGTGCTACATGTGAAATGACTGCCATGCACTGCATGTCAGTCCCAGAGAGTCAGCAGCTAAACAAAATGGTAAGTCAGGTGAGAGATGTGCCTGAAACAGGTCAGGTTGGAAGGGCTTTAGCAGCATGTCTGGAGGTGTGGTTTGTGCTGCACTGTCTCATGGGCCACACAGCGATTTCTGGAACAAGGCTATAAGCTAGACAGTGTGGAAAAGCTTCAGGTACAATCAGGAATGCAGAATACTTTGGCCTCATTTGTAAGAAAGCAAGGCAACATATAAGCTGTGTTGCCTTCCTTACTAGGGGAGATCTGCCTGCTGCTGCTCTCCACAGTGCTCATGCTTTTTAAAATTAAATTATCCATTGTTTCCAAATTGGAAGTACTCATGAAAGTGAGGACTGGGATTCACATGTGGGTTTTATTTTTTATTATCGCTCTAGTAAGTGCTGAAGAGTTAGGAGATTAAACAAAATTACACAATACAAGTATGGGAAAAGTGAATAAAGCATGCTTCTCTAAGTAGGATGCCTTTAACTTCTATTATTATCAGATTAACCCAAAAGTCATCCTTCACCAAAAAAAGGTTGAAGGACTTTGTTTCCCTTCCAAGGCTACTTGGAGAGGAGGAGGTGGACCAGAATAGGATTTTTAAGCTAGCAAAAGCCCCCAGGATGACCCTAATGCTTAGCTTTAGTTATATGTAAAATTGTTTGTCCGATGGCTTTTTGGCTGCTGCTTTATTCTTGTATTCCTTTACTTTTAAACTGAATAAAGGTGTGTCTGTTCTCAGCCTGAAAATATTATTGATAGATTATTTTAGGAAGTTAAGTAAAAACTGGTTACTTGACTTCTGAAAGGAGGACAGGCACTGAAGGAAAATACTTGCTAAGATGTAACTTGTTCACTCTAGCTGCTCACAAGTGGGAGAAAATTGGCATAGCTCACACAAAACATTTTTACTGTTCTAGTTAAAACTTGATGTGATCTGTCAGCTGTAGCAAATATTTGTGCTGGTTTTTGCAGGTATCTGCCAGTGTGTGCCTGTGTGCGCACATGTTAAAGGGTGCCCTTCCCTTGCTGTTTGAGGGTGCCTGCAACAGGGTGGGAAAGAAGGATGTCTATTCTGGAATAGCAGAGAAATAAGTGGCAAAGGCTCATGGAAAGTGCTTCATTGCTCCATATTGGTAGGCCCAAAATAAAAAGTGTTGCATCTGATGGAAACATTTTCATGCTGTTGTCCTTTATCAAAAGCAGTCTGATTTCCAATCCTCCTTTTCAATAACCAATGAAAATTTTATTTGCTTTCTCCTCTCTGTGCCATTTGCGAGATAATAAATTTTTTTGCACTTGTAGGGGCATGAATACAGATTGATTTCAGAGATACATACTTCTGAATAGGTAGTATCAGTAGAAGTGTCAAGGCTGAAAGATAGTTCATTTGATTTGTAGAGTGATAACCAGATAAACTGGTAAGTGTGTTGCTAACTGAATCCAGTGGCATGCACCACAACGATTATTATGCAGGTAACTGCTTCATCCAACTGCCACTGTCGCTTAGTGCTGTCATTAACAACTAATGTGGTGACTACACACTCAGAACTACCACTGCTAAGTGTCCTCCCAGTCGTTTCTCTGACATAGAAAAAGAAGCATGCAGATATAATTATTTTTTTATCTAATGGGTCATTTGCCACTTACCCTGAAGAAAATGACCCATTAGGTAGAAGTAATGCTCCATGTTTTCACAAAGTAGAAGATAATTATGGGATATGAAGACCAGTTAGAAACCAGAATAATTATTTCTGTTATACATTTATTATCTCTGATGGAGCTTCAAGTCAAACAGGTCAGTAAGCCAAAAAATTTCTGAAATCTGCCCTTGGGTATTGAGTGATAGTGGTGGTCATAAAGTACCTGGTATTTTTTAGTTAAAGTGAATAATTGTACATCTCAAGATGCCATGTTATTTCAGACGGTTTTGTAAAACAAATACTGTTTGAGCTTAGAAAAAGAAGATTTATTGAGCAAAAATGCTTTTTGCTTTTGACTATCTCCCTTCTGTGATAGAGATGAATACAGTTTTGATCTTACATTTTGATTAATACAGTTTTTGATCTCTGAAGTCACATTCGAGAATTCTGACTAGGTCTTTAACAAAAGAAAGTTGCCTAAATTCAGCAACTTGCCAAAAAGTGAGAATATATATTCAGACTCATCTGCAAAGCCACTAATTCCCAAGCCATTCTGAGTTCCTGTCTTCTGCCTCCTAATTTAGGTGACTAGAGCACAGCTCAGAGGTTGGGGGAGACATGTTATGCAATGCTTGTTTAGTCTGACAGATTTTGGCCAACACATACCAACTGGAACTTAGCAGTCTAGCTAGTCTGCAAAGTCAAATTCTGCATAGACATGTTTACCTTTTTGTTAGCTATAAAACATGTTTGGGGGATTACATCAAATACTGTGCTTTGATAACAGGAGCTGTAGTCTCACCAATTTGGAAACTTAAATGGCTGATGCTTTGCACACTGAATTTGTACAGTGCAGTGGGTATGAAATTTTCCCTGTAGCTCATTGCTGTTTTAGGCCATGTCCTTAATGGATTCCAGTTTAACAAGGTGTAATATACTTTATTTGAGGTTATAACAATCTGACCTTCAGTTGTATGTAGCTATCTGAAATTGTATGTGTTTCACAAATGGATTAGATGAGTTTTTATAGTAGTTTAACTTCTACTAATTCCCTCCAAATGAACCAAAATTTCCTAATGTGCTATAGTTTACAGGTGCCTCCTTCTGGATCCATACTTTGCATTCTTGGGAAGAATGCAATTAGAAGAAATAAACAAATCAACCTGTGCAGAAGTTGATTACTTTGTGGAATACGTATTATCTTCCTAGTTAATCCTAAAATTCTGGACTACAAATCTGTTCAGGCCTACCCTCACCACTCAGAGCAGTGGTGTCATAATAGTATGATATATGAGGGTGTGAAGTGCTGACAGTGAAGGACATGAAATCTTCCTTTATAAACTTCAGTGATTCATATATTAAGTAATCTACTTCCTTGCGGCACTAAGTCACACTATAATACAGGAGTTGTTGGACATAAATCTGTTGAGCTTCTTTCATAGTTAGACCACAACTAATACCTACTGTCTGAATATTACAAAAGCTTCTTTCAGTGTCTCTTAAAAAGCACAGGTTTTACTTTCCTATTTGATAGAATCCTGCTATGGATTTTATACATGTAATACATTCTTAATTTATTGTACAGTTGGATTTTAACCAATTACCAGTATGCAAAAAACCCCTGTCATATTACTAGTAACATTTTGTATGTAGTCACAGACTACAAAACATCTATAATCTTTGTTTTTTTCCCTTAGAGCTTCTTCTTTTTTAGTAAATGATTGTATAGGAATTGGAAAACCATCATATCAACCCTTTTCTGTGACAAAAATAAATGAGATTTTAGGTTTTGTGTTCATGAAAAAACAATCTCTAAGGCTGAATAGAATAAATAAGATTGTTAAAACCAAGACTCCGAGACCTTAGGACTATAATCAACTTAAACCAATTTTGGAAATGTTTAGTTGTTGTCAGTATTTTACTGAAGAGAGCTTATTTAAAGCCAGTTAGTACTTGGCTTATATGCAAATATATTGTGTTAAGAGTCCGTCTCTCCATACTGCATTGTCACTGCAGCCTCCTCTTCTTGTCAGCCTAATGCTATCTTTTAAGCAGTGCTCTCACTGGATTTGTACCTTCTTATCCTAAAATGCTGGTTTCATTGGTTGTTATGGACAGCAAGTTGGCTATCATGAAGATGCACAGTTCCTCCAAGTTTTGTGAAAATTGGCAGCTGGGTGAAAGAAACTCAATGCCTTGACAGAAGGAGTGGCTGTAATATAAACTTGCGCTTTGTTGTAAATCAGATAATCAACATGAGAGAAAGAATTCTGAAACCTTGCAGTTTGCAGACAACCTGATAGGCAAAGCCAGAGAAAACCAAGCGTGGTTTGGTCCCCGTGGGTTTTTTTTCTGTACATGGTGCTGTTCTACCAGCTTAGGGCTTAGGAGTATGTCTGAAGTGTCCTGATCCTGTGAAGGACAGAGCTCTGTCCTTCTTCATGAAAGTTTTTCCTAATGGAGCAGAACCGGAAATTGCTTGCCCTTTTCTAAGCAGCAAAGGTCAAAAGTGAATGACACTATAGTGTGCTCATAGTTCTGTCCCTAGCTGTGTGTTGCCCTGACAAATTATGATTGATTACATTCATGACCATGTGTGAGTTTGTATGAGAGAGCATGTATGAGTTTTGCAGAGCTTAAAAGAAGTAGACATGTTGGAATGCTGTTTTCTAGAGACCTTTTGCTGCCTTTGTGCTCTGAAAATTATTCTGCGGGTTTGAAAAATGTAGCAAGAAAACATTTTTGCAGGCATGGATGCTCTAAATATTTGTTCGTTGAAGGGTTTTGGAATTCTTGCTTAAGACAGCCTTAAGACAGCTGGCTGATCATGTTGAGCAGGCACTGCTCCAGACACTATGTGCTTACAGGATGGTATCTCATGAAGTTCTGCAGAGTAGATGGGGATCTTGTGTGACTGCAAAAGGAAGTAGTGTGTTTTGTATATCTGTTGTGATACAGCCCCATCATAAAAGCACTTGAGAACTTCCATTAAATAAGGGTAATGACCCCTGGAATATAATTACAGCCAGCCAAGTCTACTCTCTCAATTGAAAAAAAAGCAATTAAACAAACTTGAACAAACCATTAATTTTACATGATTTTATTTGCTGTTTTTCATATGCACCCTACTCTCAGGATTTTTTGGGGGGTCTGTGTGTTTGTATTTATTAGATTTCATCTTCTTCAGCAGTCTGACATGGAACTGGGGTGGTCTAATACATGAAATATATTTTAAATAGATTTTTACCTAGCTTAATTTGTGAGGATTATATTATGTGAGCAAAACTCCATGATGCTGGATATTTACCTTTATTGTCATGATTTTGGGTATAGCTATGTCTGAAAGATATGGACTTTTAAAACAATTTTTCAGGCTTTAAAATCGGCGACAGTATAACCCCAGAGTTTCTGTAGGCTAACCCTTCATTTCTGAACCTGACACAGCAGAAAGAACAAGGAACTGGGAGCAGCAAAATTACTCTGGAAGACTTTCTCCTGAGAGGATGTCAAACACTGCTGTCACAAGTAGCTAGAAGTAGTGTAATGCTGCTTGAGTTCTGTGTCTTGCACCAGTTTTGCAAAACAGAGTTCCAGGCAGGGATGCTTGTGCTGGGAGAAGGTGGGTCATTGTCCCTGAGCTCTAATCCTCCAAGTTCGCAAACAGGAAAGGATTTCTCTGACAAGCTTCTTTTTCAATAAAGGTTAAAAACCAGAGAATTGCACTGAGAACAGTTGTAAATGAAAATGAATTTCAGTACTTCAGTGCAATCTCATGTACCACAGTTTTTTATGGATTTTAGCTTATTAAGCGAAAACCAAAAGCAGATTCTTTTGATCTTGGATACACCACAAGATCAGCATCTCTCAGTATGAATTCTTGGGGGAAAGATGACAACCTGTCAGCACTAGGTAAAAATTATATTATTGTTCAAAAAGATATATGAGTGAAGGTTGTGACACTGCTTAGCTGAGACTTCCACAAAAGACAGAGTCAAGAAATGAATCAGCAAGCATGAAGGAAGAATATCTAAAGTGTCAAAGACTAGACATCTGTTATGAGATATGGATTATTTTCTTGTCTTTGATTTCAGCCAAGACTCCTTTCTCAGGCTACTCTGTGTTCTACTTTTGGGAGTGTAATGATTAGAAGTATTTGGCTATTCAAGTCCTTTGATTAAGAAATGAGGAGTGAAAACAAAAAAATACCATGAAATAAATTGTATAGTATCTTTGTCTTTTTTTGACCTTCCTTAGTGTAAACATAATATTGTAATATATTAATAATTTTCACTGTCTGTTCCCAGTCTTTTTTCTTTATTTATTTTTAATAGGTTATCTGATAAACCCTTATATAAAAGATTAATTGAATTTTTACTGATTACTTGAACATATTCTTGTTCATTTTTTACTGTACGTGAAGTGCAAACTTTTAGGTTTTGTACCAATGGTCTTAATTTCAACAGGGGAATGAAAACAAGTTTGTTTGGCTCTGATTCTGAGCTATTTGGAAATAATCTTTGTAGGGAAGTATATCTGTTACTTATGCTGTTAAGAGCTATTGTCCTTCTCAAATAATAGAATTTATGGCAGCAATTAAGAGACAGCATGTTGCATCAGCCATCAAATTAAAATTGTTCAAAATGGTTTGAAAATCAGAGCTGCTTGCGCTGTCTACTGACTTGAGAAAGACAGAGAAAGTGCTGAGAAAACTTATAAGTAAGAAAGAGGAGGAAGGCAAAGAGAAAAGTAGATGTGGGTGCACAATTGTAGACCAGTCAACTAATTACAATTTCCAGATAAGTTCTGGAATAAAAATTTCAAAGACATTTAAGTACTTGAAAGATCAAAATGAGATGAATTATAATCAACAAGTTGTGTTGAGCCAGTATTATTTCTTTCTTTGTAAGGATAAAATCATTTGAACAGAGAGGAAACAGTAAATTTAATCTGTCTTGGCATTATTAGGGCTTTTGTTATTGTTATTTATGACATGCTTGTACAGTAAGAGAAATATGGCCAAGGCAATGCATAACTAGCTGGGTGCGTGACTTAGAATTCAGATTTCAAACAAGCTTGTCAATGAGAACGCTATGAAAGAAGTAGAATACATATTTTGCAAGCGTCTGGTTTGTGTTCCATGCTAACCCGTGTATTGCATTGGTGATGGAGACTTACTTTTAAGGTCTCAGATGCCATGGAACTGTAAAGGGTATAATCCATGCTGTAGGACGGGATAAATACTACAACTAAACTCACTGAGCTAAGGAAGTTCTGGGGGAAGGAGAAGAGAAATAAGTTTTTCAATGGGAAGACGTGAAAGATCTGCAGCTGGTAAGAGTGAGCCAATACAAAAGCAAAACACAAACTAGTGAGTGTGACTCTAAAGAAATGAATAAACATTGGTTTTTTCTGTGCCATCTCTTTCTGTGCTTTTCCCATTACAATATGCATGAACAGTGCATTTTCTTCTGTCCTTTATGACATTTGCCTTGTGCCTTGGACAGCCTCATTCTGGCTTCATGCTTCAAAAAGACTTTTGCTCCTCCTTCATTTCGTGTTATATACTTTCTTGATTTCAGATTATTGAGGAACCATAAGTGATCACTTTTTAAGTTTCCTCATTTTTTTTTTTGGAATGGTTCAATTTTTTAAATTTTTTTAAGGTGTACTTCTTTTCTGCCAGTGAAATACAGTCAGTTCCTTGAAACTAGTGTCTTCTGTCTTGGTGTCCACTGCTCTTCTTCCTCTTTTTTTCCCCAGAAATGTTAAAGTATCACATAATGAGTCTACTACTTGACCTGCCTATGTATGCACAGCTGATTCTCCTAGCAGCATTGCTGACCATTCGAAGTCTTCTCTCACTGCTTTCTTCATATCCTCTGCCAAACTCTTCCCTGCAATCATGAGTAGAATTTGCTTTTCTTCACCAACAGAGACAGACTTTTGGACAACTGTATAGGTAACTCTTCTGACAGGATGCTGTCTCCTCACCTTCACCAGGTCACTTGCAGCATAAAAAGTTCCACTATCCCTCTGCGAATGGTGTCCTCTCCTGGCACAAGGCAACAGCATGTCTCTTCTCCACCAGGCTTACTCTGCCACTCATCCAGCCTGCATGAATTATCCAATCCAATCTCAGCTACGCTAACTGGCCCAGGTAATCACACTTCACATTTAACATGTTTAGAGGCTTCTCTTCAGATTCCTACATTTCTTTCATGGGTACAGATGTCTGACATGTTCTGTAGAAAAACTGTTTGGTTTAATTTCCTTGCCAGGTTGTATGACTTATTTTAAGGAATAATCATGCCAGATCACTTTCTCACTTCTGGGCATAGAGAATTGGCAGATCATCAGAAAAAACATCTCCTGTGAAGAGAGGAAGTATTAGTGGTAAGACGCTGTTGAAATACAGATCCCGAAGGAGACAACTGGAGCATATACAAGAAAAATAAAAGTTGACAAGAACAGATGCAGGCACTTGACATTAAGGGGGCATAGATCCTCTAGCGCAAAAGGAAGTTAACTGGCTGAATTTTGTCTACCAAAGAGGGAAAATGAGACTGTTACTCATAGATAAATCTAGAGACTGAGCACAATGGGAAAGAGCTAGATAAACTAATGGGTGATTGATGCATGTAATTAGTTTGCAAATAACTTGGGCTAGTCTCTGGAAGATGGCTTCTAACCAACAGAAGAAACCACATTTTTGTATTTTAGCCTTTAGCCTATGTTATGGTAGAGATTGAAAAAAAAAAGCTGTAAGAATAATATGAAAACACTGTTGCTAGGAGGTTGTAGAAGACAAAATAAAATGGCCTAATAGTACTTTCCAGTCCTGAACTATAGAAAAGACTTACAATACACTACAGGTTGTCTCTCATACTCACTTTCTTTTTTTTCCCCCTCATACAAGCATTTTTATATCCTCTACATAATTAAAAGCAAGAACTGATTTAGCAAAACCACACTAATGTACCTGCTGTGATTCTTTGAAGCTGGGACTTAAAAGGAGTAGTTTTCTGGTGAGAGAAAACAGTGTTTCTTTGATTTTAATGATTATTTAAAGAACTAACTGGTAATTCCTGGTTTTGTTTAGTTTACTCTTTTTCTCCAAGAGCTGATTACTCATCTTAAAATCAATGGTTGCCTATTGACAAGCAATTAAGATATAATTTGATTACCTATATACAAATAAAATATTGTCTTGACCTTTAATGATGGTGAGAAACCTAAAATAGTGATTTTATCGGAGTTTGGGAGGTTTTAGCAAGACACATGCATAATTTTTGACATTCCTGTAAGCCTCTCACAAATTTCTTTTTATGCATGGAACAATTTGCATTATGTAATTTGTGTTTATGTTCAAGTGTGAAATAAGGAGGCACACTTGGGTTTTCAGCTTGTTTTGGTTTTTTGTTTTATCCTTTCATATCATATTTTAAAAAATATTTTTGCCAGAAAAAATATGATTCTGGGCAAGTCACCTTTGCTGAGAGCTCTGGCTCCCTGAGAACCACCAACATTAGCAGCATCAGTTTTGCCACTTAATTCTTCCAATTAGGAGGCTAAATTTCTGGTAGATGTGAATTTGCTGATTGTGAATTGCCTCAAAATACTGAAAGAAGGCATTGCAAAGACCAGTCACAAGAACTATAATGAAGGTATGTTGTTCTTCTTGATTAATCTTCATTTGTCCTTTCACAGATTCATGTTATTGCAAATTAGATTCTTTACAAGGGGTATTTGTTTTTCTGGAAATTAAAAATTGAAAATACAACACATAACAAGTGTAAGGGAAAATATATTACCACCATAACACCTTAAATTTATGAAGGGCATGAATTTTCAAAAGATGTTTGGTTTTTCACTAGTACAGAAGTTCAAATGAAAATTATTGCTTTCTCTGAAGGGACACCATGCTCAGTGTTACTATTATTTACGTTATTGCTAGCATGAGTGTTCACACAGTATGAAGGATTAGGCTAACTGAACAGTTGAACTTGGGATAATTAAGTAGCCTGCTGTGGATTGGATTTGGATTATACAGACATATTCAAGCCTAGAGTACATGTGGGAGAGGTAGGAAGTGTCCACTCTTTCTCCCAGAGCACCCATATTACTTATTTTGGCTGCACTTTCCCAGGAAGCAGTTGTTGTATTTATTTGTTCTCTATGCAGACATGGAGGGATATTCAACATGTGCTGGAACACACAGAGGCCAGTGGAGGCTGGGAAAAATGCAAGTAACCCTCCTCTAAGGGATGCTTCTGCATAAAATCATACACTTCTCTTATTGACAGTCTTGTGGATTTTTTTTTTACTTATCAGTTGCAATATCTATTACTGCTATATAGATAAAAATGAACACATCACATAAAAATTACTTGCTATAGTTTATTAATGAGCAGTAAGACTAGTGAGTGGCATTTTAAGTGCTACAGAACACTCCTGTGATGCCAGTAATGCCATTACTTTCCTTTTTGTATTTATAAGGATGTACAACTTTCTTTTTAAAAAATAGCTTTTGTAAAAAAAATTGAGTTTTTCCATGTGGTTTTTACTTTAAGTGCAGTGATGAATATGGCACGTAGTGGAATTCTGACCTGTTGCTTATTTTGATATGCCATATCAATTAATACCTCATATAAATATCACATAGAAAACTTAATGTGGAAGTGAAATATCAAGGTATTATCTCACCAATCAAGCTCAATGTGAGAGCCATTGGTAAGGATTTAAGTCTGGATGATGCCTTTTTTTCCCACTGGTTCTTGTTTCACTTTACATTTTCTTCTGCTTAATGAAGGAAATAAAGGACTTCAGATCATGAAGAACCATCAAATAAACATGAGCATTTAGTAAGATGATGTCATATTTTATGGATCAATGGAGACCTGAATTGAAATATGAAGGAAGGAAAAGAAAATCTGTATTACTTCTGTATATGACATTAGCTATTCCCTTACCAGACTGCAGTGTCACTTTTTTATTGCACTCCTATGAAAGAGGCACGGCAAAAAAAATTGAAACATCTCAGAAAACAACTGCAAGAATGAAATATAAGTATTGTCTTCAATATTGGTTCTGTTTATTTTAAAGGTAGTCATTATTTTTGTGATGCTGAGTGCTGAGGGAGAGCTCTGGCAAGAAGAGCGTCTTCCATCTTCAGGTCTGGTGCACGGAGGAGCTAGAGGTTGGTGGCAAGGTGGATATCAGATAGGCAGAGTCGTGGAAGTACTGAGGAGGGAAAGGAACCTTGTGAAGCTTTGCTGAAGTTTGATGAAGAAATGCAGTATTGTGCTGTTGAGTGGGGTGGTTTACTGTAGGAAGATAGTGAAGATAAAGGAACTATTTTTTTAGAAATCAGAACGTGAGGTCCTTTTGATCTCTTTAATGAAATAGTTTATCTTATTAGTACGTACACTTTAGGACCAGGAATATATAAACGTGTCTTCGGTATGTCCTCTGCATAGGGAAAACGTTGCCTGTGGCTCATCCTCCACGAGAGGGAGCCAGAACTGTCTTTAAAATGTCAGCAGTAAACCCTGTCAAACAATACAGCCTAAACTCGACCTGAGGCTCTGACATTGTCTTCTGGCAAAGCCAGTGTTTTGCTCAGACGCCGGTATACATCGAGGTGCTTCTGCGCGGACTGTGCCCACCCTCGCGTCAGGGCAGCCGAGGCTCCCGGTGCCGCACGGCAGCGAGAGAGATGCTCTGACCCACCCCGACTCCCACCACCTCCTCCTCTTTCTTCCTGTATACTCGATGCATACTGTGCCGAGAAATTATTAGCAGTGCAAAGAAATTCTGCTGTGGCTGTGCAAAGACGCAAGGGTCTCATTGTTATTAGCCCTGTTGGGATAATCAGCAAAGAATGCAGTGCCTTATCTGCAAGCGTAGTTTATTGTTCTGCATAGATAGCTGAGGCAATAAATGCAGGAGGCAAACTGGGGGGTGAAAATGGAATTAAAATATGCAGCATCTGGCTGTGCAATAGAAAGTAAGAACGGGGTTTGGATCATTGAGCTGGATGCATGAAGCTGTACTTCCTACTGACTCAAACTAACAAAGCCTCTAATTGCATTCCTTCTTCCAGGAATACATGTGCTACACAGAAAGAAAACAGACTTAGAAAATCAGATAGCGGATGGTAATGGATTTCAGAACAACCTGGAGTTTTGAAATTGACTGCAATAAAAATTAACCGATCTGAAATAAGAGTCAGTGATACTAAAAAATACCACTGCTAAAAAAAGGTTCTTTGGCAAGTAAGTGTCCCTTAAGGAGGTTAGCTGGAACTGCTGGTTGAATCCCATGCTGGAAATGCTAACTGAGCAAGGGTGTACACTGAGAAACCTGTCAAGACACTTTTTTCCTGGGAGGTCAACAAGTGTCCAAAATCTAAGGCAGAGTTCTGCAAGGAGGAAAACCTGTAGGTACATTAAAAAAATGAGAAGTTATGGAAAACTTTTAAAAGAACAAAATATAAAAATACCATTGCTTTCAAGTTAATGATATTAAGCTAAAACAGTCACATTTTTGCAGTGAAAACTGTTGTTTATGGCATTGTTGAATGTTACAAACCAAAAACAACATTTCCTCAGGCATGAGGTGGAAGAATTTCAGGATTTGACATATATGTGTGTTAAAGAGAAAGTACAATGCTAACCCTTTATTCAAGAGCAAACCCCTACAACTACAGAATCACAAAATATGTAAGGTTGGAAGGGACCACGGTGGATCATCCAACTTCCCTGCTTAAGCAGGCTCATCTTAAATCACATGGCACAGGATTTTATCTAGACAGTTCCTGAATATCTCCAATGAGGGAGACTCCTCAACCTCTCTGGGCAGCCTGTTCTAGTGCTCAGTCACCTGCACAGTAAAGCAATTCTGCCTCATAATCAAGTGGAACTTCTTGTACATCAGTTTCTGTCCACTGCCTCTTGTCCTATTACTTGACACCACTGAGAAGAGACTGGCTCCGTCTTCTTGACACCCTCCCTTCAGATACTTCTAGACACTGATGAGGTCCCCTCTCAGTCAGTCTTGTGTCTGATGGACCCAATTGCCAGCGCTGAGGGGCATTAAGGGCTGCTTAAAAGAATGAATGAAAAATTTTTACTTAAGGCAGGGGATATGTTCTGGATTGTAAAATATTGTTGTTATTTGGGGGGGGTGGATGTACAAATATTTGCTGTATCACACCCCAGGGTGGAATTAGTAACGTACCTTCCTCTTACTTGTATTGTACTGGGGGATGTGGGAGGAGGGTGAAGCACTAGGCAGTATCTTGTTTGTTTGACTCCTGAAAACCTCACTTGACATACATAAAACCGACCTTATTTTAACCAGAGACTGAATTTGGTTACTTTGGTTTTGCCAAGGCCAAAAACCTTTTTTTGTTCAAAGTCTTCTTGTAACAGACATTGCTGCTGGTCTCTCCACCATCTTGCCCTTTGGTTTGCCAGAAGACCAAATTTTGGTGATTATCATTATCCTCATGATACGCTTGAGGATAATGCAAACAAAGGGAATATTATACATAGAGAATAATATTGACATTTGTGTGTGGCTCACAGTGTCCCTGAAATTACACTGAGCAAGGTTATAATTCTGGCTTCTTTGTTGGATTGGTATGCTGTATGAATCAGACTGAGTCTGAAAAATATAAAGTGCATTACTAGTAAGCTCAGACACAAAGTAATGTGTGGTTAAAACTTATAATTAGCTTGCAATTAACAGTTAATACAAACATCTGGACGCCAAAATGCATTTAAAAACTCAGAAATTGAATCTGTGCTCAGATTTTTATTCAACCAGGTCATTTTATTGAAAACATCCCTTCAGATTCAGTGCAGTACCTTTATCCTCTTTTTTATGATAGCAGTCAGATGACAAAATAGTTGTGTGGGAAGAAATATTTTTGAGGAAGCATCTTAGCAAGCACCTTAATTGTTGGGTAAAAATAACTTTCTGTTTGACAATGGAAGAAATACTTGCCAAATACCAATGTGAGGGGTTTTGAAGATTGGTGTTATATAAATATTATGAAATCATAAAGCAAACATTTTCAATGAGAAATATATTTCTCTCATTTGTTCTTCTTTCTTTTTTTAATTCTTTAAGAAAGAAGGGCAAAAAATGCCCTAGGAACTCAGGAGTTAGCAAATATGCTGGTATACTTACTGAATTCTTTTTTTTTTTAAACTAACAAAGATGAAGCAGAGACTATGCTGACCTTTATGAAAGAACAGATCCATGGAGAAAGAAGTTTTCTGCCAGATAGGAAGCTATCCTACTCAACAGTTAAAGGTAGTGAAGGAGGATGTTTGTCATCTGTTATCCCAGTGAGTGAAATGCAACTGCAGGGTTGCTGTTTCTCTAAGGCTAAAAATGTACTGACACAGAACAACTCATTTACAGAAACTGTAAAATACTCTCCTGCACTTAGTTTAATCAAATAAGCTGGCTGTCCGTTAGTGTTTCAAAGTAATCTTTCAGTTTAAAATATTTATTGTTTTTCTTTCAATATTTATTTTTCTCACTGTGCACATAAACCCAAATTTCATATTCTCATTATTATACTACATAAATCCTCATGTCTGCTCTATATTGCAAGGCTCCCTGTTAATCATTTGCTTATGCAAAAAGGTTTGCTGATTCCCAGTGCATGTCTGGGTATCAAAAATAGTTATAGATAATCAATATTTAATAAACCAAAGAGTGACAATTAGAAATCTCTGGTGGATATAGGTGTAATCAGAGTACAGACAATAATGCTATAGCAACTCCATGTAAACACAAATGATTTTACTGTACGATAGGTGATTAACCTATGAAATTAAGAACCCCAAAACCAGCATGGTACATATTCATTTAGAGAAAAAGAAAATACATCTCATATAAAAAAGACATCTTGATTTTATGTGATGAGAGAAAACTTCCAGACTAGTAGGTACCTGTTAGCACCTTGTCTCTCTTTGTCATTTTTTCTTACAATAGATTGCATTGCTACGAATTTTCTCTTTTGTTTATTAAAACTTACTTTATAAAGCCAACCAAAACCCCATGGTTGCAAAAAGTAATTATTACAAAAAGTACTAATGAGACCGTGGCTTCATTTGTGCTATGTAGTGCTCTCATTCAATGGAATTCGAATTAAGCTCATGTGAAACTGAATGTAAAAGAAGAACATTGCTACGTAAGAAGTTGCAAGTTCCCAATAAAAGAGCTGAATCATTATAAAAATGAAATTGCAATGCCTAAATACCCAGCACAGTGGATAATGAACAGAACACAGCTTTCCCACACTGACTCTGAAATCCAACTAATCAGAGCATTCTCTTCTGAAACTAAAGTGTGGAGTTAAAAATAAGTCCAGCTAAGCAATTTAGATGTTTTGGTGTAGATCATTCTGATGTCTGTACAGCACCTCATATGTCACACGTCCGGGAACTGTTTCCTAAAGAAAATAAGCATATACTGTTGCAAATAGATTTCATGATGGTGCCCGGGGATGGTGTAAGTTCAATCCCTTTTAGCAATTAGAATTTAGGAACTGACTGTTAAGAGCCCATATGCTTAGCTTATCACAAGTAAATTATTTATCAGGGAAAACATCATCACTGTATTAAATAGATGAATTATTACAAAATAATTATTTCACTTTCCCTTCGAGGGAAACAAACCTACTAACAAACAATTGCAATTGTTGCAATACAGAGATATATGGTTATGTGAAATAAGATAAATTCAGGATTTGAAGTAAAAGAATCTATCTTCTTTGTATGGCAGTAATAACCAAATACCAAGAAACTTCAGTGTATATTATTTATGAATGTGTATAGATATACCTACATCAAATCAGATGCTAAATCACAGAAAGTAAGGATGAAAGGCAGTTTAATATTTTGTCTGTACACTGAAACTGGTGAACTCCTCATAAACTTTCCTTGCTCCACAGCAGAAAACCCTTTTCTTTTCTCTGTGAATAAGAACAAAAGAATGTGGACTCCTTCCATGAATTTTAAGAGGAAAAGGACAAACTGATAAGGATCATTGTGATAACAAATGGGACTTAAACACATGCCAATGGTGTTGATACAACCAGAAGCTTTCTAAAATTATTGGGGTTTGTCTGCATGGCATAATAATATATGAAAACTGAATACAGATAATAATACTGAACACAAGTTGTCATCTGAAAATGATTATTGAAATGCAAAAAATTTTCCATGGAATATAAAAAGGGTAAGGAAAACAAGCTTTCATCTAAAAGGACATAAGGAAATACAAGATATTTTGGAATGTATAAACAATGCCTCAAGAGATTGCTTTAATATATTTAGGAATAAAAGAGAATTAATAGCCAACATTTAAAAACATAATCAAAATTGAAACTAAATATTCTTTGTTAGTCTTGAATTCGTTGATGTACATATGAATGTGTTATTGAAAAGCATGGTTCTAAATAAATTTCCCAATAAACATTCCCTAGAAACTATAAAGTACACATTTAGTGAAAAAAGTCTTATGTAGAATGACATTTGTAAATGATAAATGAAAACAATCTAAAGGTAGAAAGTCATCTTTACCAATGCATATAACAAAAGGAGATAGCTGGTAAAGATACATAAAATTAATTCATCTATTTATTTCGAAATATGGCTCTCTGCTTTCCAATGAAATGAAAAAGAATGATGGGTCAACTGAATCCCTGATATAAAGTTCTCCTAGAAGTTCTTGATTCTGGGGCTGATGTTTGCAGGCTGAAATTATTTTTGCAGAAGTTCAAAGATTAGGTGAATTCCTGGTATTCATGCAAAATTCAACTCAGTTGTAATTGTATTTAATGGCACATAATGTATATACACACATTTGTACATAATTTTTTAAAATAATGGAGCATATATCTTGTTTCAAGTATATGAAGTTTCAAGCTAACTGTAGCAGCAGAATATGTAGTAAACTGTAAGTCTTACACCTGTTGATTTATCAGTGTAGGCTACACTGTTTTATATCTGCTGAATCAGAGAAAGTTATAGTAGCTCATGGGATTTTCATCTCATACAGATATTATCCTGTTTGTGTTCTTAAATATTAACATGATATTTTAATTAAATGTTGAGCAAGATAATTTTTTCTACTCTTTTTGAAAGCAATTGAAAAATGAAAGATAGTTTCATGTTATTTTAGAGTATTCATGACTTATGATGCACTTTTTAAAAAAAAGGAAACTATGAAAGTTAATTTATATGAAAAACATTGAAATACACATGGCATTTGCAGTAATAATTTGTTCAGAATGCTCTGTACTTGCCTGAGAAAGGGTTTGCCTAATTGCTGAAAACTAACATATTAAATCTGTGATTTTAACCTTATAACTTTGCATAATGAAAAGTAATAGACCATTTAAAAGTCTGTTTTAGCAGAGTTTGCACAGTTCCTTTTTCGTAATTACATTTTGCATTTTGGTCACAAGAAGTACTTAGGAACAAGGGCTTCTTTTACTTTTCAGAGGTGTGTGTCCACAACCGAATGCTGTTGATTTTGGTATAAGTTGTAGCACTTCTAAAACTTGCTAGAAAGCTACTGACTTGGAAAAAAAAAAAGAAGAAAAAAAAGGTGGAAGTATGTAATTGCATCCCTTGATTAAAATCATGCTTCAGTGTCTTCTCCTTTCTGGAACTTTTGTTATGAAAGACAACAGAAAAAGACAATTACTGACAACACAAGATACTGATTGCTCCCTGTAACGCAGAGGATCCGTATGTGTATGCATCCCTACATAGTCTGTCACTCTGAATCACAACTTCTGGCAGCATTTAGAAATTGAAATGTAATCTCTTCCAGTTTCATGTTTGTTTCACTTGTCATGCATTGGAAAAGACTTTGGGTCACTGTCCCGATGGACCGACACAGTCCTTATTTCATGAGGAGACAGGAAGCAATTGCACAGCGTAAGCCAGACTGTTTACTCAGCAGCACACAGAGAACTTTACCTGAAATTATGCCTTATTCTCGTGGAATAACTTTTGCCCCTTGCTCACCTCCTAAAGGTAGCAAACCCTGCTAGCTGCCCGCAACAAAACATTTGACAGTCTTCCAGCAGCAGTGGGAACTGATGTGGAGGCACAGTGGGACCCTTCAGAGAGGAGCCAGCTGGGAGAGGCATCCCTGGAGAGATGGGGTATTCCCATGCTAAGGCAGCATTGCTGCCTCCTGAACTGTGCCACCTTCTCCCTACTGTGACTGTCCCACTTGCTGCAGAGTGGAGGGCAAGGCAAGGTGTTAGCATCCCTTGCAAAGCTGGAAAAGTTGCCGCTGGTATATGAACCTAGGCACAAAGAATCAACCCTTTGGGGTAGGGTAGAACTTGTTTTCATGCTTCACCAGATTTTTGCACAACTGAATATTCCATCACCTTTGTTTTTTGTGATTTCTTTTTCCTTTTTCTTCTAAGCTAGAGAAAACCAGTTTTTGTTTTTATTTCTTTTCAAGGGCAGGTGAAGTCAATCACATCCTCCAAAATTGCAGATGGCAGAAGATGATAGTTGGCCATGGAGTACTCATGTAAAAGGCATGTCCTAAAAATCCTTCAGCCCTCAGGAAAATTCATGTGTCATATGAAGAACTTTTCAAATTTTAGGTGTTGTTCTCAAGTATTTGACATAGATGACCAGAATGACACATAGTTTTTTAACAGTGTCACGAAATATAAACATGATTGTTTAAAAGTGGCCTATCTGCACTTCAAAGGACTGGAAGGTGAAAAATTAAGGCTTTTTACTGTGATTATGGGAGATGCTTCTAGATCCTGAATGGGAGAGAAAGCATGTGTCCCCTCTGAAACTTTGAAACCATATTAAAATTCATATCTTTGTCTAGGCTTTTGCTCTGTACACCCAAGATTTGTACATTTTCAGGTGGGTCTGCTTGCCAGGAGCAAGCTTCATTTAGGATGCTCTGCTCTCCCTAGTTATTAAAAATGAGTCCCTGGTCAGAAGAGTGTTGGCACTAGAGTTCAGTTGCACAAAACCCACAGTGTCTTGTCCACAGGTTACTCTCAGCCTTTTGCTTTGGTTCTATAAAAGAGGATGCCACCAGCAGCACTATTTAACTATACAGCTACACTCAAAAGTAGCACAAGATACTGTCCCATGCTCTACAACAATTGTTTAACTCAGTTGAGCTTCCAATATATTTTCAGGTTCACAGGGTTTGAGAGGAATACTTAACAGGTGCACACTGCAGAAGAAGACAAGAACATGACTTTTTGCATATTTATTTCTACGATGTTGTTTGCATATGACTTTAATTCAGGCCAGACAGTCTTTGCCTTAACATTCTCACCCTAATTCTAGCTCTCAGGAAAGAAACAGCAGCTTCAGCACTGAATGTACAGGGGTTATAGACCATGGCTGGCAGCGCAGCCATTTCAGGAGTGGTAAACATAACTGGGACTATCTTGCCTTTTATACTCTTTAGCAGCAAATGCACTAATTGTTCCAAGAGCCCTCCTGAGAAACAAGCTTGTTTTCTTTTGTGCCATAGAAGCAAGCTTTGACTGGAGGTGTTTCAGAAGTGTTGTCCCATCTGTCATTCCCGTGACCTTGCCACAGGTGCTGTTCTTCCTTGAGTGCCTGCTGGAAACAAGGAGCCATAGCTTCCAGTACATGCCCTACTAAAACCTGTAGCTCTCTGAGGAGGGGGCAACTTCATTGACGTACTTGACCATGTAATTGTGCCTCTGATCAGCTCAGCTCATCCCATGTTAGCAGGCTACTAGTACCCTGGATGGGCAAGGAGCGGTTTTTTCCCCAGAGTTACATCCTGGTGGGGTTGCAGCCCCTGGGATCTGGCTGGACCCTAGGGTCAGGTCAGACAGCCTTGTGCTTCTGAAGCCAGAGTCCTACCTGTTTCAGACTGCAGGGGTTTGCTGCAGGAAGAGGGCTGGCAAACTGTAATTTCATAGAATCGTGTAATGGTTTGGGTTGGAAGGACCTTAAAGATCCATCTAGTTTCAACATCCCTGTTGTTCCCATGTGATAAATTTTTTCTAGTATCTGCTGCAAAAGAGAAGGTGATTTGGAGAATGTGCTTATTTCTATCAATGCCTTAAAGCCTACTGAAAAAAGCCAGACAGAGTGGTAAACATATACTGGCAAGGTTTCCGGCTTATCTGGTTCCATGATTTCATAGATGAATAGTTATTAAGTCTGTTTTTTCTTTTGTGAGCAATACTGGTGTTTTACCAGCAAATTATTAACTTGTCTTTTTTTCTGTTGACTTTCAATTAGGGCCAAGGAATTTGCATAAGTATTACTATTATTGGCACCCCTAGAGATTTTTCTGTTATTGTCAAGAACAAAATGCTTTAAAGAAAGGTTGATCAAAGGTGATTGAAGATCTGTGCACATAATGTGTGATAAATTTGTCAGCAATTAATTTATTAATAAAAGTCAAAATAGAGGAATCCCCTTAAGATATGCTACTGGAAATCACATAAGTATTTCAATTTCTTGAACACTGTTCTGTGAACAGAAGTTTCATTAAAATGCATGTATTTTTGTGCCAGTAATTCAGTCTGAAAAGCAACCCGTTGGTATTTTTTCCTCCATTCATACATGCCCTTGAAGTATTTTTGGCAGCAATACCAGGAATACAGTCACTCCACCAGTATCTGACTCTTTGTACTGCATGGGAGAGAATAGGAGGTGTTTATGGTGGCTTAATGGTAGCGTTGGAGCCACATGCTCTAGCATCACCCAGCTAAGGGAGCAAGTAATTCCTGCCACTCACACGATCCCTCTGATTAAGTGCCTCTTGGTGCTTTCAGGAAACCATTTGCTGCCCTGCAGTGTTCTCTGTTTCACACACACTTGTGTGCATCTCCATTTAGTGTGTCACTCTACCATTCAGCCCGCTGTGTACCATAATATGGAAGAGCAGACTTAACCTCACAGTGATCTATTATGACCACGTATTTTATGGACAGAGGCCAGGACTACTGCTGATTCTGATAACTTTAGTAACAAAATACTAAGGAAACATACGTTTTTAGCTCTAGATTGATCTCAATTAGAAAAAGATAGTATGCTGTGACTAGAGTAGTTTTCAACCATTTTAGCACAGACAGGGTTAAATATTGAAGTGAAGGGACGTACTTTTAATTTTCTATCATGGAAGTACAACTGGTAATTGTGATGACTGTGTATCTCAGGAGGTGAAAAATGACTAACCAATGATGAGCAAACACTGGCAGAAAACATAAAAGCAGACACATAATTCACAGGCCAGACAGCAAGAGATAAGACACTGCATACGAATAAGAGCATGTGGGTGTGAGAGCAAGCAAGTGCTGAAGGAGAGGATTTAACTGCTTCACTGAAAGTGCAATTACACAAGCAGCTCTTCTGACTCCATTTCGTCAGTAGATACTACCCATTGGCATAAAACTGCTAAAAAAACCCCAATAAGCCGTATGAAAATGGCAGGCTTGCTTCCAGGCAAAATAAATACCAATCAGTTAAAAATACAGATATATAACATCTGCCAGCTTGGTCCCTGTTTCTTCCTCAAAAAGAGGGGTTTTTTGGCCCAGGTTAGCTCAGTTGTTAGACCATGGTGCTAATAACACCAAGGTTGTGGGCTTGATCCCCATATGGGCCATTCACTTAAAGAGTTGGACTTGATGATCCTTGAGAGTCCCTTCCAACTCAGAATATTCTGTAATTCTATGATTCTGTGATTTTGTTCTGTTTTTAGCAGACCATTTGAACAAGACTGTGCATTCTGGGTAACAATCACCTAGATATGTTAGCTGACTGAATATACCTTAAATTAGGTAAAAATAGTGCTTCTTCCATTAATTATTATTTTTCTTCCATTAATATCCTTTATAAAAATCACTGAAAAATGGAATACTGATATTTCTTGATTTCAATGCTGTAATAAAATATAAGCCTCTGCTTAGCCATTTGGTAAAAGATATTTATGGGCTATCACTACAGATATGACCCAAAATAAGAACAGTATTTCAGGTTCTGAGGACTTTTTTGGTGGTTGCAGAGAAGAAAATCAGGATGTTCCTTCCAAAGCTGGTTGGACCCAAAATCAATGGTGTGTTTGTTCCACCAGGAAGGAGCTTCAAAATTTTAAGTTGATGCAAACATTTTTTTTCAGTAAGTTTTTCATTTTTTCTTCAAGCTCTTAACTTCAGCACTGTGGTTCTGTGGCTTAGGATTAGCCTATTAAGGCTGTCGAGTACCTCAGCTCTCCTAAGAAACCTTTTCATGTAGGATCAACATTTAAGCCCAAAAGAGCTCCTGATGGACTGAGGACCTGGACATGGGGAGGACCTCCTTCCTCTACTGTTGAATTCTGGCTGTTCCCAACTGTGTCAGGTTCAAGTTGCAGACCACTCTTGTAGAGCAGACATGACTGGATTTTCAGAAGTGTCAAGCTCAGGTTGTACTTGATCCTCTTAGAAGAGGATTATAATCCAGACTAGGGAGAGTTCAGTTTTTACCTCACTCAGTCCGTACTTCTACCACTGGTTTTTGTATTGCATGTCCATACTGCCCTATTTGTTTCAGTAATGGCTGCTATTTCCTTGTTAATGTATTAAGTTTTTTAAATAACAGACTTTAAACATATATTTATTATGAGAATACTTGCTCTCCCAAAGTCACAAATCTACAAGCAAAATATACCATGTCCCAAGCATTCAGTGAAGGACAATTTATGAGTAAACTGCATAAACATTTTTCATTGTTCAGTTTGCTGAGCTCTGGGCCACTTTACTAAGCTTGTGGAAGTAGCTGATTGCACTGTTGATTTGTAAAACCAGACTGGATTTCCTACTTATCTGTTTATTTTAACTGCCTTTAATGATCCAGCACATATGGCCTGATGCAGTAATACTGGGTTACAAGCCATCTAGTTTTTATTCTGGAGAAAGATACAATTACTCGGACTGTTTCATTCAGCCATTATAAAACTTGGCTGGAGTTTTCTACTGTCTTTCAAAAGAAGTTGAACTCCTTCAGTGAAGGCTTCTCCATGCTCTTGCAAGTTTCAGGATGACCCTATAAGGATATTTAGTTCCATAGGTTTTATTTGAGTATTTAAGTAGCAATACAGACCAGTGCATACTCAAATGTATTTCTCTGAAGGTTTTTTAAATTTATTTTTATTATAATAATACTTCCCAGCTGGTGATACTTACATTGTCTGGGTCTGATTTAGCCAAATGACAAACAAACACATTCTTCAGTGACAAGCTCTCCATTCAGAAGTCTTATAGCTCAGTTTCCCAAATCATGTGTCTGAACCATTCAATTTTTAGTAGTATGACTAACATTAGATTTTAAAAATTATTTGTAAAACAGACAAAAGTGGCTGAAAAAATATAATTATAGTTTAGAAACATAGGAGTCTCCACCAGGAGCTGCTATTCTAGTAAACAATAATAATCAAGTTCCTATCCTAACTTATTCTGCTCCAGTGGATTAATTTTAATATTGCATACCCTGAAATATTTGTCAAATTTTCACATAATTTTTTGTAGTCTGTCCAATTTCACTCATATTTTGAGGATGGGGTTTCATTAAATATCCTTAATATTTTGCTTTTGCGTGATATTTGTATGAAAAATATATCATCTATTAAAGCGACAGAGTTGTACTTCATATTGAACTGGAAAACAATGTGAGAATATAGATGGAAGTGCATATCATGTGTCCAAACTACTGGGGTAAGGAGCATTTATGACTTCATTTTCCTATGCCTGCATAGGCAACATGAGAAGATAAGTAATTTTCTAAGTAGATTTATGGCCATGTGATTAGGTGTTAGTAATTGCAGATATATTTAGAAAGTGTACTTGTGTGTGGAACTGGTTATACAGCTAAATTTCTCTTTCTGCATATGGAATATCCAAGCTGTATGTGACCAGGCATGTTTTGCATCTGTAGAGGACTATTTGGAAATTCAGGTCAGAATAAGTAACTGAAGTCCCTATTGACACCAAAACATTCAGTGATACTATATTCTTTGTCCTCTTTTTCTTCCAGAACACTGGGTTCAATCCACCCCAAATAAACACTCTCTTGGAAAGGATTCTCAGCACTGTAATTGTAACTCTATCATGAAATGATAGTCCTCAGATTAGAAAACCGAAACATTCTTTAAAATTAAAAGGAAACTTGGTATGATGGCATAAAAAAACCCTGTTAAACTAGTTGCAAACTGGAATATATTTTTGACAGTATGAAAATTATAAGTGAAATACAATTAATGATTGGTATAGTAACAATCCGATTTTCCTCACTATGCCAAGTTTAATTTCCTATCTTGTAAATAACAGACAAACCTCTTAAACAAGCCAACTGCTAAATTTATGTGATTAATCAGTTTTTATAAATATGCTGGTGCTGGGTGACCAATTTTAAACAATGAACATAGAAAATGTCGAGAATTGGAAATGAAAAGGCTCCATCTTATTCAATACAAATGAAAAGTGATTATTTTTTTTCCCCTGATAGGGTAAAAGCCTTGTGGAAGTCACTGTAGAGGAACTGCATTGCAATCAGCTCCTTCAATACTTCTGTGACCAAAGTCATGATATCTAATACTCTGTCTGCAAACCTCTGATGCTGCCTCTTCAGCTGTGCAGCATTTGACCAGGAAGCTTCAACCTGCCTCTGCATCCCATCAGCAGGGCTACTGTGTCACAGTGCTGAGAGTGACCCTCCGCTGATTCACAATTGTCCTTGAAAAAAATTGTTCCACATGGAATGAATCCAAAAGGGTTTGTTTTTTTTTTCTTTGGGTATTTTTTCACCCAAACCAAATAATCCCAGCTGTGGACTATGGTCAGAGTGAAATTCCATAAAGGAGCATTTGGAATGGTTGCCTTTGAAAAGCCATTATGGCAGTGGAATCGTAGAATCATTAGGTTGGAAAAGACCCTTAAGATCAACAAGTCTGTCTGTTAACCCAGCACTGCCAAGTCCAGCACTAAACCATGTCCCAAAGTGCCACATCTACACATCTTTTAAATACCTCCAGGGGTAATAATATCATTGCACAGTGAATTGAAACATCACCCAAAAAATTATCTTACAAAGTGTTAACTCTACATATGTTTATGAAAAGTGAGATGGCAACATCTAATCTCATATAAAAGCATTAATCACAAATATTGAATCAGTACTGTTGAATCTGTGATTAATGTTTGTTGATGTGAAGCTTATTTTCACACAGTGAAATATGGTACTTAAAAAAGTATTGCCAAAATATTTTTGTTTGGAACAAACATGGGTAATTTTTTTGACTAATTACTGATATGTAGTATAAAGAATATGGGTTTCTATAATTATGATTAAATTGATTTTTACACTTAAATCTTCTGCAAATCTCTGAGATCTCATATTTATTTCTGATTATGTGTTTGATAAAGTGGTGGGGGTTTTTTCTCTGCTGTTGGACTATTGACGTGTTTTAAGAGGAAACGCATCCCCAGGATTTACCATGCTGGAGCCTTGAAGAACAAAGTATCATATTGTGGGACACAGACAATTATGGTATTAGCAGAACAGATACAAGTTATGATTCCCACAGACTCCTAAAGGCTTTTCAACAAAACCTATTGTCATTGAACTTGCAAGTGCCCCAACCTTTTCTGACAGCTCTCCTTCTAGAATGCCAAGATAAACTTAAGACACTGTAGTACAAGCATTCAACCTAAGAACAAAAAGTGTTGTAAGTAAAAGGCTGCAAGCCCACAAAACAACAAAAAAGCTTCAAAAAGACTGGTGCCTTTCACTATCAGGGAAAGCTGAATTTAGTGTGAGCCCTTAATTAATATTTCAAGTAATCTTGGAACATTTCACAGTGTTTCACCCACTCTATTCCCAAACCCTGATCCTGATCCATCACTGAGTATGAATTTCAGTCCAAGCTATCTTCACCAAAATGCCATTTAATCATTTTACTCTATTAAATACCACTTCAGAAAAGTGATACACTTCCTATAACATAGTTCCATATAAATAAAGCCCTAACAAATTAAGGGTGTGGAGGACAAAGGCAGCTAACAAGATTCAGGATGCAGCTTTGATCTGCTTTCTGGTGCCTAAGGGTCTGACTGCACTCTTGTATAACTGATTTTATGGACTCCTGGGCTAAATGTAGGACCTGCCCACATCTAATGAATCTTAGAGTGTAATCAAAAAGACAAATATGATATGTCTGAAAATATGAATATCTTCTTTGAAGACCTTTGGGGACTCCTTTGCAGCCTTTGGAGTCATCTTCTCCATCTTGATAAAATCACTGTTTTTATACAACAGTGTTTCTTATATAATGTCTGCCACCAAAATTGTTCCAACCTAACCTTGAAACTGCAAGAGTCTGAGTAATCACTCTGTTTTATTCTTTACATTGACCAACTTCTATACAATGGCATCACTGAGGGAAAAGAAAACCATATTCCAAAGACACTAACATAGGTTAGTTTAACTTAATCTCTTGCTTCAGCCTACAGTACTTGTCAGAAAAATACATTATTGTGGGACTTTACTGCTCTCAGAGTAGTCTTTGTCAGGACTTTGAGATGTCTAAAACAAGATAATTAAAGAATTCTTAAAGGTGTTCTTCAATGTTCTGATCTTTCTTCATATTTTACAGTTTTTCTGAGAAAATGTCAGCATATCCTTCTGAAAAAGACCCGAGAAACCAGCCACATTAAACTATATTTCTTCTATTGTAAACTATCCCCCTGGCTGTAGTTGATGCTATGCTGAATTTTGCAGCTGAATTTTGCAGCTTTGGTCTGAAACAGTGATCAGTTCTTCACTATACTACTATGGTAGAGATCTATTCATAGACATATTTTCAAATTTAATTTCAGCAAAGAAATATTTGGATTGCAAAATACCTATTACATTCTTTCCTGTTCCACCTCCTACAAGTGCAAGTTAATTTCTTCAGTACACTGTCTGCTTGCTCTGTAATTTGTTGTTTAAAAATCCAGGACTTTACATCTCTGAGAAAACTTTACGTCTCTGAGCAACACTTTTTCCTCCCACTCATGAGACATTTTCCTGACTCAAAAATTCTTCCTAATCAGCTGTGTGCAATGAGATGCTGTCATACCATACTAACTTCCATTTCTGTTCTTCACAAGCAGCAATAGTTTTTTTACCAAACTTTTCTCATTAGTAACTATTTTCAGCTCTTACCTATGTGCTGACAGCTGTACCAAAGACAGTTAAAATGTGGACTCCATTTTTCATGTACTTTTCATACTTTTTTTCTATTTTTTTTTTAAGAGAGACAGCACAACTATGCTTTTGTATTCACAAAAATGTCTGAAATATGGCAAGCAACTATCATGACCTCAACTTTTCAAACAACTCACTTGTACATACATATTCCAGTTCTCTTGTATGCAGAAACACTTGGTTATGCCAAACTACGCATTCTTTGCATAATGAGACACTGATGCTTTCATAGAGTAGTTCATCCAGCTTTCTCTGATCACTCTCACATGTCCATTAATATATACTTGCCCCTAATGCTGTTCTTGAGGTCCATCGTGTCTGGGTTCACACGTGTTGGCAACAAACCAGAATTTTACTGCTTCTGGAGACTTAAATCAGATTTTGTAGTAATATGCTGTGATCTTCCCTCTGTAGGCATATGGAAGCAGTGAGAGCATGGCTCTGCAAATAGTCTTTTTAATCAAATTGATTGTTGGTTTATCAATTCGGAACTATAGATAATTGTAAGTATGCAGCTATTCATGCCAACATAAGAATAACAATGAAAATCGTGACAAAGATGTGATCTTTTGACATTGTCAGCACAGTAACTTCTGTTAGACATGTCCTCATATACAAATGAAAAATGGTAAATGGTCTTAAAATTTTAAGAGATTAAAAAATCCCCCAGTTTCTGCCTTCACTGGTCTCAACTATAGTCTCTCTCTCATATGCTTTGAAATCCTGACCTGCAACGTTTGGAGAGTAATTGTTTCACAGGAAAAGCACTCACTGTACCTGATTTCCCAGGATGGCTGTAGGCAGAAGTCTTTCTTATTTCAACAAATAGATTTCATGACTGTGTGCACAAACTGTATCCCAATGCAGCCATAGAGGCAAAATTCATAGTGGCAATCAGGATAGCACTACAGAAGCATTTGGAGAGCAAATGAATGTGTGCTAAGGTCTGACATTTATACCATATGCATTTTAGGGGAAGTTTACAGCTTTACAGCCTATGGACTAAATATTTTAGAGTTTGGAGGAGCATGCTTTGGGAGCACATCTCCTGGTTTGGTTTAATTTGAAAGAAATTGAGCTGTGCACTCAGAGCTTGCATGAATCTAACTGGTAAGTGAGGGTGATCAGAAGATTTATCTCAGAACTATGCTCCTGAATTGAAATAAGACTGAAATTCAGCACACCCAGAGCTAGTCAAGCATCCAGTTGTTCTCTTTAGCATGCTTGTCACAATTCAGGAACATAATGAGTCACAAAAGCAAAATATTTCAAAGTCTATTTGCTTTTCTTTGCCATAGGTAGAGTTTGGGTTTTTTAATTGTTTTTGGCTAGTGTTTTCATGTTTGTGTAGGTTTTGTTTGTTTGTTTGTTTGGGTTTTGTTTGTTTGGTTTTGTTGTTGGTTTTTTGTTTTTTTTGTTGTTGTTGCTTTTGTTTTGGTTTTTTTTTAATCTCGTGTTCTCCAGTGTCTTGTCTTTTCTAGAAGAAAAGGGAAATGCCCTAAGGGACTTAGAGTGTTAATTGTGATCAGGCCTCTCTTAGCCAAATTTCTGGATGAGTGCTTTGAATAATGTTTCTTCCTTTT
Organism: Neopelma chrysocephalum; assembly: GCF_003984885.1. NCBI lineage: Eukaryota > Metazoa > Chordata > Aves > Passeriformes > Pipridae > Neopelma > Neopelma chrysocephalum. The sequence goes on along the minus strand of NW_020897689.1, from coordinate 5,971,777 downwards.
TTAAAACAAAGATTATACTCCTCAGCAATATTGTGCAATCCTTCAGTTCTGCATAGGTTTATGGATTGAAAGGAAGGTTAGAGGGAGGGAGAAAACAGAAGAAGAGGACTTTAAATGGGTAATAAATGCTATTAAATCCCTTTAGTTCTCACATATGCACTGTTAGAGTGATCTTAGGGAACATTAGTCTGGCATTGAAAGTTAACTTAGTGATTCTGCTGTGAGACAGGAACAAAAGGCTGAACCAGATGGGGAACTCAAAGCCATTGCCAAATCATCACCAACCTCAAAGGACTTTTTTGAAAGCAAAAAGGAGAGGAGAGCAAGGCAGAACAAGAAAGTTGTAGAGGTTCTTCTTTGTATGCTTTAGAATGGATTATGTATTGTAAATTAAGCTTGTATTTCCATTTGTAGTTAATATGAACTAGGAGAATCCTAGTTTCTACTTGGTTTCTCTTGCATTCAGCTACAGGAAAAGAAAATAATTTTCATAGCACAGTTCTTGAATTTGAAAAAGAAAGAGCAGACTACAGTTTCCCCCAAATTCAAGCTTTGTCCTATATGAATATATGCTTCAGTCTTACCCTAAATCAAGGCCAATTAATTGTGGTGTTCAAAACTGCTGCATGTCATTACATGTGCTTTTTTATGTTAATAATAGACCTCTCTAATGACACGGTATCTTATTTATGTGGGAAGTTCATAATATTAGAACTTGATGTTAATAATAACAGCATAAAACATTTTAAATTCCTTAGCACTTTTTAAAAGCTAGTCAGCTATCTGTTGCACACAGAGTTAATTTATCATTTTTTTTTATCTTCAGAACTTTTTAGAAGTACAAGAAAATTCAGCAAAAAAAACCCTAAAAAAAAACTATTGCTGATGACACAATAAATCTGGGCTCATTCATGAGCTATCTTTTTGAGTGCTCCATTTTGCAAAGAGCACACAGTGTCCAAAGGAATCTCTGCTGAGTTTCTCAGCTCTTCTGTAGTTGATCCCATAGGAGAAATAGAAGTTTCTGAAAATGTCCTGATTTTTTTTCCTTATGAAGTTAGTTTTATGGAGATATGTATCTGTTTGGCAAGTAAATTTGAATCTCAAATTTTTAAAAATTATTTTTAAAAGGAAAAAATCTGTCTTTACTAAAAGAAATGCAATAAATATGGAAAGCCTTACTGCCTTCTGTGATACAATGTGTTGATCAGGAATTACTAGGTTAAGAAATAAAGATAATATTCTGTTTTTCCTGTGGCCTGTCTCCTCTGAAGGACACTGGGTCATTTGTCTTTTGTGTCTGTTTTTCTAGCATTTAGTCCAACTGTAACACCTCTATCGATTCCTTCAAACACCAAGAAGTGATGACAGAAAAAAAATGCAGATTATAAAAGATTGATAGAATTGTTTCTGGGGCTAGATTTACAGAGGATGTGAGGCACTGAGATTTCACCTTAAGTCCCTTTGACTTTAAGATACTGTTAGATCTTGATCAAGTTCTGTCATGTCTTGAACATATACTCACTGTGTCTTTCTCAAACTTTCAACAGTAAATTGTAGAACAAACAAATATGCATAAAACCAAAGCAACTCCACTGTCTCATCTCTCCAAAATGACAGAGGATACAAGTTGGATGATTCATTGCATTTTGCATGAAGTAAATTGTGTTTAGAAACCTGTTATCTGGAACTCTGATGATCTTTGTCATTCATCATTGACACTAAGAAAGTAATACAGAATTCAGATTTCTTTGTGTATATTCTGCAGTTCTTCTTGAGATGATAATTTTAGTTCTACAATACTCCTACTATTTTCAGTAACATGTCTAGAAATTGTCTTATCTAAACTTTAGAAAATTATAGTCTTGATGTTTTATGTCATGGCAATGCACAAATCTGCATGTTCACTAAGATCCAAATCAGGACCTTTTCTTTTCAGAAGCAAGCAAAATCTTGGTGCAAATAAGACAAAGGGAAAAAATAAAAAAAATATAAATATATGTATACCCTGTCTCAGTATATGTTTACTGCTCTAACGTCTCTCTTTTGCCAGTCCAGTCTAAAGCATGCAGGCTTCTTGCTTTCAGCCTCAGCTACCATCAGGAATAAAGTCAGTTTCTGTGACAACTTTATCATACTCATTAAAAATGTTGGGAGTGAAGACACATACAGGAAAGAGAACTGAGTTTGGAATCTGGGGTTACCTCTCTTATCAGCACACAGCATAGCCCATGCTTGTGCTTATGGATTATCCAGTATCATTTACTGTTAGCATTTTAAACCATATCCATGTCAAAAACTCTCTGTTCAGTGACAGAAAGGAATAGCACAGGGAATGGGAGGGAAAAAAAGAGTTCAGTGATTTGGATGTAGACCATGGTGTTGCTTGCACTTCGCACTATTTACTGTGTAGGTGTAGCCTCAGTCCTCATATTCAGCCCCCTGGGTGCTGTGTGCTACTGAATCAGATATGAGATATTGACAGATGTGATTGCTTTTAATCATAGATTTGATAGGGAGGGAGCTACAAGAAGCAAAATATTAAGATTCATAAATAGCAATTTGTAAAATCCGTTAATTGTTGCTGGTTACACTAAGGAAATGTATACCAGAGCCCTCCTGGGGAATGGAAATTACATTGGTTGAATCCGAAAAATTGGCCCGAAAAACTGCTCAGAGACTTTTTTATCTTTAAGCAGTAAGGTATTTGTTTATTCAACGTTGGGAGCAAGCCAGCTCGCGCTGGACAAACTTGCTCAACTTGCAAGTGCAAAACTAAGCCATATTATACACTTTAGATACATGGTTACATCATTTAACATACATATTAATATGTAGGCTGGTCTCTGGGCAGAGTCTTTCCAGACATGCCCAGTCTTCTACTGTGGGGGTCTTCTGCTCAAGCCTTCATCCCCCTGGTGGTCGCCATGGACGTCTTCCTCAGTTTGACCTCTTCAATTAGGTGACCTGAATTCTTCAAGCTTGCAAAATCCTGGCTCTGGGCCTTGTAGATCTTATTCAAACGTCTAGTTTACCTAATTTATTACTGTGTGTGTGCTACTCCTATTCTTTCTATAATAAGGCCTTTGGTCCAGTGAGCAGAACAGAACATGATATTAACCAGTACTCCTAAAATAATGTTCTAACAAAACAGGTATTGAGGTTTCTTAGCAGGCCAAGATATCTCAGTTAACTCTTTTAGGCCTGGCTCCTGTTTCAGATTTTGAACACAAGACCAGAGGAAAAGTATTGATGTTTCTCCATAATTGTGGTATACTTTTAGGTTGCCCACTATACTCCACCAGGATAGAGCTTGACTACCTTTTTCTTAAGACAAACTGATTTGCCCATGTTTTCCAATAAGTTTGTGAATATGAAATTGCTTCTATGGAAAAGACAAACCCAAATATAATTAATTTTATATTATAATACTCTGGGTTAGCTTGATCTTGTTAACATACACTGTAGTCATAGAATCATAGGATAGTTGAGGTTGGAAGGGACCTTTAAAGGTCATCTAATTGGAATCCACTGCAATGAGCAGCTATGTTAGTTAGTCACTAATGTACAAATCACTAACATACCAGCTCTAACGACATGCTTTGGATGCTCCTAATTTTTTATAATTAGCAAAGTGTGTGTACCTCTTTTGTCAATGACCAAAAGATACATGAGTTATTTTCCTTGGTTAGATTCTCTAACAGTAATAATATACATTGAACAAACACATTCAAAGAATATTCACAGTGCACACAGGTTTCAGCAAAGTATCTCTAAATATTTCTTAGCAGAACTCATTGATTTGTGTTCTTGATCAAGATAAAGAGCATGATGTTTCCTTTCAAATTGAAAAACCTCAGATATCATTACAATATTTTCATATGAGACCAAATAACAAGGTTTTTTTCCTCCCAATCTCATTCTCAGAAATGGTTGAAATATTCAGACAGAAACAGTAGGGGGAGACAGGTACAATTCAGTTAATAGGTAGAATACAAAAGTTTCCTTTAAAACTGCTAACATTAGGAAAACTTCTAAGCAATCGGAAGTAAAGCCTTTGCACACTAAATGCAGTTGTCTTTAAGTTTGCCATAGACAGCTTTACCTATAGTTAGCAATGCATGCAGTGTTTTTATTTTTGTCAAATATTTTATACTGAATGCTTGCTGAATTGTTTGTGTGAATGATTCCCATCTGCAGGTTGTTTAGAAACTGCCTAGTGCCATTTGTTCTCTTGGGTTATATGACTAATTTTATCATGCATTACTTACAATAAAAGCAATTAAGCCCCAAGCCAGGATCACGGTGCTGTAGGTGTGGCCAAGTACACACACACTTTGCCCATAGCAACTTGCATTCTAATATGAAACAGGTCCCAACAAGCCGTGGGAACAACAGTAGACAGTGAAGAATACACTGCATCTGTCAAGGAACATAACAGTACTAGGAATATGCTTTCATGCTGCCCTAGCTCTGTCCCTCTGCCAGTAGTTGATTTCAGTGACTCAAGTCCAGGGTAAGTGGGAGTACTAAATCTTTGAAGATTGTTTTAGAGGCAAATAAATCCAATGTGTGTGTTCATCAGTAGATATGCATACTTGTATTTCAGTCGCCTTCTGACACTCCCCTTTGGTGTCTCAGTCTGGGTCTGGTTTTGCTCCCCTGGCTGCAGCAGTGCTGGCAAGAGTCAAGGCAGCAGCCCCAGCTCCTCAGCTGCAGACTGAGGAGGGCAAGTCTGCAAACACTCTGCCATCAGCACTTCCCAGGGTTTGGATGTAACTCAGTAACAGGGACTTCTTCATAGTCAAGACCTAAGAGCATTTATATAGACCATCTGAAGTTGCTGAGGATTATCAAACTGTCCTGCAATAGCTATTGTTACAATGACTGCAAGTAAAATCATCCCACGGGTAGTAGCCAGATACTCATTCCTGAAAATATTTGAAATATTTGTATCTGTGTATTCAGCTACCTTAAAATAACTTGTGCAATGAGTAAACTATTAACTTTTATATGGAGAAATTAATAAACCCTATGTGTTCCTTTAGTGATGTTGCAATCTACTTGCCCTGTAATTAAGATTCAGAACAACAGTGATTACTATTAAGAGAAATCAGTTTGCTGAGGACTAAAGTAAAGACAAAATTGTTCTTTTGGCTTTTGGCCCTGATGTTACGCATGAACTTTGTCCTCTTGGAAGGTTTATACTTTTTCTGACAACACCCATGCTGCTTGATCAAAGGTGACTTTTGAATTCAGTGAATAACATCTGCTATGCTGGCTCATGTTGGCTATGATCTTGCTCTGATAAGATCAGAATTCCTGGGAGAAATAGTAGTAACAGAGATATGAAATAGCATTTGTCAAATCCTCCAAATGAAGAAAGCTTGGGAGAGACCAGAATACTGAATAGAATATCTTCAAAGGTTACTTAAGCAGTTGCCTCAGTGGAAGGCAGTAATCATCCCTGTATGGTCTTGTTACTGTGATTCCTAGATACTTGTGATTGTACGTCAGTCACAATGACTCACCTAAGTCCTTTCAGTATCAGAACTAAAGTTAGTGTAGATGTTATGGTGTAAAGTAAGGGAAATGTTGCTGGAGATTCTTTACTCAATGACAGACAAAACAGAGCTATTTCTGCTCATTGCCACTATTGTAACCCAGTGTGTTCCAACCTATAGGTTCTAAAACTGTGTTATTTCACTTTCTGCAGATGTATTTTCTTCCCCAGGTCTATAAGAAAATCTAAGTAGTGTGTTACTTCTTTGTTTTTATTGCCTGTGGACCATCAGGTTTGGGAAAAACCATCATAGAAACAGAGTATGTTCAGTTAGAGCTATACAATAGCTTTTATTGGGGCAGGCATACCGAGCACTAGAGATTGCCAAATGCTAAATCAGGAAGTAATGTGATTTCATGTAATCACACAATGGGACCACATTTAGGTCATCTGGTCCAACCTTCCTGCTGAGGCAAGGTCTTCCTGGAGCACCTTGCACAGGATCATGTCCTGACAATTCTTGAGTATCTCCAGTGATGGAGGCTCCACAACCTCTCTGGGCAATCTGTTCCAGTGCATGGTCACTTCCACAGTAAAGAAGATCTTTCTCATAATTAGGTGGAACTTCCTGTGCATCAGTTTCTGCCCATTGCCTCTTATCCCATTGCTTGGCACCATGGAGGAGAGGTCACTCCATCATCTTGACACCCTCACTTTGGACACTTACATACATCAGTGAGATCCCCTCAGTCATGTCTTCTTGAGGCTGAACAGACCCAGCTCTCTTAGCCTTTCCTGGTAAGAGAGATGCTCTAGTCCCCCAGTCATATTCGTTGCCTTCCCCTGGACTTACTCCAGGAGCAACCTATTTCTCTTGCACTGTGGAGCTCAGAACTGGACACAGCACTACAGTTGAGGCCTCACTAGCACTTCCCTCTTCCTAATGCTTCCCAGGAGACCACTGGCCTTCTTGGCCACAAGAGCACACTGCTGGCTCATGATAGCTTGTTGTCCACCAGGATCCCTCAGTCCTTCTCCACAGAGCTGCTTTCCAGTAGGTCAGCCCGCAGCCTGTACTGGTGCATGGGGTAATTCCTCCCCAGGTGAAGAACCCAGTACTTACCTTTGTTGAACTTCATTATGTTCTTCTCCACCCAACTCTCCGGCCTGTCCAGGTCTCACTGAATGGCAGCACTGCACTCGGGTATTGGCCACTCCTCCCAGCTTGGTATCATCACCCAACTTGTTGAGGAGTCACTCTGTCCCTTTGTCCAAATCACTGATGAACAAGTTAAACAATTTTACCTTCTTTCTGTGTGATTCCTCAATCAGCTACCACATTCCCTGTCTTCAACCACAAAATATCATGCATTATCATCATATGTAAATTACCCATATATATATATACATATATCTATCTACACATCATCATTTTTATATCTCTAAATATATATTCACATATATACTATTCGCATGTTAATTTGGGTTTGTGAAGCATGAAAGGTGTTAAAAAGTATTAATTGTCATTGTAGCAGGTGGCCCTGGGTCTGTCAGATCTGTTGAGACATTGTGCTCCATTTGCTGAAATACTAGGGGTCCTGAGCCATAGAAGGAGGTGAGAGGGCAATGAAATTTATAAGACCATCTGATTTTTATTGATCCATGAATAATTCAGTCTCTTCTTTGGCCCTCGTTTAAAGATGCAATAGATTATGGTCACCACACCAAGCCTGCAGGAGTGTGTTTTAACCTATTCCACCACTTCTTCTTATGAAGGGGTTGTGATGGACTGAAAGGTTGGTAATGCCTTAAACGTTGTCAAAATCATAGAAAGACTTTTTGTCAAACTGCAAGGAAGCAACAGTCTGTCTGTTGCCACCGAAGCACTCCCCTCCTCGCAATGCCTCCCAACTGGAATTTGGGCTGTGTCTGGGGACTTGAGATAAGACTATTGTCTAATCATGTCAAATCTGAGGAGAAGTAAACAAGGCTCAGGAAAGAAGAATGTATCTGTGTTAAGAATAAGCCCTAGCTGGGCTCAGGGAGTGGTGAGGGAGAAGGGGTTTGGGTGTGTAATGGTGAAATCTCTTCACAGCAAACCAATGGAGTAACTCCCTGCCCCTCCCAAGAAGACCGCGTGCACATGGGACATTCACCCGAGAGGCAGCTGAGAAGAAGTCATAAACCACCAAAGATCCCCAAAGCGCCCCCCTAATTCATTCCTGAGGCCTTCCTCCACCAGAAGATTGCACGTGATCCAAGTGAGGCAACAAATCTGTTACAAGAGACTGCAAGTTCCCCCCCAAATGGAGGTGCTGGGCATTTTCTGAACGTATATTAATCCATTGGACTCTATGTTTTCTGGGAAACTCTCATCACCAAGAAGACCAGAAGAGCTGGACTGACAGGATGCCGCCAGGTTACACGGAGTGGTGATACTTTTTCTCTCTCTGTCATTCTGTTTCTTCTACACCCCCTCCCCCTTTTCCCTATTTCTTTCTATGTCTCTTTCTCTGTCTCATATTTACCTTTAAATAAACCCTCTGCTTTGACTTTGACATTTGGTCTCATTTGTACCTTGAGTCGGGTAGAGGCATTTCTAGTAATTTTAATACCAGATCATAAGAGGCGTCTGTTCCTTTGTCACAGAAATTGTTCATTTCCTTAGTTCTTAGGACAGTAAAAAAACCTCAAAAATAGAGTTTTCTGTTTCCAACCCCTGTTCTGCCTGGTTTGGATATAGCAGTTTTCTACTTAAAGAAGGAGATGACACTTTTGGAATTAATTCATTCTTAGTTAAATAAGGCTTGAAAATGAGACAGACTTGCATCCATTATCTTCTTCTCTCAGTGCGTGGTGGAAAAAGGCATTTGCAGCCTGTGCAGATGTCTTGCTTTGTTTGGCTGCCCTGTGTTGCTTACAATATACCTGTTAGCCAAAAAAACCCCAAAAAGTATGATTTGGTTTTGCAATTGTCTATGGAAAGCTTTACAAATATTTAATAACCAAACTCATAGGAGTGCCACAAGGAAGTAGTACTTCTGGATCTAGATAAGAAAGTCTGGAGGATTTATATGCAAATGCATGCTAATGTCACTTGGTCAAAATTATCAAGACAGAGAGTGATGAACGCATAGCCAAAACACAGACAGGTCTGGGCTTTATTTCAAATGCAAATCTCTAGATTCCTGTGACTTTTTTTCTCATTATTAAAGCAAGGCAAAAAAATTCCAAGAAAGAAAAAAGGGAATTAACTATTTTTCCCATGTTTGTCTAGTGAACTTTTGTTACGGTTTAGAATGTGGCTTTGTAACCATTAACGATCTCTACATTGATCTGATTTACACCTAATCACAAATACTGGATATCAGTTCTTTCAAAAATAATTCCTTTTTCTCAGTTTAAAAAGAAGTCTCCTGTGGATAATAGCCTGGATGAACAATGGAGGAATCACAGGTAACTGTAGGGGAAAATACCATTATATTACAGTGAAAAATTGAAAATAGATTGCCAGTATTATTCAGCCTGAAGCACAGAAGAATTAGGGAGCACTTACCTGAGGAACTGCAAGTGATGAAGTTCTCAGAGAATTTTTTTTCTTTTCACTTTGTCTTATTTTAATGAAACTCATATTTAATGAAACTTATATGTTAAAGGGCACTAAATTGAACATCAGTAAGTGGAGTTTTATGAACCATGCATGCTCGTGTCTATGGTTGGATGTTTGTGTACATGGGGGGGGGAGAGAGAGAGACCAAAGTCCTGCCACATCTTCCACAACAAAGAAATAAACAAACAGGTTGTGAGTCTATTAAAGACAAATATTTCATTAATGTGTACTGTTTTCTGATGTGTTTTCTCCTTTTCACTGGCATTTAGCATCTAAAAATCTTAGTGTATCCAATTATATGGTGTTAAAGCAGCCCCTCTTGCCATGTAGTACAGAAATGCAGGATAACTTTGGATTTCCTTAATAAACCCTAACGGCCATCATTAGTTTATGATTTAAGGCATGTGAATTTAGCACATCAGAGTAAATGAAGGGGGAACAACAGACTTCACTTTAATTGCACATTACTAATGTATCTCATGACAGTTATGAATCATGTAACTGCTGATTTGGCATCTAGCTATACAGAAGGAAAAGTTTTGACAGTCAAATTTTTTTCTTTGCTTTTCTTATGTAAACAGAAGATGAAAAGAAACATTTGGACTGCTAAGAAAGACTAGTCTTAGTACAGCTATTCATTATCAAAGAATTTGGGCTCAGATCTTCAAAGAACTTATCTGTCATTGTGTTTTTTTATTGCAATATCTATCTTTTAAAATGGTTTTAGTAATTTTTTTAATGAATGAAGAGTTTCCTGCTTGTGAAAATAACTTCAATATTGACACAAAGTTTCTTTGATATAGAATATATGGTATTTCAATCACTCTTAGGTAGCAACTGTCTTAAGGTTTGTAATTTTTTTTAACAAAAAAATCATTGAATACTTTAGCCATTATATCTGTTCTAAATAAAAAGCCTGCAATAGCTTTGGGTGCTTAATATGCATAAGAGAGGCATGCTGTCAAATAATGGAAAAATAGTAGGAAAACGCAAAATGAATGTGCAGAGCTCTATAATAAATCTCTTTCCCCCCAGTATTTTTTGGAAATTCATTTCAGAGGGAGAGCTGATGGTAATTTCTTTCATTCCACAGCATTACAAGACCATGTTTTACAATCTTGGACATTGTCCTGTGTGTAAAAGGGAAGGTTAAATTCATTCTACTCTGGAGTGAGAATATCTGGCAGTGAACTATGATGCAGCCTGAGCACTTCTCTCATTTTGGCACTGTTGATGACGGAAAGACAGTTGTGAGAGCATCAGTAATGCTCAGATGATGGCAGTGGGTATCTTAGGATTTTTCATAGCATCATAGAATTTTTAGGTTGAAAAGGACCTCTAAAACAATCACATCCAACTGTTAACTCAGCGCTGCCATCTTCACCAATAAACCATGTCCCTAAGTGCTACAACCACTCTTGTTTCGAACTCTTTCAGGAATGGTGAGTCAACCACTTTCCTGGGCAGCCATTCCATTAACCCTTCCTTCATAGCTCTTTCAGTGAAGAAGTTTTTCCTAATAGTAAATCTAAATCTTCCCTAGCACAACTTGAGGCCATTTCCTCCACCCTATTACTTACTGTTTGGGAGAAGTAACCTTGCTACAACCTCCTTTCAGGTAGTTGTAGAGAGCAATAAGGTCCCCCCAAGCCTTCTTTACTCCAGGATAAACAACTCCAGCTTCCTCAGCTGCTCCTCATAAGACTTGTGTTCCAGACCTTCACCAGCTTTGTTACCCTTTCCTGGACATTCTCCAGCACTCCAATGTCCTTCTTGTAGTGAGGGGCCCCAAACTGAATTCAGTGCTTGAGACATATCCCTCTTTCTAGATGAGCATTATATTTGCCAGCCTCTAGCCAGCTGGGACCTTCTCAGTTAACCAGGACTGGTGGTAAATGATTGAAAGTGGCTCAGTGAGCACTTCCACCAGCTCTCTCGGTATCCTTTAGTGGATACCATCTGGCCCCATAGACTTGTGATTGTCTAAGTGGTGTAGCAAGTACCTGGCCACTTCTTCTTGGATTATGGGGGCTTCATTGTGCTCCCTGTCCCTGTATTCCAGCTCAGGGGACTGGATACACAGAGAACAACTGGTCTCGCTACTAAAGAGTTCTACCATGATATCTGCCTTGTTAGCCTTTCCCCTAGTTCGTATGCAGACTCAACCCTATTGTTGCCATCATTAAGTTCTAGACAATCAAAACACTCCCTAACATACAGGGCTACCCCACCACCTCTCCTTCCTTGCCTGTCGCTTCTGAAAAGTTTATGGTCATCTATGCTCTCCAGACATGTGAGTTGTCCCACCATGTCTCTGTGATGGCAACTATGTCATAGTTTTCCTGATGCACAAAAAAAGCTCTTACCTTTCCTAGGAATGGAGTATATTTTGTAAGAAATCCCTAATTCTACAATTAGGTTTGCTATTTTGCAGTTTTCATCCTTCTGTTGTTATTGCTGGTCTCACTCTGAGCATTCAGTATTCATTAATTATGAATATGCCGAGGACCGAAGGGCAGTATGGAGTCAGTAAACTGGCAGACCAGTTCAGTGATTCAGCTAAAAATGCTCTGTTGAAACCTACGGCCAAATAGTCTTGCTAAGTTACTCTGTAATTTCAAACTTGTTTCCTAGAAACTGCTATTGACAGAACATTTTCAGCTACAGATGGCTTGCAGTCAGAAATAGTTTCCTTATGAATTGTCATTATCCTGAGAGATTCATGTCATTTTGCCAGCTGGGTGCAGCAAAGAACGTTTGGTAACCCACTGCTCTTTATCCTTCTAAACCTCTGACTGTGGGACAGTTCTTCTTTTGTTAGCAATGATGGAGAGTAAACAGTGGTCATTTGGACGCCATTTGCATGCCCATCTTTTTATACTGGATAATGGGTTGGGTTAGTGCCTGTTTGTTTGCTAATGTAGCCCTTTGCACTCGCACTCACTCTGCCAGTTTTGTGGTGCCTGTAGCCAAGCACTTGTGACCCTACATTATGCAAAGACAGCTGTAGCATGCACTGGCCATAAATCCCACTACTCTGGCAGTTTGCAGAATTGGGCAATTCTGGAAAAGCTTACATGACCAAATGGCTGTTCATCATCAGCAACACAACAAGGGCAGAGGAGATGAATAATGCCAATCTTGCCCCAATCAACTATATATGCCTGCATGCCTTGAGTAGCAAGAACCCACGTTTTCTCCTTAGTTGTCTCCAATTATTAGCTAAAGATTCCATCATGGAGTGCTAGAGACACATTTGGCTTCAAGAACATGTTGACAACTTCTTAAATCATAGCCTAGATGGATTTGCTTGAGAGTTTTAGTGTATCTCCTGCCATTGCCTCTGTCCAGTAATGAGTTCTCATGCTACACAACTACCTACACCTACCTGCATTATCTGGTGCAGGATATTCTCCTAATCCAGGCAGGCAATATGCACTATATGGTCTTCAGTTGTTATTCCATCGTCTTCAAACAGGTTGGAAACACAACTTAAAAAGTGTACAGGTGCATTAGCTATATTCCCAGTGTTTAAGTGGGATAAAGGAACTAGCCTATGGCTGTTACAACTGACAATACGTAGGAAAATGTTAACCACAATTATCAGATGAATTTTATATACACTTAGAACTTTTTGTAAGTAATACAACCATAAATCATGGGATGCTTTTCCTGTTCCTTGACTCGGTATGTATTACAGGAAATTGTTGATAAGTTAACGAGTACCTAGTTTGCGTATTTTTTTCATTAGAACCCACAGACATAAATTGTGACTAATGAAAAACAAGATTTGGAAGCCATAGCAAATTGAAATAGAAGGTTTTATTGCAATAATGTATTTTTAAGCAGAAATTGGTTATAATTTGAGCCACTTCCACGGGAAAGCAATTTTTCCCAGGAATCTAACAAATATACAACTAAAAATATAAAAGTTTTTTAATTACATGCAAAACTGAAAAATGCAGTAGCTGCAGTAAGCCCAGGTTAACTCATAACAATGAACTAATTCAAAATCTAAGCAATCTTTTCTGACAATTGGTTCTATTTAAATGTTATATATTTGTTATTGCCAAATTAGCACAATCGTGAAATTCCAAGAAATCATGGAGTATGGGTACAGAGCTGACCTGGGTATGGAGCTGACCTATGCAGTGAAGTCCAGATAATCTGTCACTGTGTGGACTTTAAAGCTCAGATCCAAGCTAATGTTCGTATTGCAGTATCTGTAAGTATCTGTAAGACTAGTTTTGCCATTCACTACATGGGTCTGTAGGCATTTCCATGTGGTGAAGTTGTGTGTCTTTGCACTACTCCTAGTTCTGGAGTAAGCTCAGGAGTAATTGGTTTGACCTTGCCTGTAGCATGTTCTTAAAATTACTGTTGCTACCACATCATCTCTTTGCAGAGCTGTTGCTGGCGCTGACCTTTCGTGCAGCCACCTTTGGGACTTACAGTGGGGGGAAGCAGAACAGTACAAGACCCCCCCAGTTCAGTTTTAGCTCATGTGATTTCACAGAAAGGAAAAAGGACTTGAGAGAAGTCATGTCAAAAACATGCAATGTGCCTGTAGTGGTTGCTGGAAGTTTTCAGATGCTCCTTGCCCCTTGCTCTTTTCCTACCTGAATAGTACAAGTCACGAAAACTGAAGTTGAGAGATCCTTGTCAAAAATAGGTTCTGTCTTGAAAATTTTTCTGAACCTGAACTTGAACAGTCTTTCTGCTGAATATCAGAGGTGTCAGTTTTCCTTTTATTTCATACCTTTAAACACAGTCAAGATATTTTATGATAGCTCTGGTTTCGCTATGAAATGTGCAGTGCAGGGTTCTTCATTGCATTTGTAATTTCCTTCTGTCTTGGACTATCTGTAAAGTCCCTTGGCAACTAAGGATCAGAAGGAAATTACGAGTTTCAGGTGTTAGCAGCTGTCTTTTTGTGTGTGTGTGAATGCTAATAACTTTCTACATCAGTGGGTGGATGACCGTTCTCCCAAAATTGACAAAGGTTTTCATACACCTAGCACAGAAACAGAACATTCTTTTTCCCCCCCACTTCACAGGGGAGATTTTTCATATGAATCATCCAGCTATTGTTTCACTGAGACAGCTGGAATATTTTCACTGCTAAGTAACTTTTTATATCCTCAGTTTTTCCTGTATGATTTTCTTTGCTTATTCATAGTCTGTGGACTGGCTGATTCTCATTACTGATGGATTAGTGTGCACTCCAGCTCAACATGAAATAGTTGGGTGGAGAGAACAGCTGTTGATACTTTCATAATAATTTAGAAAGTCAGTGGGTTGTAGCTGCAAAACAAATGAGCCAGATTGTGTCCTTTCACCATGTTGAGTTTGAATTTACATGTAACCAGTTTTGTTCTATTGCACAAAGAACATTACCACATGAATAGTCCCACAGATCAATGGAAGTTACAGAACACAGGACTGCCAATAGGAAGCCAGCAGAACCTGATTATTTTCTCCAAAATTTCCACCTGCCTCTACTGAGCTAGTTTTTCTCTCTTCAGGAAAGGTACTCTGAACTACTAGAGCTGTGCTCCAGTTCAGGTGATAACAGTAGGCATTCTTTTGCAAGTAATGTGTTATATGGCAGAGAGTACCATTCTTGTTCTGTAGGTAGCTGTGTTAATCCGTAGCATTGGTCTCACTCAGTAAATCATTCAGTCCAATTATTTAAGGAAAGATACATTAAATTTATGAGTTGCTGTGCCCATCGCTGGAACTGTTAATAATTGCAGATGTGGGTGGGTGGAATTCTATTACACTTCCTGACATTTTTAAAAGTTGAGATTGTTCTTTGTCTGCCTGTGCCCCATGCCTGACCAGTGCAGTTGGTTCTATCTTCTTATTAAAATCCTTCCTAACTCATTCCTGGGAACTTCTGTGTGCATCTGTGTTTCTGAGGGTCTGAGTGCTGCAACAGGAACCAGACCCGGGACCTCACAGGATCTGGGAGGGCACTACTCCATGCCTATTTGATGGTAATCTTCAACAGGACAAGAGGGATTGTGCCTTGGCACACACTCCCAGGAGGTGACCTGCAGCCTAGAGCTGCTACTCTGCACAGATAAGACTCTTGGAGATGGCCTGTTGTGGTGCAAGGCAATGAATCCCAAGGCCCTGTTGAGCTTAGAACTGCACACTACCTCTTTCTCCTTCCCCATTTCCAGTACTAAATGCAGCAGAGAATTCCTGGTGCCCTAAGACTATGATTAGCAGGGCACGTGTGTCTTTTGTGTATATGTTCAATTTTTTCCCCTGGATGTATTTCTACCTGAGCCCTAACGAAACATAACTTCTCCTTTGAAGAGCAAATCACAGGTCTTCCCCAAATAGATGCATTTATTGATACGTGGAAACACTGAAAATAAAAACAGAGGGGAAGCATTATGGAAACTTTTTCATCAACAGGGATGAAGAATTTTTTAGCCTGAGCTCTTCTTTTGTTCTGTTTTGGTTTTGATTTTTTAAATTTTTTTTTGGTTCTGGTGTGAGAAGAAACATCTTATGGGGTTATAATGAGTTCTAGGGCAGAGCATCTCACAGTGCAACACTCCTCACTGTTCATGACAAGTGGCCTTCACTGCCTTGAAAATTATTACGCCATTAGTAAACCTGTCTGCAGCTCACTTTATCACCATTAAATTTTTTTTTCTTACCTCTCTACACATTCCCATATTTCTAAAGAGTGTGACAGGAAGAAATGGAATCAAATAGACAAAATAAATAAAGTTTTGACAGAAACACAAGATCTGTGTTGCT
This sequence comes from Neopelma chrysocephalum, assembly GCF_003984885.1. NCBI lineage: Eukaryota > Metazoa > Chordata > Aves > Passeriformes > Pipridae > Neopelma > Neopelma chrysocephalum. The sequence goes on along the minus strand of NW_020897689.1, from coordinate 5,955,884 downwards.
AATCTAAATTGATGGATTTCTTTAAATTATGTTTTGGTAAGAATCTTGGTTTTATAGAAACAGGTATACTAGAATAGGTATTCATGGCATGTAAAAACATTTCTTAAACTGGCAACTAGTGGAGCAGCACGGCATCCCACAGTAGTGTGTATTTACAGGTCCCATTGCCTTAGAACAATTTCTTGATGAAATGTCATGACTTTTCCACATCAATTTGTCATTGTTAACTTTCTGATACACTGAAACTAGCCTTTAAGAACAAGAGGTTAAGTGCCTTGTAGTTTTAAAACCTTTAGTCTTGCCTACAAAAACTTAAATGGTCTTAAAAGATCAAGAATAAAATTTTCCAAAATTTTCTTTTACTGCCCTCAGCTCCTGGTCACTGTTTTATGTAGAGTTACCTCTGTCAAAAATTCCATTTCTATCAGGTCTTGCTCTCTAGCCTGAGATGATTAATGGTACTATTCAAATTGACACCTGAATGGTTGTGGCAGTGTAAATGATAATATGTTAGCTTTATTCCATTACCTTCCTTGCTATTGATTTAGTTAGTTTTTCTGCTGTGTTGGTATAAAGATGCTCTATTTCAATATGTGACAATCATGTACCCATATGAATTCACTTCATGCATTTTTCTTTTGATAAAAGATTTGTAACATTTTCAGAAGCAATATCCTTTAATAAAACAAAAAACTTCTTAACTGGTTGTACAGGGAAATATAATTCAGATAATTCAGACTAGTTTAACCTTTTATGAGCTGGCATATGGCCACTTTTTAGTGCAAGTTTCTGCAGTTCTTATCATGTCTGATTCATAAATGTGTTACTTCACATTAGGTTACAGTGAATTATCATCAGCATATTTTATTCGTCTAGACTATAGCCTCTTAAATATAATTTATGTACCTGATAACAAAGGTAGGTGTTTCTAGAACCCTGAAGCACTAACCTTTAATCTAGCTTTTTGTTGTCTTTCTGCTGTTGAATCTGTTCCTCTATGCATATCTGTGTCTCTCTTCTATCTTATCTGTCACCTTTGTAGACCCTCCTTTTGGCGGGGCAGTGTTTCTTACAAATATTTACACTTTGTTCTATCCTTTGTCTCCTAATTTCAAATAAATGCAAAAAAATCTTTGCCATTATATTGCTTTTTTTTTTCATTCATACTTGCCTGTTATTCTGCATATTTCTAAACAGTGTATTATCTTTCCACTGTACACACATTCACCTGTTTTGCCTTCAGGAAAGTCAGTATGACACCTAAAATGTGCGGTTGCATACATACATTCCTTTGATTCATTCTCCAGCTTCCTTCATATTTCCTTCTTCCTTGTCAGCAATTAAAAAGCTGTTGGTGCCAAAGGATTCCGTCTGCATGTGTGAGGTTTTTTTAATATTAAGAAAAAGTCCTGATATCTATTTAATTTGGCTCGGGTGCTGCATCTGCTTTAGGCATTACATCTAACTAACTTTCCAGGTAGGGAAATACCAGCAGTGTGAGATGAGATCTGATAGAAATTTTTGTCTCCCTTGACCCAAGTAAAAGCTAACTCTTTTCTAAAAGTAATAATTAGCTCAAAACTTAGGTAACAATCTTCCATCAGTTCTTAATAATAATTCAAGATAGAAGTTATGGGCAATGAATACCTGTACATAGGACTAGAAAACTAGTGATGTAAGACCCTAGAATTTTTAGACTAAGCTACTGTGAAAGTAGCATGTTTCTTGGTCTCCCTAAATATTGTCTTCTCTATGTGAAAATTTAAGGTATATTTTGAAAACCTTCTTGGTTGAGATTCTTCTTTCCTTTTGCAACTTTGCTTTCTCATTTTCTCTTCTTTATAGAGAGATTTAGGAAAGAAAAAAAGAAATAAAAAATCCCCTCCACAAAATGTGATGAGAACATGATAGAGCTCTTAGGGTTTTCTTCTAACACTGATAATTTACATTCATCATTTGTTTCCCTTTTAAGCTTTTCTTCTCCTAGTGATTACAAGAAAGCATTCATGATTAAAAATATTCTATAGTGTACCTCTTGAGAAAATGGACATAAAAGGTGTAAAAACATCAAGTGGATGAAAAATAAATTTTAGGATGGGGTTCTTTCTTTTGGAACTTAAAGTAAATGTTTGAAAGGAAGTTTTGAGAGGAAGAGTTAGAAAGAAACTTAAGAATAACTCATGTTGACTTTCACATGTGATGCATGATATTATAATTTCAGGGCAGCCAATAAAGAGTTGTCAATATTTAGAACTTTAGAAACTATTTTTCTGTGGATGTCAGAGCATGCAGGGATGTTACAAGGAAGGCTAAGATCCACTTGAAATTAAATCTGGCAAGGGATGTCAAGGACAATAAGAAGGGTTCCTTGAAGTACATTGGTAGCAAAAGGAAGACTAGGGAAAATGTGAGCCCGCTGCTGAATGAGGTGGGTGCCCTGGTGTGAAGGTGGGGTTACTGAATGTCTTTGCTTCAGCCTTTATTGCTCAGCTCAGCTTTATTGCTCTGCTGAGAAGAGTCTGGGGGTCCTGGTGGACAACAAGCCATCCATGAGTCAGCAGTGTGTCCACATGGCCAAGACCAGCAGTATCCAGGATTGTATTAGGAAGACTATTGCCAGCAGGTCAAGAGAGGTGATGCTGCCCATCTACTCAGCCCTGCTGAGATCACATCTGGAGTAATGTGTCCAGTTCTTGAATCCTCAGTTAAAGAAAGGCCAGGAACTCCTGGAGAGGGCTGTAAAGATCATTAGGCATCTCTTATGAGAAAAGGCTGAGTGAGCTGGGACTGTTTAGCTTGGAGAAAACATGGCATCTTGTCAATACATGCAAATATATTAAGGGTGGGTGTCAAAAGGGTGGGGCCAGACTCTTTCCAGTGGAACCCAGCAACAGCATAAGGGACAGTAGGCACAAACTGAAACACAGGAAATTCCTTCTGAAAATGAGAAAAAACTTTACTGTGAGTGTGACATAGCACTGGAACAGGCTGCCCAGAGAGGTTGTAGAGTCTCCTTCCCTGGAGAGATTCAAAATCTGCCTGGACATGATCCTATGCAACCTGCTCCAGTCAAACCTGCTTGAACGGTGACATAGGACTAGATGATCTCCAGAGGGCCCTTACAACCTCAACTTTTTTGTTCTTCTGTGATTCTGTCAATCTATTCACAAGCTGATAAAAAAATTGGCAGATTGTTTATTGCCGCTAAAGTAGCTCTAAAAGTTGGTTGACCACAGAAGTTGTCACAACTGGGGATTAAGTTTTCACACCAATGCACTGTGTATTGGCAGCAATGGTGGTATGTTCATATCTTTGTATGGACATGTCTTTGTTTCCTTAGAAATCAGGGTTGGAGATGAATACAAAATAAACCACTTGCTAATATATACTATCAAAAGCAAAATAAATGAAAGGTGGACAGGGAGGCAAACTTTTCTAGTACCTGGAGGATATTGTCTAGGCATGTTCTGATGATGACATCATCTGTTACATGGTATGTGAATGACCAGGAGAAATTCTCTGCTTGGGAGCACTGGCACAGAACCCTGACTTCCACAGAGTGATAGAAGGAGTTTTGCTCTGTAAGGATATCAGGGAATCTTGTGCATAGCACTAAGTGCTTACAGTCAGAAATGGTGTTAGCTGATGTTAAAACACATCAGGACTTGCAGGAAGATTATAAAAGATGTCAAAACAAAACAGCAACAAAGAAATTACCTTCTCTGCAAAATTTTGTGTCTTATTTGTGTAAACAAAGCACTTTTTTACTTTTTTTTTCCCAGAAAGTGTGTCTTTGGTAGTTTTGTATGGCTGCAAGCCCACAGACTTTTAAAATGAAAATGGTAACTGGAACACATTTACCAGAAAAAAAACATACAGAGAAATGAACTCTACTAGTGTAAAAAATAGTATATACAAATTATAGTCAATAAATATAAAAAAGAACAAGAATGCATTTCAATGCAATTTACTTTACATTCCATAATCAATGCCAATAATTCCTACTTCTGCCATTATGTATTACAGATATTTTTTGTTCTGTAGATTTCTGTTGGACTGGAAAGTGAAGTGAATTAAACTCAAACTATTTCTTTTAGCTTCCCCTACTCTACTTCTTAAGCATAGGGGTAATTTATATCATTTGACATGAGTCTTAAGACAGTTATGAGATTGAGAGGTTATAAAGATCATTAAAATCAGTGGGTTACCCTCAATGAAAGTTCAGTGATAAAGCCTGTGCCATTTAGTTTGTTTTGGGAGAGCAAGTATGTTGAGTGATAAACTTACAACAGCATCTCATGTGTTGTTTACAATATAAATGACACTGAAATTCAGGCAATTAATAGAAACTCTTTACAGAGCCAGAGATGCAAACAGAAAGATGAAGCAGCACAAAATCCATCAGTGCTGCCAGTCATTTTTTTGCTGCTTTTCTGAGTGAAGTTGAGTCTCACTTTCCAAGAGGCTGTGAAAACGTTCCAATAAAAAGTTTTAAAAATGTGTGAAGCTTTTAGAAGTATAGCACTGAAAGGTGCTATCTGAATCTTTGAATTCAATTCCCCCAGTCACAAGTACCTTGAGAACATAAGGCATGTGAGAAGACGCTAAACACTTCTTTGAATCTCATAGGAAATATCTGATCTCCAGCATATATGGCTTCAAAATGGTGCATGGTGAGTCAACTCTGCAATATAGATACAAACAAATTCCTCTTAGTCCTCTTAGAACTTAGGGCTCTGCTCTGTAAGACTGTTGCATTACTTTTTTCTTATGTCAGATGGAAGCTGTAGGAAAAAAATAGCACTTTCACTGGTTATTTTTACTTTAAGATTGCAATAATAATGGTAAACATTGTAGAAAGTAATGGGATACTGTATTGTGGAGGTGTGGAAAGCTGTGCCCTTCAGTTTTTCTGTTTTGTAGCTGTCTCACTTGTCAAAACAAGTGAGCCAAAAATATTTAAGGCCAAGAATTTTGCAACCTGGTAGCTAACCAAGTGTATATATGAATCATAATCCATTACTTGTCCTAGTGGAATACTGTCCTAGTAAATAGACAAGCTTTGAGAAGAGCATCTGAATGTGGCTAAGGACAGGACAATTCACTAGCCCAGGGCTTAACTCCCTGCTCTGACAAGTAGGAGATTTTACTTTAGTTTGCTACTATCTTAGCAAAAGTAGGAGAAAAGTTATATTTCTTCTTGTGAATGAACATTGGGGTTGCAGAACTGTTGGTATAATGACTGGCATCTTTCTTTCTTTGGAGCTGTAGTCAAAAAGGAGAAAGTGATTATCTCAATGAGGAGGTCCATGCCTTCAAATCCTCATCAGGAGAAGACAACTCCTTCCTGTACAGAGATTTGCATTCAAAACCTGGAGAAAAGCAGGGTCTCCAAATCCCCCATCTGCTACAATGAGCATCCATGTACAGTACACTGGCCTTTGTGGATCGCATGCTCAGACTCCAAGTTGACGTTAACGTTTTTCAAGTGTTAATGCCAGTTAAAAAAAAAAAATATCATTGCTACTTACTTCCAACTAGTCATTCCTTTTCACTTACTCACTCATTTTGTAGCCCTCTTTAGCTATGTTTATGTCACTCTCTGTATGAAAGTGTAAATGGTTAAAAGAATGGGAAATGCTTAGATGGGTTTTGCCCGCAATGAATTACCATGAACAGGAACCATAGGCACCTTGTTCTTCCTTTGTCACAGAGAAAGCCAGGAATGATGTGAGAAGGTGAGACGGATGTTGTGAAGCTGAGTCTGATTTCTGCATGGAGAATCAGAACTATCAGTAATAATAATCATCCTAGGAGAGGGAACTTTTACCTCTGTACTCACTTTTGTAGCAGTGTCATGATCTAGCTTACCACATTTTGTAGTGAATATGTAAAGAAGCCTGGAATATCTTCTGTTATACAAAAAGCAAAAATATTTAATATGAAGAACTTGATTGTGCATTCAGCTTCATGCAAACTGAAATCTCTACTGCAAACCCGTTGTCTTGATGTGATGTGAATCATGTAAGTAGGACTCTCATGTGACTTCTGGCCTGAATACATAGGTTACCATCTAAGATCTTGTTCTATAGCATTACATTAATTTATATAGGAGGAAAGAATGATGTTGTTCAAGCTAAATAAGAACATCTTCTTTTAAATCTGCATAGAACTTTAAATAAACTAAATAAAGTTACATGCCATAGTATCTTCTTGATGCAGGATCCATGCATCTTTAATGAGTAGGACTAAAGCCAAAACAAGCATGCTGTGGCTTGTCTTATGAGTCGTACTTTAAACAATTATAATTTCTAACTTATTTTGGAACTTGAAGTCTAAACACTGAGATTTAGCAATCCCAAATCTGTTGTCCAGTGTTTTAAATTCTTAGTAATTGGAGTAAGTAAAGAAATTTGTTTTATCCTGTTTTTAAGTTTATTTTCTTTACTGGTTATGTGTTTTATAAATTAAATTTTTAAAGTTTCAGTTATTTCATAATTTTACATTTCAAGTTTTAAAATGCTGACATTTATAAGATAATTGTACTAGAACCTGACTGTTACGAAAAATAAGTAGAATGATACTCCTATATGATAAATGAATATTTTGGTTTCATCTTTTAATTCTCAGTAAAGGTGCTGCAATGTATGTCTGTTGCTCTGAATGCCAATCTACGGTATTTCATGTACATGTCAAATTATGCTGCATGGATAAACTCTGGGGATTAGAAACACTGAAGGGCTTTTTTCCAGATGCTGTTTCACATTCTCTAATCCAAACCATTTGATCACATGTCCTACTGTTTTTGCTTGTCTTTAAAACTCTCAGAATATGCTTTTGCACATCCTTTTTGTTGAAAAATTACCTACAATGTGTAAACAATTCATTTATTCTTTGTGAGAGAAATAATGCTTCTACGTGTGTTATATGGGCAATAGTGAGTTTAACAACTAGTAAGGACTTGAATTGAGCCTTCCAAAATTGGATGAAGTTATACACAAGCTCTATGTCTACATTTTTGGTCAGAGTAATTAATAAATCACCATTTGCTTCTGTAGTGACATCTTTATCTCTATTTATGCTGTGTTTTATATTTATTCTATTGTCAGAAAAAAAAGCAGGAGGAGATAGTGAGATAGACTACAATTGTTTGCCTTTGTTATTAACAATGTGGGAGTGTGGTTACATTAGGGTGATATATCAGTGTGGGAACTAACACTAGAGTGGTTAAACAGTGAGGTGAAAAACAAAGTTGCCAATTGAAAACACACCTTCAGGATTTTTTTTGAGTTCTAAATTTAAGACAGAAAAATATAACAAAAATGACCTTCCATACCACTGTTGTCATGTCCGGTCTTGACAGCTTAATTTGCAAAGGTATCAAAGACTGAGGTGTCTTGCCAGAAGACTCTGCTAAATGAAATTCATGGCAGACTTCTGGCATGGGATCCATGTTGACTCCATGACATGACACGATTCTGCAGCCTCAGCTATAACCATGCTTCACAGAGTCTGGGCAGCAGACCATTGTGAAGAGAATTGACCATCTGTGGGGAAAAAAGATAACCTTGTGTCCAGAAACTTTGCCTTTTGTAAGTTGGAGGATGAGCTGTGTCCTGACAGCATCCACTTCCACTCTCAAAAAGGGGGAGGGAGCCCTTCTAGTAAGCAGTCAGCACCAGTCCAAAGTCCAGCTACTTAGGCTTGGAGCAGATGTTTCTGTAACCAGATAACCATATGCTCAATGACCACTGCTCTGATATGTTTTGGGGTTGTTATTTTTTTTAATGGGACATTAAAAAATTTCCAGAGAGAAATACTGCTGTCATTCAGGAAGTGTGGAAGTAAAGAAAAATTGAACCAGGCTATAAAATTCTGGCTTGACTCTGAGAAATAGGCATAAATGTGCATATAAAGGGAACACATTCTTGAAGATGTATTTACTTTTTAAGTGTTTTGCTTAATCAAACCATAAGCTTCAAACAAAGCAAAGAAAGATTAGAATATTGGCTGAGGTTTATTCAGTCAAAACTGTATCAAAAACCTAATTTTTGCCAGCCTTGCTATTTGATATTATTTTCTTCCCTGGAGTTTTGTCTTAGAAAACCTTCCAAAAATCTGAAGAAATAGTAAGATGCATAGCAGCAGCTAACAATGTCCCCAGTGAGAATCTTTCCTTCACTGTCAGTTTGATATTGGGAAAATTATTCTTCATTTATGATTATACTATTTGCCTTCTGTTGTTTCCAATCAGTCATTATTCCTTGTGATAGGGACAAACAAGTAGCTGATGTTTCTGCCTTTGATATTACGTCATTACTAACGTTCATCACAACATTTTCTAATATTTGTGTGTCTTTTATAATATGAAATTTCAAATGCTGAATATTATCTCTACATCTAGCTTGCTTGGAGGAAGGCTACTCACTCTGAAGGATAGACTCTAGCTGGATTTTGACTGTATAGATTTGGATGGAATGATGACCATTTGTGGTGGTTTGACCCCCACAAAAATCCAATCTCCAAGCTTCCCCCACCTTCCTACAATTTACCTCAACACTGAAGAGAAATTTTCAGGCAGACACACCTCTGTATGGGGGTAAGGGAAATATATACATTTATTCCTATACAAATAAATACTGTACAAACTAAGAGCAACTATATATATACAATATTAACACACTTCTATCATCCCTCTGAGCTCCTCCCATAATCAGTTCAGGAGAAGCCCTTAGGCTGATAGGTAAACAGTCTTTCTCTCATTGGGGTGTCAGGGAGAAGGGTTTCTCTGATCCACCCCCCACCACCAGTCTCAGTTCCATGCTGAAGCCTCCTATTCCTCACGAGGTCCAAAGAGATAACTCTGAGTCCGTCCTCTTTGGTCCATGGAGATTTCCTCCCAGGGTAAGATGCTGTTCTGAGTCTTTACCTGGAACTTGCTTGCTGCTAATTGGCTCTCCCACAGGGGTCTCCTCTCACCCCTCAGCCCTTCGGCTCCAGCCAAAGGTCTCTCTCTCCCATGGACTGCGATTGCCAGGACAAAAGCTCACCTCATCACGTCATATTACAAAGTGCAGGGCATCTTCGTGAAAGTCCCTTTTTCAGGGGATTCAAGTTTCCCCTGAGTCAGAACATTTAGGGCAACTCTCAGTTCAGTCTTTGCCGCAAGCGTTCTACCAGAGCTCCTTTGATCTGTCTCGATTGCCAACGTGGCAGCAGCAGTGGGGGGGGCAAGGCCACCTCCCCCGCATTCCGTCCTGGTCCAGCTCTCAGGACATCTCTGAGCTCTCAGCTCCTCTCTCTGGTGCTGCAACATTTCGGGACTCCCTAAGAGTTTGGAAGCCCACCCCTCCTTTCTAGGAGGTCTCAGGGTTTTGGGAAGGTAATTCAGTCTTACCCCCAAAACAGTCTCTGTTGAGTTTTCTCTGCTGTGTTGCCAGCTCTCCCTCCTTGCAGGACATCTCTGCATCTGTCAGCCTGGCTATGTGCCATGTTACTGGTTGCCGGCTATCTTCTTGGCTTTCAGCCACAGCTCTTCACTCAGCGCTGCCTCTGCCACCGCTTTCCGTCTTCTGCTGCCCACTCACAGTGGAGAAACTCCCTCAGTTCTTGGCCACAGTACTCAGCCCAGTTTAACGCTGTTTCCAAGTTTCTGCAGCCCCAGCCGGGGGCTGGGGGTAGGGCTTGGCCCCCAGCGGGGCTCCCTGGCCCCTCTCTCCTCGTGGCCTCAAACCATGGCTACCTCTCTTCTTCCAGCTATGTTATCCCCCTTCTTTTTTGGTCTGTTATAATATGTTGATTTCAAAAGAGCGAAATGTAGCTTCTGAGTGGGCCCTACTCCAAGAACACCACCTCCTCGGGGGTTGCCACTTTTCTAACTCCAGGGGAAAACACTTTTTACCCTAGGACACCATTTGTGAGTCCAGGCTGAAATACAGATCCCATGGAATTAGCAAGTGCCTTTCCTAATTTTTATTCATAAGTGATGCCTAAAAAATCAGGAGAAAATACTCTCCAGGCAAATTGAATAAGATAGAGAACAGCTCTTTTAAAGAATGCCCTCTGACCATGGAGCACAAAGGCACCTGTGTGTCCAGTGGTTCTATAATTTTATAGTATTATCTATCCAATCTGAGAACTCTCTGCCCCCCCGATCCTCCCCAAAGCTGCCCCCCGTCACGCCTCCCCTGAATTGAGTCAGAGCTCCCAAGACCCCTTTCTTCCTCATCTTCCTCTTCTTCATAGCACGTACTATCTTTGGAGCTTCTCCAAGGTTCTGGGCTTGAAGGTTGCTTTGACTATGATAGTATCTTGTTGTTCATCCCTGGGGTGCATATATTCTTAAACAGAATGTGTTTACTATAGTTCTGCCTTGAAAGGAGCCTAAACAAGCCTAAAGAATTTAGCAAATTCGATATGAAATGGGTGAATAGGGTTTGGTAAGTTTTAACTACTATTCTAAAGCGTGAGAGACTATACAATTATACTAAAAATCTATATTTACTGCACAGCTACCTTAAAATCTACAAAAAGCTAAAAATCCTGAGGCATCATAAGCTTCTGCAAAAGCAGTGCTAGAAATTTAAATATTTCCTGAAAGAGCTTGTCCTCTTCCCCTCACTCCAAAACTTCTGCTGCCAGTGGATTAAGTGCAATCTTCATCCAAGATTCTGCACATGTGAATTGGCGTGTTTGTGAGAGGAAAAGTAATTATATAATTTTTTATTTGTAAAAATGAGTATAAATTTAGTCTAGTAAAGAGACATCAAATCTTATTTTTTAAAGCATGTATGTTAGGAATGTTTATTTGGAAAAAACACCCATCTATGACAAAGACTTATATTTCCAAGGAAAACAATCTGACTCTGAAAGCTTCCAGAATATAGGGCCTATATACCCAGCAAAGCTCTATTTCAAACAATGAGAACAATTGACTGAAGCAAATTGTTAATATGAAGGTCTTAGAATTGCTTTGAGATTCCTCTAAGATGTTACCAGAAGAGACTCAGTATATGCACTATTATTAAAGTAACCATTATAAAAAAGCAAAACTCTATAAACCAAGAGTATATTGTTTTAAAAAAAGTCAGTGAAGGACTAGGTGACCTAATAGGATAGCAGATGTTGAGATGTCTTGTCTACAGTACTTGTTTACAAAGAAAACACTGCTTTTGGCAATAAACAGTCCCAATTTAGAATGGGCAATAAAAGTAATATTATTAAAAGTTATATTTCTTTAGCAAAGAACAAAATGTGTCTTTCAAAATACTCAAGAGCTGCTTTTTCAAAGGCTTTTGCAAAGGCTTGACTTTCTTAGGGCCTGCATTATTTAGGTCCTTTGAAAATTAGCCTCTGAGTTATTCATTTTAAGTGAAAGAAGGGAAATATACTGCCAGGTGTTTTTATGTTGGTGATAATACTATGTTCTCACTCTTCCGAGACATGGTACATTCTGAAAGTAAAGTCTCTATTTAAAAAGAATTCCTCTCTGATAGAATTTAAACAGATACAGATAAAGCAAATAGGGTATACTCATAAAGAGCATGAAGAAGGAATTCAGAGGAAATCTTAAGGAAAGCATCTGTCACTACATAGCATGATTCACTCCGTTCTTGCTATTCTATCACAATTTTTACCTAATTTAAAAATGTCTGATTAGAGCATGATCTGTAGGAGTGAAAACACCAATATTCTTTTGCTGTTACTACCAAGACACCAACTTCCAGCACTTGTCTGGCTGGTGCCAACACCCAAAATCTATTCTGACACAGGCTGGTACAGTCAAAATCCTGAGAAACCAAGATATTTATAAGCCGTCTTCAATGTTAATATGAATGAAAATGTGGCATGATTGTCAGAAATATTTCTTGCTAAGATTCATAAGCTGAAAGGAATGGATAAACTGTTGTTAGTCTTGATGACTTTGAACTATTATGTATAGCAAATATATTTTTTGGTTTACCTGTCTGTCCACATCCAGGAAACATGTCCTGAAAAAAACCTGCTTGGTTTCTGCTTCTGAAGCCTGAAGAAAGCAAACAAGCAGCAATCTTGGCTTCTAGCTTTAATTAGCAATTGAACATATGAGAAATGTAACCCTAGGTGAGAGAATGTATTTAGGTATTCCAGAAACATATACATAGTCAAGTCTTAATTAGTTGAAATAACATGTGAAAAGAGTCATGTGAATAAATATAGACTATTTAAATTGAAGTAAATATTCCATCCATGAGGCTGTCAAAAAAAAAAAAAAAGAGAGCCAATGTTAACTTCAGTAGCTGACCTGACCTGCAAAGATGATTGCACTTCTTTTGGACTTTGAAGTCAATGCAAGTGCTTGTTTATAGGCAGTGCATTAAGCCTTGATTTGCTTCTGGGCAACAGCCTTACCACATGGGAAGGCTGCTGTGGCTGGATTTTAAAGAATTGAAAAACACTAATAAATATTCTTCAGGAGTACAGACATCATCGCTGGTCAAAGTCCAACAAAATCCTGTGAGGACTTTGTGTGTAAGAATAACTTCTACCTCCCACTACACTTGATGGAAATGAAACCAGAATCTTCCCTTCTCAAAGATGCCCATGGCTTGAATGAGCAAGCTGTTCTTTGGGTAAAAAACTGGCTGCATGGCCAGTCCCACAGAGTGAATGGAGTTACATCCAGCTGACAGCCAGTCACAAATGGTGTTTCCCAGGGCTCAGTATTGGGACCAATTCTGTTTTGTATATTTATTACTGATCCGGGTGAGGGGATTGAGGGTACCCTCAGTTAGTTCTCAGACCCCACCAAGTTGGGCTGGAGTGTTGATATCCTGGAGGGCAGAAGGGCTCTGCAGAGGGATCTGGACAAGCTGGATTGATGGTCTGAGGCCAATTGTATGAGGTACAAAAAGACCAAGTGCCAAGTCCTACAGTTGGGTCACAACAACTCCAGGCAGTGCTACAGTCTTGGGGCAGAGTGGCTGGGAAGCTGCTCAGTACAAAAGGACCTGGGGGAGCTGATCAACAGCCAGCTGAACATGAGCTGACAGTGTGCCCAGGTGACCAAGAAGAGATCAATGGCATTCTGACTTTTATCAGAAATAGTGTGGCCAGCAGGAGGAAATGTCCCTAAGTTGCACTAGGAGAGGTTTAGATTGGATGTTATGAAAATTTTCTTCACTGAAAGGGCTGTTGAGCGTTGGAACAGCCTACCCAGGAAAGTGGTTTAGTCTCCATCCCTGGGCTGTTTAAAATACTCATAAATGTGGCATTTAGGGACATGGTTTAGTGATGGACTTGGGAGTGTTATATTAATGGTTGTACTCAATGATCCCGGAGGCACTGCAATACCGGGACGATGCGCAGAGCGGAGGGAGCAAGCTCCAGGTCCAACTCCCGCACCCAAAAATCCGTTTAATATAAAGTCCTCTCATCGAGGACGTATCAGATATTGAACTGATAAGAACAGATACTACACTTGATCTTAGCCAAAAGTGGTTAGCGTGCAGGACTTTCACTGCTGCGACCATGGGTTCGATTCCCCGGTCTCCTGGCCTGATGGAGGTCGTTAGCCCTGTGTGGCCATCCATCTATGAGAAGGACACTCTAAACAAACCTACGTCCTGAGGACCTCACTGCCATTGTCCAAGCTTGCTTGGCCCCGGCAGATGAACCTTAGGATTAAAGGGTGGGCTCAGTTCAGCGCAGGCTGTGTCTCACCTAAAAAAATCCATTGCGCAGGCTGGAAAGGTAAAAGACCTTTCCCCAAATCTTCGTTCGCGAAGATGGGCCATTACATCCTTACTCAATGATCTCAGAGGTCTTTTCCAAGCTAAATTATTCTATAATTCTATAAGATGGTTGCTTCTACCATCCAACATTTTCACATGAGACAGGCCATCACATCAAGGGATGTTAAGTTTGGCTGTCAAGTAGTTGCTTTGGAAGCAGCAGCAAAAGCAACTATTCCCCTTAGATATTTATTTTCCACTAGTGCAGGTATAATTTACATGCATGTTTAAACAAATATACCTGTGGGCAATAATAAGTGTGTAACAGGAAGACAAAGAAAAGGAATGTATACAGGGTAGCCCTTATTGCAAAAGATAAAAATAATGCATGGTCTAGCTGCTTGGCGAACCCCAGTATTTCTTGTTAGCCTGCTCTGGTTCCATTTAATTACTCCTAAGTGATTATGAATAGTGTAGTTAAAAAATAAAGTAAAAGTAATGTGTCCTTAGATTTCTTAATAATTTTATTATTATTGCAAAATTTTAATAGAAAGAAAAAGAAATTCCTAAACAAAGATTAAAATGGAATTGAGAGATGACACCTTTCTACAGGTTGGAGTAAATGTCATTGTCAGCATGAAAACATTTAGAAAGTGGAAGCACACTGTCACGTATCTTCTGCCCTTTAGGGATAGCACAATAGAGAAAATTCAAATTTAGCTTCAAAAGCCAGGGATTAAAAATTTAAATTACCTTAGCCTTCTGGTGTTAATTGTGTGGTTGTTCATAGTACAGTGTTCTGGGCACTCCACTCACAGTTGTTTTGCAAGTTGTGATAGAAATGACTCATTGGAGAAAGCTTATTCATTCAGCAGAGAATAATTCAGTGAAAACATAGTGGGCAGATGTTTGATGAAGCTATGGCATGCCCTGAGGGAACTTTCAGTGGTTTCCCTCCCTACGGCAAAGGCTGCAATGTTGTCAGTGCTGGCAGCTCTGTAAAGGGCTGTGTGCAGATGATCTCATGGCCATGAAAATGAAAACATCTCAATTTCCTATTGATAGAGAAATGTGAATTGTTTGACTTCAATTATACAGACCCAAAGGGGTCCTGTTTCTTCTTCCCTGTGTAAATGAGCAAAAAGGATAGTTGGTGGGTGGAGCACATTACAGTTGTCCTTGAAAGGAAAGAAGTGGAAGCTAGCACAGGGCTCCTGCAGAATAAGTGGAAAACTGTGAACTTCACTACGAATTTATGAATTAAAATGTACATTTCTTGGCCCATGATTTATCTGAAGTTGTAAAATTATGTACTTCCTCTTCCAGGACTGCGTGCAAAATACAGTTAATTCAAAAAACTAGATTGCTATTTCTTTTTGTGAAGAAATATAGATAAAAATTAAGCAAATTAGCTGGATATTCCTGTTGGGTAGAAATAGATACATTAGGCGTCAGCTGGAGGTATTTTAGGGAACACAGAAGGTTTCAAACCTTGTATGTGCGTATTGTTATCAGTGTAATTAAAACCTTAATTATGTTACTACCAATTCATTTGCTGGCACACAGACAGAATGTGGTGTTGTGCTCATACTGAACATGCCTACTTTGGAACACTAAGTCTTCTGTTGGATTACAGAACTGCAAAATTTCTAGATCTTGGACTAATGTTAGAAAAATTGCCCCGAAATGCAGTTCTCCACTCCCTCATCTCTCTTCCTCAAATCAGTAACAGATTTTCAGTTATTTGTCTAGAAAGTAATTGTGAAGCCTTCCCCCATTCACACTGTGATGCCATTTAACATTGAAATCTCAGAAGAGAATTCTATGTCTGGTAAATCAAATTTATATAATTGACTCAATGGCTGAGCCAAGTGATTGGCTTCATGCTCACTGTCTTCCACATGAATAAGGTAATAAACCTGGAAATATTACTGGAGTATGATGGTTGCACATTTTGTTAGAAAGCTGTATACTGCAAAGTATAAGCTGTGTACTACAGAGTCCTGAATGCTTCTAATTTTTATCATTCAGGAAAGTATTCTTCCTTGTATTCCCTCACATTTAACTGGGGAATATAAACCACTGACCAGACTTTCTCACAATCAAAGAATTTAATACAGTAAAAAACAGGTAGGATTTATATTTCACTGTGGATTTGAGAGAAACATTTGGAATTTAGCATACTGCATCAGCTTCTAAGACTTGGCTAATCTTGCTGTAGCATTTATTTATATTAAAATTCTTAATTATTAATTCTCTCATTGGCTCTGAAAATGGAATGCAAGTGCTAACAGACCATTAAAATACTGGGACAGAGATGCTGGAAACAATCTCAATTGATGTGAAAGGACAGGGAGTCAAAAGATATTTTTTCATAATTTGTTATTGTAAATGACTTTGGTTCAAACTCTTTAAATAAAATATACAAAACTATCTTAATTAAAAGAACACTATTTCCAGGGCAGGCTGAAATACAGATACATTTTTTGGCTTCAGAATCTTGGACTGCTCTTTCAGTAACTTTTTTGTCACTGTGCCACTAAACCATGCAATAAAAAAGAAAGATAGCTTTATATAGCAAGGTTCTTGCTCAACTTCTGAGGTAATAAAAATGGAGGTCATAGGTGACACTTCCATTTGTGTTGCCTTGTTTAGGTCATGAATCAATATTTTTTTTATTTCATGTAAAAATTACTAATTAAAAACATCAAACCCAATCAATTTAGCTTACATTCAAGTGATTGTAATAAAATGCAATCTTCTGCTTTCTCTAGGATTGGTCAGGTCTAACATGAACTGAGCAAAACATTTAAATACCTCTTTTTTATAAGAACCATTTTTTTCAGAGAAACGCTAAAGTACCCATTTTCTCCATTCTTTTGCTCTTCATTGCACAGATGGAAATAAATAGATATGAAGGAACATGGAAGAACTGTTCTACTGGAGAAGGTTTCGTGTGCCTTTGAGTCTTTGAGAGCCCTTTGTCCTGTTCTCAAGGGAAACATCTATAACACCTGGCATAGCACTCTAACTGTACTTATATTTGACAGTCTTTTTTCACTTCAGCAGGGAAGTGAGAGAAAATACTGATTCTTAACACAATGATACCTTTAATTTCCAGAATAAGGGGACAATGTGGACGTATATGAGATGGTTTCTTAACAGTTTCAATAATACAAATGTCTTCTCTATGGAGGAAGTTTCAATACTCTGGTCCAGAAAATCAAATACACCAGAGAATAAAATGTCAATTTATTTGTGAATTTTAGTAGGAAATTTCTGTCTTTTTAAAGTAAAAATTGTTGCCTGCCTGTGGGGTATTTTTTTGCCTATAAATATAAATTTTATAAGCTACAATAAAAGTTTTGATCTAGCTTAAGAACAAGACCGGTATTCTCGAAAAATACCTGGATGTCTACCAGATTCAGAGGAGCTCTGTGATCCTGAGACATCATCCCATGAATTATTACTTATTTTATCTAAACCTGTTCCCCCATCCTCAGATATAATAGAAATAAAAGCTTTATTAAGGCCAATAGAAAATCACAGGCTGCTGTTGCTGAAGGTGACAGTATTCTCCTGTAACACCTCCATGATCTCTTTTCTTTTCTATGCTCTCCTGGTACAAGAGTAATGCTCACACTGTGGTCAGGTGCCACATCAAGCTTCTGAAAAGCAAGGAGAAACCTTTTCCGGACAGCAAAGTAAAAATGCCAAGTGACATGAAATCAGAGAGAAAGATGGTTTTGTTTAAAAAGAGAGATATTTCTCACACATTTACACTGTATGCCTGCTCTACTTTCTTAAGTAGAATGTAGGCTTGTCAAAAAGCCCAACTTATACATAAGAGGCAATAGAGCAGAAAAACAGGGTAACCTAAAATCCTATGGAAATGATACCCTGCTTGGCCTAAACTGATAACATTGGAGTCCTCTGACCTTTTTTGCTGTGGACTGATAAGACCTCTGTAACATAATAAAAAATGCTGCATAGGATCAGAGCAGCAATTTTGGAATAACAGGATTTAAACTGAGGGGCTATGAGGAAACTTGACTCCTCAGAACAAAATTGCTACAGAGATGTACTTTTTGCCACAGTGCAGTACAGCCCATCACAGACTACCTTCTTGCTTTGTGTGCCTTTCTAATCTTGTTTCCTGAGCCTTTTCCCCCTTCAGTATATGACAACATCTTTCTATGATCCTTGGTGAGAGTTTTAATTCACATTTTGTATCAAGCAGAATTACACAGTCTGGAAAGTGCCTCCGAAGCAGCATAAATATCAGCTCTTCCTTGTCCCATAGGTGGGTGTTTGAACCCCTTAGTTCCAGTTTTAAAGAATCTTTGATTCTTCCTGCAGTAGTGCTAAATTCTCCTTCTCTCAAATGGTAGTCTCAAAACTTGTCTTGCTAGTTCACAGTAAAATTGCATATGATTCAAATAAACATGAAGTTGATTCAAATAAATATGAAGCAAGAACAAAGCTCAATGCTTTCCTACAGCAAAAGAGTATTTCATATAATTATTTTCCCATATCATGTCACTTTGTTTAAAAACAAGTGATATGTTTGTTATACAGTGTATCAATAAGCTAAGATTGGATTGCTTCTTTTAATGTACGAAATTATTTATTTATTTTATTTTATATTACTTCCAGGGACTCATTTATTGAGAAGTTTCCTCTTCAGTTAATGAGATAGGTATCTTTTAAACTGTTAGTACCTTCCCCTCTTATTATTTTCATTGCTTAAGCTAGCTAGTCATGATATCCAAGTATCAACTTCACCTGTCAGTCTCTGCAGATAGATTATTCAGTATACTGCAGTAAAGGCAAATGTGCACCACTCACTGGGCTATTCTTAGAAAGACAAAACTACAATGTCCTTGGAGATTGTCACAGTTATTTCTACAAGTTCTTTACGTTAATGTGGAAAATTACTAAAAATAGTCAAAAGATAGAGGATAAATCTACTCCTCTTTTTCCATGGAGCTTATTGCAGTTTAACATTAATTGTATGGTTATTTCTTGTAACTCCTTCACAGTCCCTAGAGACACCTCAGCTACGATCCAGAGCACACTAGCAAATTGCTAGCTAACACTGTAGAGGGAACAGGCTAATCATTTGCTGTTTTTCCATGAAATGTGCTTTTGGGACAAAAGAGGGAGAAGTTATGCAAATCATTTCAGGTAACATTGAATTCTATTTATGCTGATTTGGCTCAAAATGCCAAGAGAAAAAGGAGATATAATGGGTCAGAGGGCTTGCAGACAAACACCCGTTTAGTCTAAAGGGAAAAACCAGCAGGTGTATAGTGAAAAATGTTAGCATCTAATTAGATACCATTGTCCTGATACTGAACAAAATTAGTTTATACTTCTTTTACAGTGGTGAGTTCGAGGACAAGGGAAACAAATGTCTCTCTCACCTTTCCTGTAGGCAACTGGAGCTGCCACATATCTGGTACCTTCTCATTACACTGACGTCCAAAGTGGGAGATGAAAAGGCATAGGAGGATTTTCCCTAATGTTTTTCAGGTTAGGATATCAAGTAATCAAGGCCTAGAATACGGATGGGAATTTCCAAACTGGGAGCAGTGAAGAGCCCTATGGATCCTGTAGAGGCCTTATTTGCCCCATTCCTGGTTTTGATACTGCGCTGCCAGGTTTTTAGGAGCTATTCTACACAGCAACAACAACAATAAAACCACAGCCCAAAACTCATAAACTACAGAGTCTCCTGTATAAGGACAAAATCATTTTATATAACTCCAGGTGTTGACAGTCGGACAAAGGGATTTTATTTTTTTTTTATTGAAAAAGATGTAAATCAGACAACAAATATAATGTATGACAGTCATTTATATGTTCTAAAGTGCCCTTCACTCATGGTATCTCAAATTTCAGAGAAAGAGACTTGGAGGTAAACTAACAATTTTTTTTCAGCAGAGAGTTCTGGAACTCTCCCGTTCCCTGTAAAACAGTGATCCTGGGAGTGGTACAAATTCTTCAGTTTTAGCAGTTTCAGGCAGTTCAGCTGCCTTTCAGCAAACAGAGAAGCAGCACTTGCGGCACTCAAAACAACATTGGGCTTTTGCCTGGCCAGGCCAGTATTGTAGCTTCCAGTTTCTGGAAATCTTTGGAATAGACTCAATTTTCTGAAATTCTTTGGAACACTGTCATTTTCGTGGTAGGAAATGGTCTGCGGGAGGTGGACATGAGCACAGCCTTGCAAACTTTCTCCTTTTGCGAAGCCCTCTAGCTACTGTACAAATAAAATGTAGATATGGGGGTCTAGTTTTTTTGTGAGGGGATTTGCTTTCGTATGGCTCATTCTATGTCTGTATGCCTGGAATGAATAACATATCTGTCCTTTCTACTTTTAACTGCAAACCAAAATCCACTTGATGTCTTTCCATTGCATTTCATTTGCAATTTCTGATGAAATTTTGTGATGCTCTAGTGTGCAGAAATCAGCACCTGAGTCACTGAGTCCTAACACTAAAGTTTTAACAACCGCGGTAAGGAGTGTCAAAATTAAAATATCTCCTTTGTGCCCACTTCCCACACCTGCACCTCTCAGGCATCAAAAGGATGCTGAGAAGAACTTGGGGATGTTGGTGGATGAGAGACTGGATGTGAGCTGGCAATATGAACTTGCAGCCCAGAAAGCCAAGTATATCCTGGGCTGCATCAAAAGCAGCGTGGCCTGCAGGTCAAGGGAGGTGATTTTGCCCCTCTACCCTGTTCTAGTAAGACCCACTTCAAGTACTGCATCCAGTACTGCATCTGGGGTTCCCAGCACAGGAAGGACCTGTGGAGCGAGTCCAAAGGAGGGCCCTCAAGATGATTATAGGGATGGAGCACCTCCTACGAGGAGAGGATTGCTCAGCCCGGAGAAGAGAAGGCTTCAGGATGACCTAATTACAGCCTTCCATACCTGAAGGGAGACTACAAGAAGTCTGGAGAGGGACTATTTACAAGGGCATGTAGTGACAGGACAAGGGTTACTGGCTTTAAGCTGGAGGGTAGGTTTAGATTAGATATTAGGAGGAAATTCTTTCCTGTGAGGGTGGTGAAGTACTGGCATGGGTTGCCCAGAGAAGTTGTGGATGCCCCATCCCTGGGAGTGTTCAAGGCCAGGTTGGATGGGGCTTTGAGCAACCTGGTCTGGTAGAAACTGTCCTTGACCATGGCAGGGGGTTGAAACTAGATAATCTTTAAGGACTCTTCCAACCAAAGCCATTCTATGAATCTATGATAAACCATAGAAACAGCTTTGACAAAAATGACAGATAGAGATTAAAAAGTGGGCTAGGTTTTATGTGCAAAATATATGGGGTTTTTCTATTTTGTCCAACAAGATGTTGTGAATCACCTAAAAATGGAGGCAAAAGTAGCTAATTTCTACTTAAAGCCACTGTATATTGCTGAAGTGGGGTAAAAAGGTCTCATATAGAAAAAATGTGATCTACCAGGAATGTGTATAATTCTCTGTTACGGGAAGGCACATGTCCTTTGAAGTCACTGATGTTGCATCCACTTGCACTGTGACTGTGCTTCCAGAAATTAACTTTTACAACTGAATCAAATGTTTGGTAAATATGTTCAGGCTGTAAACATATTGTGTTGACAAAGATAACATAATTTGCATCAAAACAGCTCAGTCATGAGCTATGTGTAAAACCAGACAGTCTAAAGCCAATCCTTTTTCAAAGTTTTAGTTTTCTGGACAATGTTTACAGCTTTTAACAGCTGTTCTTTTGGTTTTTAAAATTCTGAAGTATACCACAGTACATGGGGTAAAACACCATAATAACATTTTTCTCAGAGTTTTCTCATGGGTTGCCTTCGTCTGCTCCTATAAATGAACAATGTTTTTCAAGTATTGTTCCTCTGAACAATCCTATTTTACACATGTGTTTATTGACGCATTCCTGTCTTTGGAAGAGAAATGGGATATAACCACAATTGTGCACCATCTGGAAAGTATACTGCCTCGGTAAACCAGCAACAGATTTCTTCTCCTTGCAGCTGCACAACCCAGTGAAATTTAGGCTCCCTCCTTGCAGCCCAGCTCCTCCCAGGGTTTGCCGGATGTTGGACATCCTCAGAAGGGACAAAAGAAGGTCAGGGAAAGGCAGCCTGCTTGCAGAGACATAGGCATGTCTGACCTCTTTCAGAAAGCCTTCAAGGCACCTGTGTGGTCTCACTGTTTAAAAACTAGCAATGGAGCAGCCTGGTAAAATAAAGGTGTGTCAAATACTTCTCATAGCAGGTAATGTGATGAAAAGTTTGGACCTCCAAAGATTTCTAAATATGCATCAGGTCCCTGAACACAAAGTTGTAAGAAAGCAAAAATACAATAGCTTCTATTTAAGACAGCTGTAAAGCAGATGGTCATATTCAGAGGATGTAAACACCAGGAGAACCAGCTTAAGGTCTAAGTTGTCATGTGCATGGGACCTCGCAGGAATGCAGACATTGTCCAGGGGTAAGCAGGGATCCTGGACTGCCCACAAAGCCTGACCAAGGGACTCGCTGAGGATTAAATGGAGGATGGGATGCAGCACAGCAGAACAGAGCTTGTCACTGCGGCCTCAACTGCACCTTATGCTTTTGTCTTGCCTGTTACTCTTTACCTCAGTCCACATGCTTAGTCCTGTCTAACATTCTGCTGGGTCATCAGCAAATGAATTCCACCTTTGCTGTATATTTAAAAGCCTGTCTATTATCATGCATCCCTGTTATGTGGGACACAAATATCCCCAGTGGAGACTGGCCTGGGGTGATTGGCATCATGGTGTGGATGGGAAGCCAAGTACTGTCTTCAGAAGTTCCCCAGGTCAAAGATGTGTTTTCCTCATACAGTGAACAGACTACTTTATTTCTCTACTGAAATATTCCCAGATATATTATCATGTCTAATGTTCCCTTTCTGACCTCAAGGTCTTCTAATTATGCCTGACTTCTGTGGAAGTAAAATATTGTAATACCTGCATTTATAATGATTCCAACCGTGTCTTGGAGAACAAAATAGACAGTCTGTTTGCATTGCCTGCATATAAATTTTTGGGCAAGCAGGATTGTGTTGTGAGTAGCAAACCTTGTCTCCTGTAACATTGATATAAGATCCAGAAAAAAGGTAATTCTTGCGTCATGAGTTATCCCACCTGCCCTGGAAAAATGTAGCTAAGACTTTGCATTTCCTAAAAAAACCCCCAAATTATGTCATGTACAGTGAAGTCAGAGTTTGTAAGAAAACTTGCAAGATTTCTCAGAGACAGGTCTCAGTCAGTCCTGGTCCCAGGTCCTGGCAACATCTTTGGGTTTGGCACAGGAGGCAGAGCTGTAGCCTGTGAGCCTTGACCTTCATCTGCGGGAGTTACAGACTACAGCCACAGACCTATAGTTTCTGAGGGCACAGACCTCTTTTAATAATAGCAAACTGCTGAAGAGTTGAGGAAAACAGAAAATAATATTTAATCAATGAAACCAGCTGGTTACTTATGGGGTCACAGAGAAGGTAGAAAGTGCTTATTGTGCCTGTGGGGCTGCTCCAAGAAGTACCTTCAGAGCTTCTGACTCAGAAAAATGCTGAACTCATACACGCATCTTGTTCTGACCCTTCTAATGGGATGTTTATTCATGAAATTAAACAGAGTAATTAAACCCTTCAAAGCAATAACAATCCACAGTAATGCTTCGTTCACTGCATCTCATATTAAGTAGAGCATTGCTGCCTTTTGGGGGGAAGGGCTGGACATCATTCAGTGAACTCAGAATATAACCCTGCTTTTTTCATGTCTGCTCTTTCCAAGAGCAGCTTGCCTGTCTATGATGTGTGTGTGATGCCACCAAACTTTTCGCAGTACTACAAATAGCACACTTGCCACTGATCAACAGAGGCATCTACCCAGCTGTATGGGGTTGGAGAAATTCTTTAAGACTGCCCATTAGGATCTCAGTTGCTCCTTTCCCCCCTATTTCACCCACCCCCCCATGTCTAATGCCTCTCTGCACCAGTCTGGTCTCAGTACCTGCCCTTGGTGATGCCACTCAATTCCGCAGTGGAGGCTGCACTTTGAAGTGCTCCAGAAATGCCCTGACAGCACCTGGCCAGGCAATGCCACACCACTTTCTCTTTTGGATGTGTAGAGTCTTGTTTACCCCCCACACTTTGAGCAGCTATGCCCTGCTCCAGCACTTAGAAGAGGAGGCCTAGCAGAATTACCAATGACTGCAGAAAACCCACCTCCAACCTTTCCATGTCTTCACTTCTGGGACAGGACCAAAAAAGCAGTAAAGACTAGGAGATTGCAGTTGGTAATTTTGGTATCAGTGAGTGTTGGGACCTGCATAAATATACTGTTGATAATACTGACCCTAACAAGATATTATTGGAGTGGAAATATGTACCCATCACTACTTAGTCTTGAGCAAGTGACTGATGCCAGGAATGAGGGAAGGAACATGTGGCTGTGTAAAGTGCTGCTAAATCTTTAACTGGACTGGGAACCAGTTTCCTTTAGGGAAACACTGCACTCACAGGATTCTTGAAAACTGCCTGGGGGAAGAGCCTAAACAGTGCAGTTCACTTTGTCATTTTTCATGAAGACAGATGGTACAGATGATTTATAATTTACTGATCTGATTCTGAGCTCACCTATGTTACCCCAGAACCAGAGATCCCAGAAACAAAAATGCTTGAACTCCCATCCCCTGGGCATAGCTTTCCTGACTACTGTGGAGGTAGTAGTCTCCACAGAAATAATCCAGTTATTTTGTTGTATCTGACAGTTTTACAACCATCATAAACAATATGAAATGACCTTACTATGAACCATTCTGGCACTCTGACCTCTCCTACGACAGGTCAGATTGAGGATGGGATGAAGTTTAGCATAGTTGAAGAAAACACTCATGTGAACATGCTCACAGCTTAAAAGCAGTCAAGATTAAGGATCCTTCGTTTGTTGGGAATTCTTTAAAGCACATTTTCCAATACAAAAATAGCTTCTTTGTAAGTCAAAACCATTTGCACAACTCAGAAAAAAAAAAAGGAAAGAAAAAGAAACACATTCTGAAATTTCCTTATACGGATATCTTTTAAAGAACAAATATCTCTTTCTTTCTCTGGAATTGTATTTTCTTTGGAAATTTAAGTTCACTATGGTAAAGCTACACAAAGCAGAGGAAATCCGGTCAGAATTCAATGCTTTAATAGTTCAGATTTTTTTTTATTTGATTTTGTTGATTTATGGAATATTTTTTAAATATCTTCATCTTGATTTTCATAAGACATTTTCCCACTACTTTAGATGTTTTTTAGCTAGAGAACTGAAGCACAGAATCACAACATAGTTGAGGTTGGAGGGCAATTCTAGACGTCCCACCAGTCCAAACCCTCTCCTCAAAGCAGGGTCAATTAAAGCAGCTTGCTTGGATTTTTATTCTTGTCTATGGTAAATAACTTTGCTTAAATTATTCCTTTTTTTAATATATAAAGGTAATTGGGGGGGAAACTCAAGCCAGAATAGATTCTCATAACAGTGAAGTAGAAAGCCAGTCAATATCCAGCTTTCATACATTTTCTCCTTCAAGCACAAGGTGAACAGAACCTGGCATTTTGCCTTGTACACTGCAGTTGCAGTTACAGAAAGATTTATTTTATTTGGACTGAACACTTAAATATCCTGTAACACCAGTGCTCGCTGATTAGCTTCCTTAGATATATGGGTTGCAATTTCAGTCAATCTCTGGGCTGCTAGTGTTGAACAAAAAAGGATACTAGGCCATGCATGGCATACACATGACATGTTGAAGGGTTGACTCCAGTCAGACATGTAGAGAACCAGAGAGTATATTTCCACAATCTCTCTGGGCAATACATCATTCTACAGTCCACCTTAAACTGTGGGCTCACACAATCTCTCTGACCTGAGGCAACCCAGATACTGCAGAACATGCCAAAATGGGGGACTAGAAAGGCAGTGAAGTCTAGTTTTGATTCTAAGTTCTGTGGTGAAACTTTAAAGTTTCAGAATATCGAAGTGCCAAATTTAAATAAATCTGCTGAAAGCTGCTATGCTTATACTCCAACATGTCCTGAAAACACTGGAATTCCACCACCAACTTCACTAGGAACAGAAACTGTCACTTTAGAGGCTATATTAGAGCCTCTTGTTTCTCTAATGTCACCATGCATATTGGGAGGGGGTTATTTCTATAAAATCCTTTGGAAATTTGATTGAAGGAGAAAGAAGGGATTGTTTGGATATTTATGAGGATTTTAATTTGTCTAAACTGTAATGCAGGGGGAATCCAAAATGTCAGCTTGCAGTGCTTCAGATCACACCTTGTAATAACACCTGCTGAGATCATTTTTCTAATTCTGTTTACTAAGATAACTCTTAATTATTAAATGGTATTAATTCATTGTTATGTCATATCTCATGAGATTCTTGAACTTCCTTAATTTGTGTCAATTATGTTCCAAAAATACTGAAATAAAACAAAATTAAAGATCTCCCAGTGTTAGTCACTTTCATATTGTCTATTTTATTATTTATTCTATTGTCGTTATTCTAACATAGCACACTTCAGAATAAAAGGTTTTAAGGGCAATTGAAATTTTTAGAAAGTTGTCAACAATATTTGTCTCTGGAAATAGCTAGAGAGAAATCATAATTGTGAAAGTTTTACTTTCTTTTATCCTGTAGCCTTTGCCAGCTGTATCATTTTTTGTATACATTTTTCACAGCATATTTATCTTCAGAAAATCAATAAATGGGTTTCCGACAATCATAACATAGCAACGGATCAGAGCAGGGGAACATTGATACAGCACCTTGTAAATATAAAAGAAATACATTCCCTGTGCTCAAAACATAGGGGGGAGGCCTAAAGGGAAATAAATGTGCAGAAGTCAAAAGTTTTCTTTCAATAACTATTTTAGAACAACAGTTTTGGCAGTATCCTAGCCCCTGAAGAAAAGGGACAACCTGAATTTCTTACAGATGGCCCCAAATCTGCCTTCAGCCCACAGAAAGGAGAAGTTGAGCCTACCTGATGTACTGTCCTTGAACTCCATTAGGACTGAAGGCCCGAAGGATCACCTCTGGGAGGAACTTGTATCCACTTGCTGTCAAGCAAATGATGCTCTCACCAAAGGGAGATTTGGTCTTACTGTAGATCAGGCATAAAACACAGAATGGAAAATTGTGGAGGTGAGGTGACAGGTGAGGAAACCTTTGGGATCCAAGTCACTGATAAAAAGTCAAGAGGAAAATGTTATACATAGATTAAGAGGGGGAAAGAACACTGTTCTTTCTAGTGAGATTGGTGAACAAATTGATTACCATCTGCAATGCAGAGATACAAATAACTCACAGAAAAATAGCCTGGTCTAAGAAATAAACTTCTGAGCAGATTCTGGAAGTACAGTTTCACCAATTGTAAGCAGGATTTTGCAGGACTGAAGTGATTTTCCATTTAATACTAAGAGGAATAACAGCTAGGGAGGATGGCAGAGCTGGTGCTCTGGCTGGCTGCAGAAACACTGTTGGACAACGTTGAACAGACAGCTACATCTGCCCCCTCAGCAGGAGGAAAGCCATGGCTATGTGGATCTCTGCAGCATTTAGTTTGAAGTGGCAAAATGGAAAGCTTCAGGAAGGACCTCTGAAACATTACAGGAAAGTCAGTGTGTACTACAGTTCAGGATCAAATAAAAAGTCACACTGGCAAGGGAAGACAATGTTCTGTTGAAGCAAATGTTAAAACACAGAAATGCATTTCACCTGGCAGCTTGTCCCATTTCTCTGAAGCATCTGAGTGTGCAAGTGAGTTCATAGCACAAGCTGAAAGGATTCCTACCCTCATATCTGACTTGATGGCAATAGTAGAGGCTGGATGAGGTTGCAGATCCTTGCGGAGAGACTGTAGGTACACTTATTCCTCACTCTTTAATCCAAGAGAGAAAAAAGGAGGACAAAAAAAATCAAGAAAATGAATGAGAGGTAAAAGAAATGCAAGATAAAAAGATAAAGCCTCGTGGTAGCAAATGAACCTCTGAGCAAGCATTGAACAGCTGCACATATGCTTTACACAGAGACAAATCTAGAGGGAAGAAGAAAATAGAGGGAAATAGCCCATGTTTTTTAGTGGAAGTTTGTTGGACTGCAAATAGCATTTGAAGATAATGCGTAACAGATGGTAACTTAATGGGAAGGGAGACAGAAAGCAATTTACAGTATATAAACTGTTCTATGAAATAGCAGGGCAAAAGAAAATGCTGAAAGGATTAGGAGTAGCTAGTAAATGATACAGAAATTGAAGAAGCTGTGGCCTCCTTGAGGTAAATGAGGACCTACAGCTGTTGGTTACATTACGGGCAAGAGATAAGAGAAGAAAATATGCACTCAAAATAACGTATTTAAGAAAAGGGACAAAGAGGGCAGAGGACATTAGTAGAGATGAAAAGTCAATACGCAATTGACCAATAAAAATATAACTAAAGGAGGGTTTGTAGGAGTGCTCCAGGGTCCTGTATCTGAATCCCAGCAAAGGGAAGGTTAGAAATCAGAAGAAAAATTATATGGGGATGCACCTATGAACTAAAGAAAAGGAATGAAATCTTATTTTTCTTTCTTTCAAATAGCCAGTGTAAAGGATCAAATGAGAAAAGGATAGTACTATAGTTTCACATGTAGTCCCCCTTCACCTGCCCCTTGATACTATGATGTTTTGGCTGTTGGGCACATGAAGCACACTACAGTGGTACTTGGAGCATCAAGCCACACTTGACTATTGATAGGATCATCAGACCAGGACCTCCACTAATCTTACTTGTAGATCCAGTCTCTTTGAGGGAAAGCAAAAACGACCTCAAACCATGGTCTCTGGCTTCCCAGCAAGATGTTTTTAGCACAGAGATAAGGTGTGCTTAGGTAGGGAGCTTTGCTATTAGGGCTTCTCCATTTGTACAAATACTTGAATCCGTATTCACTGGACCAGGGAGGGTAACCCATTTATTAAGGCACTAAAGTGGGAGTAAGCGTTAGCAAATGAACATTTGAACATTAAAAAAAAATCCAGAAATCTTCCTGGAATAGCCTAATTCAAGGATTGAGCTCTAATAAGAGAAAGTGTATGTAGGAGTTTTGAGATTAAGTGAGCACCACTGTAATGCCTAATGCCAGAAGACTGCAAAGGAAACCTAAGTAATACCAAGCTAGAGTGACGGTGTCCAACCATGAGCATTCCTCTCCCCGAAATCCATAACAGAGCAACATCCACGCTCTATATGTAACATATGAGGGGAATGTGTTGGGACACAAAGCTAGGAGGAGTGGCTGATAAACCAAAGTGCTATGCTACCTTTCAGAAGGACATGGACAGGTTGGAGAGATAGGCAGAGAAGAACTGTCTGAAATTCAACAAAGCCAAGTGCAGTGTCCTGCACATGAGGAGGAATAACCCCCCAGGCACCAGCACAGACTGAGGCCTGACCTGCTGGAAAGCAGCTCTGTGGAGAAGCATGGGGTGGGCGTGGGAGGGGGGTGTGGTGGTCCTTGTGGATGACAAGCTGTCCACGAGCCAGCAGTGTGTCCTTGTGGCCAAGAAGGCCAGTGGTATCTTGGGGTGTATTAGGAAGAGCATTGCCAGCAGGTTGAAGGAGGTGATCCTGCCCTTCTACTCAGCTCTGGTGAGGCACATCTGGAGTGTCCAGTTCTGGACTTCTCAGTACAAGAAAGACAGGGAGCTCTGGAACAGGTCCAGTGGAGAGCAACAAAGATGAATGGAGCATCTCTCTTGCAAGGAAAGGCTGAGAGAGCTGGGCCTGTCCAGCTTTGGGAATAGATGACTGAGAGGCGACCGCATCAATATATTTAAGTATCTGAAGGGAAGGTGTCATGAGGATGGAGCCAGGCTCTTCTTGGTAGTGCAAAGTAGTAGGACTATACCAAGGGAAATACAGTTTTGTAAGTATTACATCTTGGTGTGTGTCTTGCCCAGGATGGGAGAGCAGCAACCTGAATCTAGAGTTTACACCTCTGATTCTTCCCCTGAAGCCATGTTTTTTTCAGGCCACAAGTGAAGGAGAACAAGGAACTCATTTTTTAATTTAGAGTCCAAAGGTTAAGATAGTTAATTATGATGTGATAGCCTGCCTCACTTCCTTTCTGCAAGACAGCATTTCAAGCATCTGAAGAAGAATGGAAAAGGAAATGAATATGAAAAAGGGAATGGATAAAACACAGAATTCTTGAGGAAAAGAGGCCAGTTTTATTTAACTTTTAAAAACGGAAATAAATATCTGGGAGTCTATTTATTGGCAAAGTAAAACATTATGAAAATAATTAGAATGACTTTAAAAGCAGCAAGAATTGTCAATCTGGAGTCGAGCAGAAAATAAAAAAAATTAAAATATGAGCATTTTATAAAATTAATTCCTTATGTCTGTAGTTAAGAATATCTTCCTGCATCTGTTGTATTCTCTTCAGCATTTATTTATATAAATGTAGAAAGAAATTAGTAAGCCCCAGCATGTGTTAACATCCAACTCATATATTTAATGGGTCTGTACTCACTTCACTACATTTGCAAATCTCTGGCTAATAGCAAGTAGTATTGTGTTATTGGGGTAGTGCAAACAAATTAAGGGCCATATAGACCTGTGACAACACAGCCTTGATAATGACACAATTAAGATTAACAGTGTCCTAGAGATTCTCCAAAAACCTAGAACTAACTTGTTCCTGTTAAAATGCCAAATGCAACTACTACAGCACTTTAAATTACAGTGGCAGTCTGAAAAAGACCAAGAAATGGTCTTTATTAACAGGTCTACTTCTTAGCACTGACTTCTTTCTATTCACCTGGATACTGAAAACGTTTTACTAAAATTCTTTTTCTCCTTTGACTCTTCATTTCCCTAGCATTCAAGGAGATTAAGTGGATCCCACTTTTCATAAGCATCTTCAGCAGAATTGTTGTGAGCAATGGATGCACAGTTGCAAGTAATATCCTAATTCAGCTTGCTGACACTTTGTAAATACTGGGGGTGAACTGGAACAATGTATGAAAATAAAGTACAGTTTGCAACTGAGAAAGACTATAAAAAAACCTTAATAAAATAAGTATTTACAGTTTGCTTATATATGTCAACAGTAAAACTAACTCAACTGTTAAAAACAATGCTTCCATAGAAAGCTTAGACTTCCTGCTGAGAAAGACATTTTAGTTCTACTAACAAAAGTCAAGACTTATTATTAAATACCATCATATGCATTATGTAATTTTTAACCTGAAGCAGGTATCCCATGTTGTAGCATGGCAGTGTAGCTATAGGGTGACTGTGGACCCGCTGTGGAAAAAGTCTTCTAGCTTTATAATAGAAAATAAGGTGCTGTCAAGTTACGATTAAAGTGCATAGGGTGTCCAAGATACGTTACATAATTTATGTAACAAAATTGTGGAATTGTCACAAAATGGATAAAAGGCTAAACAAGAGAATGACTTACTTTTATATCTTGTGACCTTTAAATTCAGCTTAAAGTTGATTTCTAAAAAAAAATGAAAACTTACACCTCATTTGAAAATAAGTATGGGACTACTGTTCATCTCCACACAAGATGTAAGAGAACAGAAGTGCTGGTGGAGGCTGTATGTCCTGAGGATCAATTGAAGGCTAGACAGCCTGGCATAACCCATCTGAGGATAGGCTGTTTCTCTGGGAGTGGAGCCTTCACTTGTCTTTTCTCATTGTGCCACACAATCCTGAGGACTCAGAGTCTGATGTCTCACCCCATTGTATGTTCCCTTCATAAGTAATTTTTCCCATTTTTCTTCAATCTCTATGTTATGTTTTGTTGTATTGTGTTTTATTCAATGCCAGTTTATTGTTTGAGGTTTTTGGACCTAAAAATTTTGCATGGAAAGAAGGGATCATGTCTTCTTGGACAAATAATTAGTCTATCTTGCCTTTCAGAATAGTAGAGTATTTATGATAAAAATGACTTTGAAACAAATATTGAATAATGAAGTATTCATATCAATCTTCTTTTATATTTTGCAGAGGCAAATAAATCAATATCTTATAATCCTGCATCACAATAGGAGATAAAGCTGGTAGATAGTGAATGCAGAAGGACTTACTTCCCATTTACGTCAACAGTAGTTTATGACAGTAATAAATTATTGATGCTCTGTCTACCCATAAGATTCAGATACTCTCAAAAACAGCTGAGTCCATATGTACCATAAGTAATTTTCCTGTTGTTCACAGTGTCCTTGTCAGGCTTTCTGAAATTCTGGCTGACCAGCAAAATGGTAGAGTAAAAATATCTGTGGAGTGGAAATCAGGTTAGTTGCATTGCTCCAGAATCGCATGAAAGACTTAAAATTTTCAGTTTCTTAGTTATGCCACAAAATCAGTCCTTTCCAATCTCCTTCTCCAGCCTGAATGTACCTTCTGAGGTTTTCTAGAATTTGTCCTATCGCTTAGATGGCCCTGTATACTGTTTTTTCTGCACAAAAACTCCACATATCTAGTATTCTCTCTGCTTCTTTCCTTTCCTTCCACTGGACTTTATCATAACTGTTTCTAATTTGTTCATTGTCTTGGACTGCTGACAATTGCCACTTGAAAAACTGTGTCCTGGTCCACATATTTCTATGCAGAGTAGATTGGTAAAGCACTGGTGTGAGCCTGCTGCTCTGGATTCCCTACACTCACTGCCCTGTGTGCTGTATGCAGACTTCCTGAGCCAGGAGGCCACAGTGGCAGGGAAGAGAGAGATGGGAGCACTGACAGCAGATGGGAAGAGGGCTTTCTCTTGGCTCCTGTTCCTCTGCTTGTCCCAAGTGCACAACTACTGCCCCAGCCTTACCAATTCAGCTGCATTGCACCAGCAGCCTTCTCCTGGGGTGAAAAGCAGCCACTCCACATGGTGCCCCAGGCAGCCACACAGAAATCAGCAGTAAGAATTGTAGATCACTTCACGAAAATATTTCCCATCTCAGCATTCAAATCATCACAGATGAAACTTTCTGTAGAGGATACCTGAGGTCTCAGGTATAAGCTATAATGTTGACCTGTCCTGTTCTTGCATTAAAAGGCTTTCACCACCTTAAATTTGAACTTTAAGACACATAAGTCACACAAGAGTTGGATTGTAATTTTAGTATGCAAAATTTTCAATTTGAAGTTACATAACCAGAAATAAGCAGGTTATAAAAGTTATAAATTGTAGATTACTTGGATTTTAGTAAGCTTGGGAAAGATTGTTGTGGTTGTGCCATACCAAAGAATTTTCTGATAGTGTAATTCTTCCTCGATGAAAAAGAACTACTTTGAATCCAATCTGATTCAATGCAAAAATGCAATAAGAAATTGGCAGTATGAGAAGAACCAAGGCTCACTGGGAATAAAACATTAAATGTAAACTCAGCCCTTGGTAGATATTTTAAGGAGGGTGAATGTGTATCTTTATTATGGGAATAAAGTTTGACCAAAGTAGTGGTGAAGAACAGTGATTGTTAGAAAGAAGTGACTGCATAGGTGTTACCAGTAAACAACAAAAACTTACCAAAAAAAACCACCAAAAAAACCCTTAAGAAGCAACCAAGCAAATCTGGCTTGAGTTAGGTATGATTTAACGCAGCTTAAATATACTTAAAAGTAACAAATGAGGGTGATGAATCTAGTAACTTTTTCAAGGAGCCAGAACATCATCCACATTATTCAACAAATGCCTGCCTTGGTTAAGTGGACAACTGGTCCTGCAATGATCGAGGGAAATAAAACTGTTTTCCGGTGTTTTCTTATGAACATGAAAGCTTCTAGTTTCAATATCTGGAGTTACATACCTGACACCCCAGGTTGAAACTATTTACTAAGAGTTACTTTTTATTTTTCACATGCTTCTGAGTTTTTAGAATTCTTAAAAAAAAAAAAAATACTTGAAGAGGAAGGCTGTCATTCACAGGGAGCTTGACAGAAGCATCCTGAATTCCAGCAAAAATGAACACAAAGTCCTGCCCTGTTAAACTCAGATGCCTAGGCACAACACTGCAAAACCTGATGGGCAAAAGATTGAACATGTGCTAGTGTGCCCCTTTGGCAACAATGCCTACCTGCACTTTTGTGTAGCAAAAGCATAACTGAGAGCTTGAGGGACACGTTTATTTCCCTCTGCTCAGCACTGGAGAGGCCCCACCTGGGGCCTCCAGGTTTTGGCTACCCCAACCAGAACACAACACAAGGTCAACAGGCTGGAAGGAGTCCAGTAGTAGACCAGGAGGATGGGTAGGGGTTGGAGAACACAAAAGGCAAGGAGAGGATGAGGGAACAGAGCTGGTTCAGTCAAAAGCTCTACTCCACTGTCTAAAGGGGACAGACATTTTCAGATGTGTGTGAGGAATCAAGAAGAGGCAATGACTGCATGTTAAATTGTAGAAGACTTATGCTATGATATGAGAGGACTAGGAGAAATTGCTCGGAGAGATTTTGGAACCTCTATCTTTGCAAATTTCAAACTTTTACAAGGTGAGACCCTGTGCAACCTGAACCAACTTTGAAGTTTTCCCTGTTTTGAGTGGGGAGTTGGAGTGAATGAGCTGCAGAGGTCACTTCCAATATATATTTCGTATGATTCTGTTTTTTTTCTGAATCGGTGTGGTATTGTTTTCTAGTTGATTGTCATAAGATTTTGAAAGTGTGGGATATTTTCACCGTAGAGGGTCAGAAAATTATTCTTACTTTTTTCTTTTTTTTTTTAATAGATATTGAATTATTATGGTGTGAAGTAGGAATATTTTTGTATATGTAGAACTTAATGTGGACTATAAAATTGCTCCATCTCCACATCTTTAAAATATCTGCAACATATTATGCATCTGCAGTCATCTACATGGTCATTCTGACAAAAATTTATTCCTAACGAACCTGAACCATGTTGCAAATATTTGGGTTTTCTAAGCCTTTCTTTTTTTTAAATCAATGTTTTGTTTATTTAATGAAAAACTTGGAAATTATTTTCCTGTGCAGATAGGAAAATCACTGCTACTGCCTCTCTTTGATATCCTAGAATCTAAACTCTTCCTCTTTGTATAGGAAAATGGCTTAGTAAATTGGTATGGCTACTCTGTACCAAGCAAGCTGTACCAGATGAAATTTAGCTTCCAGTTTTTGATTGTATGTTTGCCTTGATATATGTTTGCCTTGGTTTTAAAGAATTGATCAGTCTCTATTTCTACTGAATATGTACCACAGAAGACATTTCTGGGGTTGTGGGAATTTTGGTAAATCTGTAAAATATTCTACTTCAGTGGTCTGGAAAATATTTTTGGTTTTTAAGTTCAGTCAGCCTGTTTTGTACTTGAGAAATTATTCTTTGCTACAACTAGAAGGAAGAAGAGTTGCAACTTCCTTCACATTACTGATGTAGTGAAAGCTTGTATGGTTTTAAATGCATCACTGGTCACTCTTTCCACAGTCCCAGAAAGTGACCTTCTGAAACAGTCAGATGTTCTTTTCTGCCTGTGTTTGATTTTATTGATGTTTGTCAAAGGATGTTGTGCTTGTGTAATATAGGTTTAAAGTCTGTCTTTATAATTGTAGTGTTATTGCCTTTTGCCCTCTGTGGTAAATATTTATGAAAAAAACACCTCGGCGGGTACTT
Source organism: Neopelma chrysocephalum (assembly GCF_003984885.1). Taxonomy (NCBI): domain Eukaryota; kingdom Metazoa; phylum Chordata; class Aves; order Passeriformes; family Pipridae; genus Neopelma; species Neopelma chrysocephalum. The sequence goes on along the minus strand of NW_020897689.1, from coordinate 5,920,486 downwards.
CTGAGAGCTGATGAGTAGATAGATGTAGTTCCAGGACATCACTGGGAATAGGGCTGAGCTGCTACCTTTGTATATTGCCAGGTATACCCCTATATGCATGGCAATTTTTCGCAAATTCAAGAATGTATTTTTGGAATGTAAATGGTAGACCCATTAATGAAATATTCAGACTTCAAGTGTTATTCCACACTTGAAGACACTTGGGACATATACAAAATTGATGGGGTGAAGACAATATCTGATGGGTTTATGCATCTTATTTTCAGATGTTGAGATAGGATATTTGCCAGGAGTTCCTTGACTATATGACAAGCTGACAATAATTTTCAATATCCTGCTAACAGCTCTTTTGTGTCTGCTGCCAACAGATGCCCTGAGTAACTCTGTACTAGCTGAAGATACATCTTGGGAAAAGTTCTTGCTGAAAAAAGCTCAAGCATGTAAAGCTTGTCAGGAAAGAAGGCAGGGGAGCCAGAGAGGAGCTGAGTAGCAGAGGCCAAAGTTGAGTAGCGCTGCTGGATGGAGGAAGCTCAGTAATGGATCCCTGCACCAGGAGCTGATGTTAACCTTGCTCAGATTTCGACAGTGGCAATGGAGATAAAGTGTGCTGGTGGCATTCACCTGGAGAACAGAGGAATTTCTTCACAGAAAAGGTTGTCTAGCATTGGAACACACTGGCCAGAAGGGTGGTGGAGTCACCATCCCTGAAGGTGTATAAGAAAAGACTGGACGTAGCACTTAGTGCCATGGTCTAGTTGACAAGGTAGTGGTTGGGCAAAGGTTGGACTTGATCTCAGAGATCTTTTCCAACCTAATTGAATTCGTGATTCTGTGAAAGGCTTTATATTGGTCACTGCACAAGGAAAGCTGGGAGAAAGCTTACAGCCTTACATGGAAGCATGCTTTTGTCACAACAGATAAACACCACTTCTTATCTAGAGCTAGAACATTTCTTCTCTTTGTGGTACTGAAAATTTACAGAATGATTTACTCCTCATCTCTGTGAGTAAGATCCTTTTTATGTTTACAGACAGTTTTTCTTTCAATTAAATGTGAATTTTGTTGTCAGAAAAATTATGCTTAATAGTCATTAAATACTAAATTGAGTGGAATAAAAATCTTGCAGACTTCTCAGCTGATATTTTATTCATTTTATATTCCTAGCAAAGAGGAATAACCTGCACAGTTTGCAAAATCCTTCCTCTTGTTTGATCAGTAGCCTATGTATAAAACTTCCCAACAGACAGAAAATTCTTGGAGTATAATTCTTCAATGCTGTTTATCTCCCAAATTAAACTCCACCTAGGTGTAGATGTCTCATCCCTTGGAGCACTATTTATCACAATAAAAATTAAATATAGATTTGTCTTACAACAGGCCCATAAATTGAACTGCCTATTAGATACTCCATGTCCCATTCATTATGAACCTGTTCACAATCCTGCCTGTAATTACTAAAATGTACCACTTGAAATTTTTGCTGAATTTGTGCATTTAAAATATTAAGTGTTCGATGCACAAGTTACTCAGAGAAGTTTAACTGCATCTTAACTTGTGAGAATTCATAATAAATAGTTTCTATTTATTTCAAACAAAATCAGAATGTCTTCTGCCTCCCTAACATCTGATAAAAATACCTGTGGATCACTATTATGAAAGATTGGAATTTTTACCAATCATTTCAGCCAGTCTTATATATTTTGAGTGCTATCTCATGTCTCCATTAGACATTTTCTCTGAAAATAACATGAGGGTAACAGGCTTTTAAAAACCTTGGGCTGAAATGAAATGTTCTGGTTGATATATTTATACTGTCATTTTAGCTTGTGTTTAAGCTCACCCTTGAAACTGAACTCTCTAAATAAACCTCCTTCAGATTTTAACCCTGCACCCACTCAACTGATGTTCCATATGGGGAAAGACAAATGCATGATGGGTTCTGGCTGCAACCTCACTCCTGTTCACACAGTCACAGGAGGCAAGCAGCTCAGGCCATGATGAATAGGAAGCCACACTCACACATGTAAAAAATTCATATTAAAATAAACCCATTGAGACCTGGTTTTATCAGTGTACCTTAATGGGCAAAAGTGATCCCGTGCCCTTCATTGTAATGATCTTTCCCCCACTATTTGATAGATTACCTATTGTTATGTGAAATATCATAATGACAAATATCAGCCCTCAGATGCCCACAAACACTGCATTAATATGAACTTTTATTGTGATGTTACTACTTTACAGATGAAAATACTGCAGAACGTAAATTTGTGGGGAAGGATCTCTAGGTGTCATTTTCCATTACGGAAACTAACCCATATGTTGTAATTTTTTTCTAATAAACCATGTTGACCATAGCTTTCCAGCTTTCCAAAGAAGAGAATACAGTCAAAGTTCTAAAGCTAGTTAAACGTCCCAAGATATGCAATCCAAAGCTCCTTTGTTTTTTGTGTGAATCCCACAGTGTTCCTATCCCGCCATCTAAATACCTATATGTCAAAAAGCCATTATGAGTCTGTCTGTGAGTCTTTGAAATTCGATGACATCTGGAAATTTGATTGTGGTGCGATTTGGATGAAACTCAGAGCCAGGAGCTTCTGACTCCTCAATGCTTATCTAATTTTGCTGCAAACGTATTGCCTGCCATTAGGCAAGCTATTTAAATGCCATGCGCTAGTTTGTCTTGCTGCACTAATGGGTGCAATAAATGCCATGGAATCCTGCTAATTAGAGCATCATGCATTCCTGCTGCTGGTCAGGATGGTGAAAAATTGCTGTACTACAGCTAGTAGCAAATACCTATTCTTCAGCTATGCTACAGCTATTTCCAATAAGCATTAGTTTGTCCATGTAAGATGAAACAAAATAAGCCATAGTTTTCAAGTGCCTGTAATAAATATATTTCTTAGGATAATCAGTGCAGATAACACAGAAGTTAATGTTGAGAGAAGTCAATTATTTACAGTAGGTAATATCCAAAATGATAAGGTTTCTCTCTGCCCGTACTGCTGGGTGTTTTGAAGTTTAGCATGTGAATACATTCTGCAAAAGCACAATTGCATATCATTTTCTACCCAGCAGCTATTTTTATGCAAATACCACTGTTAGGAGTAGGTCCAGTGATCATGAATACTTCTAATTGCTTCCATATTGTCATGTGATTTAAAATGGAATCTTCTCCTTAGTATTAAAGCATTTTTCAAATTATAGCACAGACTGTTTAGCTATTTTAGCAGCTTTAATATGGTTTACAGAGGACACAGGAATTATAAAGGTGTCATATGCTGGATATTTTCAATCCAGCTGTGAATGCCAGGAAAGGCTCTGGTTAGGAGATATGTCCCCCACCCTTCTCCTCTGCATGTCATTCTCAAACTTTTTCTCTAATGAAGTCAAGGCTCTGTACACCCAAAACTTCTGCTACTGCTCATAGTCATGTCACCTTTACCCTTTTTTATTTCATCCATCACATCAGGTGTTTTGTCTTTTTGTACTTGGTTTATTAGATTTTTAGGGGAGGGACCATCTCTTGTATTTTGCATTCACTAAATCCAGTGAAGGCTAATAAATTGTATATTCATAAGTTACATTCACTACTCAAACACCATTTATATGTTGCTTCTAACCGTTCATACGTCATAAATTTCCATATTGGTTAAGTATTGTCATTAATCAGAGCATAGTAATGTAAATTAAATCATAATTAAGGAGAGAGTTGTTCCATGAGGAGGGCAGACCTCAGACTGCTCAAGGAATTAGTAAGTAAGGTCCCTTGGGAAAATGCTTTTACAGGTGCTGGGGTCCATCAGTTCTGGTCGCTTTTCCAGCATCACCTCCTAAGGGCACAGGAGCAGGCAATTCCCAAATGTCGGAAGTCAAGCAGGCAAGGTAGAAGGCCAGCTTAGCTGAGCAATGATCTTCTCTTGGAAATAAGGCAAAAAAGAAAGGTGTATGCCCAGTGGAATCAAGGTCAAGTGGCATGGGAAGAATTCAGAGATTCTGCTTGCACCGTAGGGAGAAAATCCATGTGGTCAAAGCTCAAATGGAGTTGAAGCTGTTCAGGAATCTAGGAGACAATAAAATGAGTTTTTTCAAACATAGTAATGGCAATAGAGAGTATAGAAATATTATCAGCCCATTCCAGGATGAGGGTGGTCACCTCATAAACAGGGACAGAGACAAGGCAGAGGTGTTTAACGCTTTCTTTGTCTCTCTCTTCAACACGGATGATGGACCAAGGGGGTCTCAGTGCTCTGGGCTGGATGACCATGACTGTGAGAATGATCAGCTCCCAGTAGACCCTGAAATTGTGTGGGATCTGTTGCTCCAGCTGGATTCCTACAAATCCATGGGGCCTGGTGGGGTTCATTGAAGAATCCTCAAAGGGCTGGCTGATGTCACAGCAAAACCTTTCTTGATGATTTTTGAGTGGTCTTGGGAATCTGGAGAGGTCCCAGCTGACTGGAAGCTGGCAAACATTGTCCCAGTTTTCAAGAAGGGCAAGAAAGAGGACCTCAGAAACTACAGGCCTGTCAGTCACTTCATTGCCTGGTGAAGTTATGGAGAAGATTATTCGGGGAGATGTTGAAAAACACCTGAAGGACAACTTGGTCACAGCCAGCAGCAGTCATTGGTCACAGCCAGCATGGCTTCATGAGAGTAAAGTCCTGCTAATCAAACCTGATTTCTCTTTATGACAAGGTAACCTACATAACTGATCAAGGGAAGCAGTTGATGTAATCTTTTAGGATTTCAGTAAAGCTTTTGATACTGTTACGACCTGCCCCAGGAAAAAGGGGAGGGGGGTAACTCAGATTTTTATCAATACTTCCCTTGGGGTGGATTAAAGCAAAACGACACTAAATAATCGGTGTCTGAAAACATATATTGCCAAAATTTATTTTAACAATTTTGCATCATCAGGTAAGCCAGCGTTTTGGGTGTTGTCATATAATGATGCAACATAAAGATAACCTTTGTGGGGGGAAATGCACAGGGGAGAGAAAACAGGAGAAGAGTAAAGAAAAGATGAGAGTGAAAAAGAAATGTATATAGTCACCGCCCACCGGATCCCGCGATGCAGCTTAGCCATCTTGAGAGTGATGATCACTCACTGGAGTCAGCAATGCAGCTTGGCAACCTTGAGAGCAGTGGTCACTCAGTGGATCCAGGGATGTAGCTTGGTAATCTTGAGAGTGGTGGTCTTGATCCGCAGGCGGTGGGGGAGAAGGAGAAACCCCCCCACTCCAAGAAGCTATGAGTTATTATATCCATGATCAGTGTCACGGGCCATGTCTCGAGCCTCCAGCCTCTCCCTGGCCTTGCACAGAGCTTCTGGGTCTGGCCTGGTTCCCGCCTTTCAAGATTGGCAGAGAGGGGGGTGGGCCCAGCTGCCCATTTGAGGCATCTTCTTGCCTTTTTAGGGTCCAACTGCCCATCTGAGGTATCTTCTTGCCTTTTTAGGGTTCAACACCTTCAGCTCTGAAGGGAGGGATGGGCCCAACTGCCCATCAGAGGCATAATGCAAAAGTCAAAAGCCTGCAAAAGTCCCTTGGCAATACTAGAATGCATAAATCATTAACTATTTCAGTCTCTGACAGATACTATCTCTCACAGGATCCTTCTGGACAAAATGTCCGGCACACAGCTGGATAAATACATCATGTGATGATAGGTGAGCAATTGGCTCATGGGTCAAGCACAGAGGGTAATAGTGAATGGGGTAACATCACTGGTGACATCACTGGTGACCTGTCACTAGTGGGGTTCCACAGGGCTCCATCTTAGGCCCTGTGCTCTTCATCTTTGTGAATGACTTGGATGCAGGACTGGAAGGGATACTAAGCAAGTTTGCAGATAACAAAACTGGGAGAAGCTGTTGACTCCCTCAAAGGCAGGGAGGCCCTGCACAGAGTCCTCGACAAATTAGAGAACTTGGAAATCACCAACCACATGAAGTGTAACAAGGGGAAGTGCTGGATTCTGCACCAGGCATGGGGCAACCCCAGATGTACATGCAGACTGGGAAATGAGATACTGGAAAGCAGTGCCATGGAAAGGGACCTGGGGGTCCTGGTTGATGGCAAGTTGAATGTGAGTCAACCGTGTCCTGGGGGGCATCAGGCAAAGCATCGCCAGCCAGTCGAGGGAGGGGATTGTCCCACTCTACTCTGCACTGGGGTGGCCTAACCTGGAATATTGTGTGCAGTTCTGACACCACAATATAAGAAAGATATTAAGCTATTACAGAGTGTCCAAAGGAGTGCAAAGAAGATGGTGAAGGGCCTTGAGGGAAGCCATATGAGGAGCGGTTAAGGTCACTTGTTCTGCTCAGCCTGGAGAAGAGGAGACTGAGAGGAGATCTCATTGCAGTCTACAACTGTCTCGTGAGGGGAAGAGGTGAGGAAGGCACTGATCTCTTCTCTGTGGTGACTAGTGATAGGACCCAAGGGAATGGCCTGAAGTTGTATCAGTGGAGGTCTAGGTTGGATATTAGAAAAAGGTTCTTCACCCAGAGGGTGATTGGGAACTGGAACAGGTTCCCCAGGGAAGTGGTCATAGCACCAAACCTGACAGAGTTCGAGAAGCATTTGGACAATACTCTCGGGCACATGGTATGACTCTTGGGGATTGTCCTGTGAAGGGCCAGGAGTTGGACTCAATGATTCTTGTGGGTCCCTTCCAACTCAGCATATTCTGTGATCTTAATGTTACAATTTCCTGATTGAATACAAAACCTTTCATGACTTTTGTGTGCAAGAAGGGACAAAAGCATTTCTGTTTTGTAACCAGAAGGGCTTTCTAGCCTTGAGGCTGGGGCATTAAGAACCCTCGGCATGCATAAGCATGTAGGGCAGCAAAGGACAAAGGTAGACTGTTATGACCCTTTGCTCCTGCTGGGAGGATGCAGAGCAATATCCGGACAGTGTGTGTAGGATTCAGAGTCCAGGCATGTCTGTCAGCAGCTGCATTGTCTCTCTACATTGTGCTGGCAATGCTCCTTCTCAACACCTTTCTTAAGGGTATTTTGAGACATTATATTTTAGCTTGATGGATCTACCCCTTAGTCCCAGGGGTAGGGACTCTTGTATGTTGCTTGTGATTAATAGATTTAAACAAGAAGACAAAAATTATTTTTATCTCCAAAATAAGGATCACAACCATTTTTAGAGTGTCAGAGTTCTATTATCATATAAAACCTGTCTGCCAGCCTTCCCAAAATGTTGGTATTTTTGCCTAAAAATACAGGAGAGAAACTCACCAGACAATATTATTATAGATAAGATAGAGAGCAGGTCTTTAATGAAGGCCTTCTCATGCAAGCAGTACAAAGGTGGACCTGTGTCCAGGGGTTCTACAATTATATGGTACTATCCATCCAATCTGAGAACTATCCACACCCCTGATCCTCCCCGGAATTGGCCCCTGGCATGCCTCCCGGGAAAACAGTCGGAAGTCTCAAGACCCCTTTCTTCCTTACCTTCCTCCTTCTCCTTCCGGCACATGTTATCTCTAGAGCTTCTTTAAGGTTCTGAGCCTTCAAGGTTGCTTTGGGTACAAGATATCTTGTTGTTCCAGTCTAGGGTGCCTAAGTTCTTAAACAGGATATGTTTACTAGAGATCTTCCTTGAAAAAGAACCTAAACAACCCTAAGGAATTTAGAAAATTTGATATGGAGCATGAGAATATGGCTTGATAAGTGTCAACTGCTATTCTAAAATGTGAGAAACTACACAGCTATACTAAAAATTCATGTTTACTACACAGCTACATTAAAATCTACAAAAGCTAAAAATCCTAAAAATTCAAAGGCATCAGTATTCTCACTGCAGTTCCTAGTGGTTAATGGCTGCCTGACGAAAATGTTACAGAAGTGGGCAACAGGCTGTCAGCACATTAAGAGGAGGTCAGGGACTTCCAGACATCTCAGAAGAATGGCTGTCCATTTAAGACTGTTTGTGGATACTTAAGTGTCACTTTAAGATCCTCAACTGCACTGGTACTTATACATGGACACAGGATCAGCGTCTCCAGCTCCATCATTCTGGCACCTTCCATAACCACCACCATGGAGACAAGGATGTCCTGATCACTGTGTCTTTTACAAAAAGCTCAACTAGAAAGAGGATTGCAGGTCAAGGCTGGTTTAGAGCCAATGTCAAGAAATCTTAGTTAAATATGGCTTATGCTGGATGCTTCATCCCCACCACAGTCTGATCTTCAGCATCTTCTCTTACCCTCTTACCCCACTGCACAGCACAGATGTGCCACAAAGGTAAGCACTCTGAAATCAACATTCCTGTGAAATTCTGGGTCCAAATTCATAACTTAAACCATGTATGGTCCTGCTGAATTGATGGCATCTGAGTCTCTGCATGCAAAACAACCTAATCTTAAATAAATCAAATTAATTATTCAAGATAGTGTGCTATTATTATGCTAATACTTTAGTTTACATGTTTTTGTAACTTTGTGCTGTCATAATTTCTCATATTCATGGCTTTGGATAACTTTTTTTAATTGTGTGTAATATGGCTAATAGTCACTGTGTAGATAGGAAATGTAACTAATGAAATAGATGAAATTACTGTAGGTAATGTTATGTAGGGTTATGTAGGTTATATTTTGAGACAGTTTAATTTTCATACACTAACATATTATCTATGTAAAATATAAACATTCTTTAATTTGCATTAAAGTTTTAAATCAGAGATTTGAATACAGAGGGCTATAAATATCTGTTATTAAGAGACATATACATAAAAATTAATTTACAGAGATTTTGTACTGTACCAGCTTTCAGATGGTGAAATTTTCAAAAACTCTCAACTCTGGCTGAGTTTGATTATGATTGCAAAACAATCTGAGTTAAATTCACAAAAATACTACACAGTAATTGCTTTCAGTAGGTCCTAAACATGGTCTACAAGATACTAGGATATATTTTGTTCTTCCACAGTTTATAAGGAGATTTATATGTTTTTCTGGCCATAGCAGGAATCACTAACAAAACTATATATACAGATGTTTGGTCATTCGTTTTCACTGACACAATAAAACAAAGAGGTATGAACCAAAAAAGTGCTTCCAGGGAAGGACATGCATTGCCTACTTAGCGTAGTCAGAGGAATGGTCCCTGACACAGATTTGTCCACAGCTGGCCAGTAGATCCCAACAATCCCAAGCACAGTTTGGGAAATAAACGCAGTCAATCCCAATAGAGAACTTGGCTATGTCCATCCTTTTTTGGGTGATTCTGCAGTATGTGCATAGGCCTTTCCTTTACCGTTGTCCTCCACCCAGGCAATGGCATGACTACACACTAACATAGCTGGAGCTATATGGTTCATGATGAAACATAGGGAAAAATTATCTCTTAAACAGAAATTTCAGAAAAAAATCCTATTCTATCAACTCTGATTTTATTGTAAACCCCTTTGATATTTTATTTAAAACCTTAATTTCTGGAAATAAGTGATTTAATTACTAGCTTCCTTTTGAGAAGCATCTTCTTGATGTGGTTGAACAGAACAGTCCTTTTTTCTTTTTATTTTCATTTCTAATCCTAATTTTTATTATATTTGAAGGGAGGGGTTGCAGAGAGCAGCTTCATACTGCAACCCTAAGTAATCCTAGCATCACATTTTTTGAGAGTGAGTACCACGTTGGAGATGAATCGTCGCTTTACACTGGCCATCCACTGCACTTTTAACCCAGGAAAGAGGTTTCTTGTCACAGGGATAAATTTGTTCTTTAGCTTTACCTTTTACCAAGTCTCTCCAGCCTAAAACCACTGGAACCCTCCAGAAAGGCTCACATTAGACCACAGATACAGAGACTGAAAAGAAAACCAAAAACCTGTCTAGCCTTTGAAAGACCTTCCACTGACTTTAAAGGCCAGATCCCAATTTGTGATTTCTTCTGGGTTCTTAAAAAGAAATCTCACCTGAATTCATTTCTTGGCCTTAAGGGAACTGTGATTTTACAGCAAAATTGCTAATGACTTTTTATGTTCTGACTGACAAACATCAGCATACACCAATGGCCAGTGTATGAGCTTTGAGCTTTTACACCTACTACCAGGAAATTATTCTCAGAACTCTCACATGAAGTATTGTATAGTAAAAGCTCAAAGGCGAAAAGTAGTCTAGCAGTAAAAGCAGCTTCTTATGGAGGCATACGAATAAGCTTTAAATTGATGTATTTCAAATGTTGGTGCTTTATGATATGAGAATATCATATGAGAAGTGTGTGGAAATAAGATTACTGTTTTAATCATATCTTTTATTGGCTTTTCCTGAAATTATGCTAGCAATAAAGATGAATGTTGCAAAGAATCAATTTTAGCCCTGTACTTTATGCTGACCCTTCCTGACATCTGAGCTTCTGCAACATTGGGAACTGACATTATTAGTTGTTCAGAGCTATCAAACTGGAAATTTCACCTTATTAAAATGCAGTTGCTATGGAAACACCATAGTTCTGTGATTTTTTCTTGCAGGCAGTATAGAAAAAAATGTTAGTACCAATATACAAGTCAATGCACGTCATTTTAAAATACCTTCTTAGTTCTCTGATGCTTTTATATACCAATAGGAAATGTAAGCTGTAGCACTTAATGGGCTGGAAGAGTGAAAGACACTTTTCAACAATAATCTCAGGTATATGCCTAGACTGAGACGACTTCTGAATTTTATTTTTTTTTTTTGTTAAAGCTAATGCTTCTAAAGGCCCCATTCCCGTCTTTTTTTTTATTCATACTTACTTATTTCATTTGAATATTTTTATCTTAATAGTTTTGTCCTTGGGGTTTAAAGGCCTCTCTTCTTTCTGGAGAACTCTGAAACACTTACATGATATCATGCTATCATCCTTTATGACAAGGGAAAGGGGCTTTCACAGTTAATAACGAAACACAAAATCTGATAAGCTATGTGTCCAGGATGTACAAGAAGCACTGAGTAGAGCAGGAAACAAACTGCCTGCAACACTGAAGACTAACGTTTATTAATTTCGCCATGTCAGCATTACTTTTAAATTGACTTTTCTTGACAGTTTTATTTTCTTATTCTACCTTCTGTCATTTAGGTCAGGAATATTTACTCAGCTTATCATATTCTGGACAGCTAAGGATTTATTCACAGGTCTGGCACAGATTTTTTTGGATATGCAGTATAGCTATGGGATATGAACTGGGTCAGAGCAAAGGTTTGATGTAGATAAATGTCTTATTCAGAGCCTGGTCAACAGCGGATGCCTAGGAGCATACAAAGGTCTTTTCTGATGTTCTCTTGTAGCCTTCAGCAATTTCAAGTTCAGGATCCTCCAGGATGGATTGTCCCTTCCATAGTTTTGTCTAGTGTTTGGTTTGGTCAGGTCAGTTTTACACAAACCAAGAAAAACCCCTGCTGTGCTGCTGAAATTTTGCCTGGGGACTATATCAAGAACCTCACTGGTTTTAAAGTTGCCATCTGCTTATCTCACTTGATACCTTCCATTTCCTGTATAGTAGTCAGTAAGAAATCTTGAATTAGGTGTGTAATCCACCTTCTCCACATATTCATAACTTCATAAAGCTTTATTGCATCATTCACAGGCTATCAATTACAGGCAAGTCACTTCAATTCTCCGTTCTCCTATATCTCACCTTGAAGTAGAAATAATGAGAGCTCTCATTTTCAGAGAATACTCATCAATGCATACTAAAGAAACTACTGTATTAAAATTAGAATAATAACTAAATTTATGGCAATGGATTGCTACTAAATATAACTGAGTGAAAAGAGTAGCATATCAAACCCTAATGCACCTGTACTGGGATGACAGACCAGGGTGGACTCTGCTGTATGGGCCAGTTATTTTCCAGCTGCTTTGGCAAGGTATAGTCAAGAGAGCGTGAAAGGGAAGGGGCTGGTCACAGCAATGCAATTGCTGTACTGTGGAGCAGTATGGATTCCTGTATTTGGATTCCTGTGGTACTATTTCCAAAAGAGAAGCTTTGTCAAACGACAAAGCCTGTGCTAGGCATTGGTGAGGCTGCACCTCAAACCCTGCATTGCATTTTTGGCTCTTCACTACAGGGCATTGAGGTGCTGTAGCATGTCCAGAGAAGGGTAACGAAGCTGGTGAAGGGGCTGGAGCATAAGTCTTATGAGGAGCAGGTGAGGGAATTGGGGTCGTTTAGCCTGGAAAAAAGGAGGCTCAAGGGAGACCTTATCGCTCTCAATGACTACTTGAAAGGAGGTTGTAGAGAAGTAGGAGTTACTTCTCTCAAGTAACAAGTGAAAGGATGAGAAGAAATGGCCTCAACTTGTGCCAGGTGAGGTTTAGATTGGATATGAGACAAAATTGCTTCACTGAAAGGGTTGTCAGTCATGGGAACTGGCTGCCCAGGAAAGTGGTGAAATCACCATCTCCGGAAGTGTTCAAAAAATATGTGGACATGGCATTTAGGGACAGTGTTCAGTGGTGAACGTGGCAGTGCTGGGTTAACAGTTGGACTCGATCTTAAAAGGCTTTTCCAGCCTAAACCATTCCATGATTCTATGGCAGTATATTTATCCTGCAAACACACAACCTGAAGTATTTCCAACCAGAAGAGAGAGTACCGTGGGAGTAAGGTTGAGGTTTAAAAAAATGCACTGAGGACCATATTGGCAATTTTAGGTATAGAGTAAGTGAAGTTTGGAGGTTATCGCTTTTTCCAGATATTGCCTACTCCTGCTGTTATTACTTGTTTTTTTACCCCTGTATTCAGTTGAAACCAGATGGTAACTGACTTTGCTTCAGTCACCCATAAGCACGGCTCTGTCTGCATGATAGTGAGGGTTGAATGGCTGATTGATGCCTAGAACTGCAAGACACCAGTAGAGTGAAGGGGAGATATTTCAGTACAGCAACTTGAACAAAGAAATATTTAAATCTTAAGAGAGGATGCACTGAGATGTCTGGGTAAGCTAAGGCTAGGACAAAAAGGATTTAGTTGACCAGATTCCTGAGACATGCACAAAACTTAAAATGAACAATCAAACAAATATCCTTGTAGCAAAATTAGATTAATTTCCTTTGTAAAAGTTCATTTCTTGCTTAAACTCTCCTTCAGTCTGGTTTGTTCTCTGATTCATTATATAGGATGTAAGTACATGACAGAAAACTCACAATTTTTGAATGCCTTGAAAACACCGCTTTTAATGTGATACTACTATTGCTAACTCTGTCCTGATACAATACTGGTAGAAATACTTTTTCCTCCTTTGTAAAGAGAATCTAACTTGTTCTTATTTAACTCCTGCACAAAACTCAACAGACTTCAGTAAACTATATTTGTTCTTGGAATGGCTACATTTTCTTCCTTATTTAATACTGGGGGGGAGGGGAAGGATGTTACAGGGATTTGGTACATTATCTGTGGCTCACTAGCACTCTGGAAGTGAAGCCGTTGGGTGCACAGAGCTATTAAGTGCCCCGAGTCATCAATTTGAAGGCATGTGTTTTTCATTTCCAAGAAGTCATTCTGAGTGTGTTAGCTATTTAGTATTGCTGTAGGTTAAATGTTAACATGTTAGGTATAGGTGGCAGGTGTCCAGACACTTGATAAGAATGCTGGTGAAACCTGAAAACTTAGAGAAATCAGGCTACTGCTTCTGCAGAGGAACAGCCCTCTGTTAAAGCAAATCCCATGTCACAGTGGTGGGTGAGAGTTCATGTTGAGCTCTGTGTTTGAAGCCTTACTGTAAAGCCTTCCTGTAACATCCACCCATTTATTCATGGTAGTTTACACCCACTTGCTTTTGTGCCAGCATCTTGCACAGCCAGCTGTGTTCTATTTTGAGTATTACTTTCTGATAGGCACAGATTAAGTGGGTAATCTAAGAGGACAAGGACCATTGAATTGCACTCCCATGACAATAATATGCAAATTTCTCTTCAGATTTCTTCACCTTCTTACCGTGTAAACAAGGATCAAATACCGAAAAAAATAACCTAAAACTCTACTAGAATAAGTGGAGCTACCCTCCAGATAGTGAAGGGAAAAGAGAGTCCATTATTTGAACAGCAGGCAAGTACATAATGTGACAGAAATGATGGTAGTTTTAGGGAGATATTAAAACAGTATCTTTGTTCTACGACAAGATAGGGCTCTAATTGCTAAATTAAATTACACTAATTAAAAATACTTAGTCAGTATCATAACTCCAGAATAATTCTTAGTGGCTTCAGAAAGAGAAATACTTTGGTGATAAAAACACCAAAAAAATGGGAAAAAAAGCCCTCAATATACAATACAAGATGAGTGGGTAAAATATTCAAAATAAAAAGTAAGTTTCAAAATTTTATTACAAAAAAGATTTTGCTTTTAGGTAGTGGCAATTTTACTGTAATGTGGTAATGAATCAAATTTAGAAGGACTCAAACTCTTGCTACATTATTTCAATTTGCTGAGGGTGTTCCAAACTCTGTTATGGTTGGATTAATGTGATTTTCATGAGGTATGTTATAGGAGATATAAGCAGTATAATATTTGGAAATTGTCTTTCATATGGCTAATTTATTATGCATCAAGGACTTTTTGTCGTGAGGAATTCCGTTCTGGTTGAGTAGGCCACTGTAATAGCAATTTGACATCCTTACACTGTCGCTCATAACAGCAATTCAAATGTGTTCCTGTCTTAGAGCTGCTGTCTGGGTACAAAACTGGAAATAGAAATTGCAGAGCACCACTAAGGCTTAGCCATCATGAATACCATAAGGCAGAAAGGACAGTTTACTCTGAAAACAAACCATAGTGACAACATTTACAATGTGAAAAGAGTAATTCATCAGCTGTCCTGTTCAGGGATGCTTTGACAAAAATTTCACAAGTATGTATTTTCAGATAGTAACCTTTGTTCCCTTCCACAAGTCTCACAATCACTTCTAATAGCTGCTTTGTGACTTTAAAAAAACAACATCTTAGAAATGGGCTTTTAAGGCAGTAGTAAGATAAATGACACTAGACTGGCAGGACTAATGTGAGAGAAATGGCATAATATTCAAGTTGAAATAATGCTAAAAAAATCATGTTACCAATTTCAAAAGTTTAGATAATTAAAACATTACTTTTAAATTTCACAGCAAATTTCTGCCAATTGTTACTTCTGCCTGTATGCTATGTTCACTTGTAACAAGGAAACACTAGAAAAATGTCCATTCAATGTACAAAAAAAAAAGTCTAAGACAATATGTCTGGAGCTCAGAGCAAGGTTTGTCTTCCTTTAGGACCCTGATTGATCAGCTGAATTCTTTCTTGTGCTCCACTGAGTTGATGAGGGGCTTAGGATGCATCTGTGATGCCATACAGCTCTCTAGGACATCCATATGGTAGATGTGGCAAAAGATTTAGGCATAGTGATGTCCTGCAGAGTAGAAGACTAGAGGCCAAATGGGGTATCTGACATTTCTTTCAGAGGTCTTAACAAAGGTGTCTAACGTCCCTCACAACCTCCAGAGTGTCTGAGACATCCATATGGGATTGGCAGATGATCTGTGTCTTTTTACACCAGATTCTGGAGAAAGGATACCCTACAGTATCTAAAATGTCACTGGCAGTTTAGGTTGATCACAGACCATACTGTAGTAGTTTTTCATAGCAATCTAATAGCAGACATGTAATTTATAATAAACATTTAACATGGATAGTTTAGGCAGATTTTTCTCACAGAATATCTATGAGCAGATTTGACTTTGTTTGAATTTATCCATTATTTAAAATTATCAACTTTTTTTATTGTTATAGTTTTTATACTCTGTGGATTGAGTGCACTTAATTCTCTGAAAATTATTAATATTTATGTTCCAGTTCTCCCATTTGTTGGGGAGAAATGGCACAGGGGAGGAATGGAGCAGGGCAGAAATGTACATATCTTAGGTTAGAGTCTTGCACTTCAATGTTGGTAGCACTTCTCACTGCTTTTCCAGACAATAATGTCATATTTAGGTGAAATAGGGTTTATAAATTATGTAATTGGGGTAGTGAAAATTTTCTCTAATTGTTTTTTTATTGGGTTTGAGGGTAAAATATTTGTTTTACTCTTGTAAATCCCACATTTGTAACTTACCCACTGCTGAGGACAGGTGAATGTTTAGCTAAGCAATGAAGACGTCAGTCACCTCTCCAGATCACTGTCTCTCTCCATCTGGAAGGCTGCCTTGAGATGACCACCCTGTGGCATCCTCTGCAATCTGGTGTTGCCTTATGCCATGGTGAGAGAGGAAATCAGCTACATTTCAAAAAAACATTTGAGTCACACATAGAAAGGGAGCTGAAAATGAGCAGCATTGTTTAATGTTCCAAGATGCAGAAGGATTGATAGTCCTTAAGTCAGAATTTCAGTAGGAGGAAATTAATCCACTTGCTAAACACAGGAAACAGACTGAAACAGATCTGTCCCCAAGCCTCTTTGCTTTACGTAGTGGCTTAAACAGTAAAACTCAAGATATTAGCAAAAACCTCCAACATGAACATTGTCATCTTACATTTGGGAGGGTATCTGGGCATTTTAGATCATTTTTGAAGCTTTTGCTGTTTGCTAACATCAGCATGGGTCACGAGAAGCAGGTTAAGAATATGTCTGATTTAATTAAGTCTTCTGTCCAAATAATCACTGACACCTGTGAGCTTTCTAGTGGTGGAGTACTGGCATCATAATGGAGAAATATTGTTTATATTTGAGCTGCAGAAGGAATGATATTTTCTTCTAGAATTGATTTCTTAATGATATTTATATTACTGATAAGATCAGTCTCACTTGGTAGGAAAGAAATTGATTGGGCCTTGTCTAGGAATACTGTTAGTCCATGACTAGCACAGCAGAGGCTTAACTAAGTGCTCGTGAAGTTCACCATAAAAAAGGAGAGGTGACAATACACACCATGGATTTGATAAGGAGAATAACCCTGCATGATGTATGGCACACTGGATTTTCTTCCCTAATTGGTATGGTAAGGTGGCAAATGTGTTGAATTGCAGTGTTCACTGGTTTAATCAGACTTCAAGATTAATTGCTATGCAATCAGTGTGCCAGTGAGCAGAGGTGCAAGATATGAAGGGCTGGTTCTCAAGGGGAATTCAATGCTTGGGTCTTCTTCCCATTTATACTAACAGCTGCCAACTCATAAGGTCATAGGACACATAACTGAGCAGCTTAAAGGACAGAACAACAACTGTGATGAAAGAAGAGCTACCTAAGTAATGCAAACTGCCAGCTACTGTCTCAAAAGGATAACATAGTTGCCTTTGAAGAGTGCTGCTTGAAATGTGGGTAACTAGATGTCTGCTTTTTAGGTGTACTACCACAGAGTGACTCCTCCTCAATCAGCAAAATGTAACTTATTACATAAACAGGATTGTAATGCTTAGAAAGACAAAAAATCATTAAACACTCACTGAACATGGATATATGTTTAAAGCTATTCTAGAACAATGCTGCTCATGCAAAACAGCTTAACTGTTTTCAGTGTGAGACTGCCAAACAGCAAGATTTAACAGGAGGAAAACTGAAATGCTTGACAGTTTATAAGAAGAGAAACCAAAATGATTATCATGTGAATAGCTGTAAAAACATGGATCTCAAAATTTTTTCAAAAAAACACAAGTAATAATCTATCACTGAGCATAGAACTGCCCAGGGACAGAACTTTTCAGATGTAGATCATAATAAGAGAAACTAAAATATCATTTTCAACTCACATAAATATTCTAAGCCAAATTATTTTAGGGTTGTTTTGGTTTGGTTTGGTTTGTCTTTTATCCAGTTTCTAATGATGCAATAATTTATGGAATAGAATCATTAGAATCGGAAAAGGTTGTTGAGAGGAACCATCATAAAATTAAACAATGACCAATGAAATTACCTATTTAGACAAACAACTTCAAAGAACCCCAGAAAACAATATGTTGGGAAGACTATTGGGTTTGAAAGGCTGGATGAACTTTTGCCTTGCTTTACCAGGATTTGGAATTAAGCAGCAGATATGGAAAAATATTTCCTTCATAAAACAAAAGGATATCAGGGCTGGTTTACATAGGCTAGACAGGTGAAACTGCAAGCTCTACAACGTGGCTGGAGACCAGAGAGGCTTTGAGGAAATAAGGTCTGAGAAAAATAATGTGCAACTTCTGCTGTTTTAATCCCTTCTTTATGTTACCAGCTACAGATTTGCCAAAAAAAGACTTATTAGTGGGGGAATAAATGGAAGCTTGCTATTGATTGCATTGTGGATGACTTTGATTTCAAAAGGTCATCATATTACACTTTTTCATTTATTTATAAGACATCAGTTACCATGCCCCCATCTAGGGAAATAGAGATACATTTTTTAGTGCATTTCATTATCTCCTGTGCCCCATAACAACACCAACCAGGTCTTGCTATGCCCTGTAAAACTGACAGCTTTATACATCTTGGGGATTCACTGTCAGACAGTGGTAGTAGGAAAACCAAGGGAAAAAGGGTTATAATAGGCCTTCTATTGCTTTCTCTCACCAACCCACTCAATCAGTTCAGAAATTCTAGAAAGAGTTCATTTCAACTTCGGTTCAACATACACATTTTCACTCTAGCCTCAGACCAGAGACTATTATAACAGTGCTTTGCACTCCATTTATAACACCACACTTTCAGATAGGTCTCCGAAGTGACAGGTCTAGTGGCGTAATGCAATGGAGGTGATTGGAATCTGGCTGGGAGTTTTTGTCTGAAAATACTTTCCAAACTAAATCAGCATTATTCTGACAGGTTGAGCCTAGTAATAAAGTATACCTTCATCTTCTCAGTAGCTGGGAGCACACATTGGACTCTTAGAACCAAAAAAATTTCCCAGTTACAATTTTTATCACCTGTTAGATGAATCGTGCTAAAATTGATGTAGCAGCAAAGATTCAAGCTCTTATTAGATACAATGAACTTCATCTGTGCAGCTAGGAGAAGAATGTGCAAGTTTTGTCTTAAAAACACAAAGTTATACTAAGTAGCCTTTTTTTTTTTCCTTGAGACAAACCTAAACAGAGTAAGGGATCTACAGCAGGGCCAAAATTCTCAGATGAACATCACATGCCTTTCATCTACCAAGAGACGAAAAAAAAGTTGAACTTGGGGATTTTGGAACATTTCAGGATATCTTATGCCAATTAAATAAAATTTATATGTTTAATCTTGAAAATGCAAAAAATACTAATTTTAATATTCATTGTTCATTAATTATTTTCTCATTTTAAAATGGCTGCTTGGTTTAAAAAGTTTATCTCAATTTTCCTCTCTAAAATACAAAAATTATTCAATATCTCTGAAACTAGAATAAACTAAAGTATTGCATACAGAATCAAAATAAATTTAGGGGGATTTTTTTTGAAAACCAAAACCATTCAGCGTTGGTTTAAAGAAAATTTCTTTTTCCCAATGACAGGAAGCAAGTAGTTAGGTAGTGAGTATATTTTATTTCCTGATAACGGGCTTGCATTTGAGAATGACTTCAAAATATGTAATTTCTTGGCTTATGTTAAAAATTGTTGGGGACTTTCTTTTTCTGTCATTCTACCACGAGAGAGCAGTTATTAAGATATAGTTCCTTGCACTAGATTTTGAAACATAGGGACCATCGTAGTGGGACTCTGTTTAGCACCAGAGATTACAGGTGCACTTTCTGTTTGAGTATGTAAATAGTTAATGAAAAGCCAGTAGATGGCACTCAAGAATGTGCAACATTGATCATACCTATGAAGTAGAACCCTTGTTCTGCTCTGAAAATGGCTTCCTCAGACTTCTCTGCACAGGAGATCTTAACACTCAGGATTAAAAGGAAGATGAAGGAAACATGGCACTTTGGATTTCACTGTTTGGCCTGTTCTTCTCTGTGAAATATGCAAGTCTGAATTTTGTACTTCTGACTAAAATAATTGAAATTATCTGCTAAATGCAGTCAAAATCAATGAGAAACCTGTAGGGAATATTTTTGGTTCCTTTTTGGCTCTGTATAATACTGGACTTCAGTTGGCTATTGCAAATTACTGCATTTTCTTCAAATACAGTATGTTTTATGCTGTTCGATATTTTTCCCACAGACAAGATTTATTCCTTTAAAATACCCCTTGCAACATTCCCTTTTAACCTGATATAAATTACTTGCTCAAACAGAAGAAAAACAATCTGCTGAAGGGAGTTTCTTGCTTTTCATGGGGATTCCCTTGTCACCATGTTGGAGTCTGGGAGCTTCTATCCTCAACTGGGAAGGTGGAAATGTAAAGAGCACCCTTCCAAGTGACCACCATCATGGTGGCAGAGGAGAAACCATGTAGGACCAGTGATCAGTGATCTGTGATCCAGCTATGGTTCTGCTTCTCTGGGCACAAAGATTTGTCTGATATGGGGATATTTATAAAGATGGACATATTTGAGTCCAGAGGAGTGTCATGAAGATAACCAGAGGACCACCTCTCCTACGAAGACAGGCTGAGACAGTTGGGGTTGTTCAGCCTGTAGAAGAGAAGGCCCTGGGAAGACCTTATAGCAGCCTTCCAGTACCTAAAGGGACCTACAAGAAAGATGGAGAGGGGTTTTTCACAAGGGCATGTAGTGTTTTGACAAGGGGTAATGGCCTTAAGCTGGAAGAGAGTAGGTTTAGATCAGATATAAGGAAGAAATTCTTTATTGTGAGAGCAGCAAGGCACTGGAACAGATTGTCCAGAGAAGCTGTGGATGCTCCATTCCTGGAACTGTTCAAGCCCAGGTCGAATGGGGCCTTGAGCAACCTGGTCTAATGGAAGGTATCCCTGACCACAGCATGGGGTTTGGAACTAGGTGGTCTTTAAGGTCTCTTCCAACCCAAGCCATGCTATGAAGTTCCCGATCATTTTTTCAAACCTACTTTTCAGGTCTCAGCGTTGCTCTGCAGGAAACATCTTTTGTTAGTGGGGTCTTGTAAAACAAAGAGCAAATTGTAAAAATTGAGCAAATTTAGCATAGATTCAGCTCAAAGCTGTATGATTTTGTCCAACATAGCTGCTTGTCTGAAACATTTCTCCTACCCCTGTTTGAGGCATAGTTAAGTTGTATGTTGCCAGTTAACACTAATAAAATTAGGAAAAGACCATCAACAAATTTGGCTAAGTTAAAACTATCAGGAGGAACAAAATCCAACTGGGAAAAGCAAGGCCAAAGTCAGTTCTAAATTTCTCTTTGTGCAGCAACTAACACAAACTGTCCCACCAGGTCCAAGTGGCATGGAAAACCCTGTTGTGGTAAGGAGAAGGAGAAGAGTGGAAGAAGGAGAAGAAGGAAGAGGAAAGAAGAAAGACAGAGAGAGGAGAAAGCAATGCCCTAAAGACTTCAGTTCCCCCCAGGGAAATAAGAGAGTGTAACCACTGTTGGTGGCCGGGGCAACCTGCCTCCCCATGACCAACAGCAACTGCTCCCTGTCACAGCTCAGCTGCCCAGGGTGCTCCCCTCCTTGAGCTTGCACTGGGCTTGCAAAAGCAGCAGGTTACACACTGACTGATGGAAAGCAAAACTGAGGCATGACTGTGGTATGAGGCATCCTTGTTACCTAGGTTTGCAAGGAAGGTCTGACAGCCTGCATGACCTCTGTAGCTACATGGTCATAGCTGGGCTTATGGGGAGGTTTTGTAACAGTCACAAAAGTGAATTTCTACTGTTGGATGCAAAGACACTGAGCAATACTTGTGCCATACTTATGGACCTGAGGGATGAGAAATCTCATCTCACACTAGTGTAATACTTATGTGAAAGAAGGTGGTGTTGGAAAACAGTCTTTTTTGTTGTATGGCTTGGAAGGAACATTTCTTCTTTAGCTTCCAACTTTCCTAACTCCTTTTCCTAAGCACCCTGTGCTTGGTCCCTCCCTATCCTGCAAACTAAACAGGCTTAAAGGCTCCTTCCAGTTCTTATGACAGATGTTGCCTCCATCTTCAGCTCTTACTGTTTTGACAAGTTACTGCATTTGCCACCTAGATCTTCTTCATGCTTCTCTACATCTTTTTTCCAGCTGCTTCATGCTTCCTTCTCCTATCTCACCTATGTCAGCCTTTCCATGTCTCCATCATACTGCCTCACTCACTACCCTGCCCCAAACACTCTTCTCTGTTGGCAAGCAACCTCCTAATCATATTTTAGAGAATGGAAGCCTACTGACAAGGAGCAAGAGAAGGAAGATTATGAAGGACTGCAATTGAGCAGGCCCTTAAGGTGCTAAATGACCCTGCTCAGTAGCACAGAGTTTGAAAGCCTGAGGGATGTAGTCTCACAGATATTTCTAATCTAGAAGTTTAGGTTGGTAGAGAACATGTACGGGGGGGTTATTTGGTAATTCTGATATCAAAGAAAGAAGAATGAAAGAAAATGAAGCGTAAATGGTTTAGCAAGTGAAAGTTTAAGCAGCAGATATACTGCTTTATACCACGAGGTGCTCTGAAAATAGCAACATTTTCTGTTCAGTGTATTTAAACTGACCTAAACTGAGCATCTTTCCATTCTTTTATCTGGATATATTTCTGTTTTGGCAAGTGTTACAGAATCACAGAATTGTTTAAGTTGGAAAAGACCTTCAGGATCATTGAGTCCAGACATTTATGTATTCCCGTGTTTTCTTCCTATCACTAATTCCTACTGACTTCTAAGATTCCCAGGTTTGGTTGGGGAGCTGTGGGACAGGACTGTCTTCCTTCAGAAGATTGCCTAGTATACTGGAATATAGACCTTTCCTAGGTACCATTTCCTTCCAGATATGGCACAGAAACAAGGAAGGAGCAAGCTTCCTTCTGCCAATACCAACAGCAGCTCTTGGGGAACGGTTTGCCACATCAGCTTCTTTGCAGCAAGCCTTGCTGGGTGGAGCAGAGGAGGTATCATAAAGGCCTCACAGCACCTTGATAAAAGCAGTTTTGTGTACTCATATGAACTGAAAGAAAGATGTAAAATCCTGACAGATTGTTATGGAACAGTGCAAGCTCATGCTGCCTTCTGCACATCTTTTTTTCTTTCTTGGGGTGTGTTAAAAATACTGAATGAGTAAAACTTTTCTCATACTCTTCCGATTTCTTTCCTGGTTTTTCTGGTAACCCTCCTGCTCTGGGCACCTCAAACCTATCAGATATCAGAGTGATGGACTAATATTAGGAACCTTCATACCAACAGGATCTTACCACTTGGTCCCATCCTGAGCCAGCTTTGCTAGTTCCTCACAGAGCTTAGCAGTCTGACACAAAGCATAGGTCTTGATTTAAAGCCATAGTTTTCTTGACAACTGGAATGATTTTTGGAAAGAGCACAGTCTTTTGAAAGATCAAATACTGTAACTATAATCATATCAGGTATGCAATTTTAGTCAAAAAAAAAGGTGAGGACTTGAAAATAAAATACTGCAATATAATATAAAACAGTATCAGGGCACTATTTAATGCTGAAAACTGTGGGACAGTGTTAAAGCCTAAAATTAAATTCCTGCAGAATAAAATTGTGAAAGAAGCACAAAATTCAATTTTGCACTTAAACAGATCTAAAACCCTTGTATATAATAGCCAGATTTTGTTTCAACAATGTCACATCATTTTTACGAATGATTTCTCCAATTTTTTAGAGAAAAGTTTTTTTACCGCACCACTCATCACTAGTTTTTGAACTTTTTCTAGTGATGTAAAAAGTAATTCTCACATGGCCTAGTATTAAGAGTACACCATTATCTAAGTACAAGGGAATCTAAAGAAATGTAACTGGTGTGAAACCAGTTGAAAATGTAATAGAATGAGGGCATACATGAGGGTTGAAAAAGATCATAATTTTTTTTTTACATCTACAAAATTTCCAAATTAAGTTCTTTTATAAAAAAAAGATGCAAATGACAACAGAGAGGCTGTAGATCTTACTGACTTAGGCCAACTTAACATACAGCACTCAGCACCCTACTCTTAATAGAACAAACAGTTTTTGCAAAAGTGTCTAAGTATTTCAAAAACTTAAATTTAATTAGAAATCAAATGTTTCCCCCAAAATTTATGTTTTTCTTAACCTGAAGAGTAATCACACTATAGGGAAAAGTTTTCCAAAAGGAGAAAATGTAAAATTAATTGGATTAAGGCCAATCAAAAGGTAAATCTAGAAAAAGAGGACACAGAGAAATGCACATGTATTAACTTACACAGGTTCCACCACCTCCTAGCTCCTGTCCTTTGAAAATACATCAACACATTTCTGCTGTGGCATGTACTTACTATCACCCAGCAAAGTGGTAGGTTTCTTAGCATGAACTTTTCTCCTCAGCTGAGAGGCAACCATTCCAGATGTCTATTCCAGTTTTCTGGATTTTACAATCTTTTCATTAAAAAAAAAAAAAGGAAAAAACTAAAAATGAAGGGAATAAGAAACCCAAACAATTTGAACTGCTTGATATTGGGGTCAGACATAGTTCCACTCCAAGACACACTGGGGAACAGAACACAAAGATGCTGTACATAAACCTTCCCAAAGAGCAAGAACTACATATTAAAGATTTTTATTAGGTGATGTTTTAAAGAGTCCCTAGGTGAATACAAGCTTTTATTGTTTCATAGGTTCAAACAGCACATTTGTAGGAGAATGAAGCTGTAATATGCCGTGTGTCAGTAATTCAAAAAACGAAAGCTTGTAAAAATTAACAGTCAGAAAAAAATAAGTAGCTATATGTCAAGAGAGGCATTATTAAAACAAGAAGGAATGGTACTGCCTGCATATGGTGAACATCACAAAGCAACAAGGCAGGAGGCATTATGCTGTTTGAGCAGCTTACACCTTTATGCACTCAGCCTCCAAGTGTCAGTGGAGGCAATGATTAGCCTCCAAGATCAATCCAGGTACTGTTACTCTCTCAAACTCTTGTCCATTATTGTTTGCTTTTAGCATATTTTAAAATGCATTCTTAACTGTTGCAAGGTAGCAATAAGATAGTTGACAACAGCTCAGCTTCTTGCCAACACAAGAAATCACATCACCCAAGATTAGCTATGATGCATATTCACTACAATTGCTAATCCCTGCTCCAAAAGCCATGATTCAAGATATTATAATAAAGCACAATAGACTTACAGAGAGACAGAAAGACAATGTGATCTTCTGATTGTTTTTTTCTGTAACTTGTTCTACATAAGAAGAATCTGATTCTAAAGTACTTAAAATTCCAGTTTGTCCCATGCCTGTGACCTCAAAGAAACATTCAAAATATGGAGCCACAATTTAATGCATTATTTTTTTCTTACACTAATGATACCGCAGATGCTGCTGGGCTGTTCAGAACTTGATGTTCAGGTTTTAATCAGGAGTATGAAAGTTCATACTGCAAACACTCTTGTTTGCCTGTTTCTTAAAGGAAGGATTCCATGGTGGCAAGGTCAAATATGATCACTAAGGTTGCCATGGCAACTGTATATTGATTCATTAAATGTCAGAGTTTGTTGTGAAGCCTCTCCAAAGCAGGATATTGTCATACCATAATTGCGTTTCTCTGCTCTTCGACCTTAGTATTTTGTGCCACGGCTAACTGATTCTGAATGCGAAGAAAACTGATGCACACTCACGTGTCAGTTATGCAAGGATAAAAAGAAAAAGGAAAGGGAAGGAAGACCAGAGAAAAACCAAAAATAACTAAGAAAGACTGAAGGATGCACAATGCACACATCGGAGATAAAAGAGAAAAAAAGGGGTAAAAAGATGTTCTGATGTAGACTATGGTGCACTGAGTCAATAAATTCACCTTAAAAAGGTTTGAGATTAAATGTACTCATTCCCGATCTGAGCTGAAACCAGTGCTGCCAGGACATGGTGAATCCATAATCCCCAAAGCTGGCAATGGAAAGCATGAGACAAATATATGTTCCTTTAAGTTGGTGGCAATAGAAATTCTTTTGTAGAAAAGCTACAGGCTAAAGGGATAAAAGGATAAGTGTATAGAATCATAGAATAATAGAATATAGACTCACTGAATAGTTTGGATTGGAAGGGACCTTAGGGATTATCTAGTTGCAATCCCTCCTGCCATGAGCAGGGGCAACTTCTACTAGATCAGGTTGTTCAGAACCCCATCCAACCTGGCCTTGAACAGCTCCAGGGATGGGGAGTTCACAGCTTCTCTGGGCAACCTGTTCCGCCACCCTCACAGTAAAACATTTCTTCCTAATGTCTAATCTAAACCTACTCTCTTCCAGCTTAAGGCTATTGCCCCTTGTCCAACCACTACATGCCCTTGTGAAAAGTCCCTCTCCATCTTTCTTGTAGGCTCCTTTAGGCCCTACAAGGATGCTATGAGATTTCTCTGGAGCTTTCTCTTCTCCGGGTTGAACAACCCCAACTCTCCCAGTATTGTTATCCTGACCTCTCTGTTTATGCAGTATTTGAACTATGGACTAAGCATTGATTTTAGCCACAGACGCTCCCTGTTAGTTTGCACACATCCACAGAAATTTCTAAATGCAAGAGTACATCCTTGAGGAGATATGATGGAAGAGTACTCTGCCTCTCCACAATGGAGGAGGAGACCATGCTGGACTGGCCGAGGGAGGTCTGTCCCTGCCTCTGTACAACTCTCTTTACTTCATCTGGTGAAATGTGAACATTATTGATGAACAGGAGACTGTGTGAGCTGTTAGCCTGTCCATGAGAGCAAGCACCATGAGGTCTTGTGTTTGCTTTGCTTGCCCTCTGTCCTCTTCACATCAGAGTGCCATGATCTTTTCAAGCACAAAAAGGAATGTGGAGCCAGTACTTCTCTGATTTATCGATGCTGCCACTCAAATGCCTTGCCTTCCTATTTCCTGTGACACCAGTACTTCACAGCTGAAAATGCCACAGGCCTTGGTAGAGCACACAGGACGGACCTCACTCAAAAGCCATTCTCTGAACTCCTCTGGTTGAGGTATATGATACTGTTTCCAGCAGGCACTGATGGAGATGATAGCTTGTAAATGGTGTTGGGGGGCAACACTCAGATCACATCTCTCACATCCCTCACAGCCACTGGGAAAAATGGATTGTATCTGCTTACCACAAAATGTCCTCCCTCCTGGTGCCTTGTGTGGGTTATAGGGGCTCCAGGGATGCGTGTGGAGCAGTGGTGATTTGACATAAGAACATCAGTAATGACAAAGCCCAAACTTTGTCAACGTGCTAAAACTCTGCAAAAGCGCAAGTATTTCACAGAATCAGAGAATATGCTGAGTTGGAAAGGACCCACAAGGCTCATTGAGTGCAACTCCTGGTCCTGCACAGGACCATCCCCAAGAGTCACACCAGGTGCCTGAGAGTGTCATCAAACACTTCTTGAACTCTATCAGTCTTGGTGCTGTGACCACTTTTCTGTGGAGCCTGTTCTAGTGCCAAACAACCCTCTGCTTCTTCACAGCCCTCAGCAAGACAAGTCCTATGGGATCAGACAGCAACCAAAAGAGTGATTTTTGGATTACAGCCACACTTGCATATCCTTCTCAATGACCACATTATATCAAGCTCTTTCCTTTACTTGGATGGCTTATCTTTTTTTGGCCAATATCCTTTCCCATTTAAAATAAGACCTTTAAAATTGTCTCTGGTTAGTCTTATGAGAAGTATCAGACATCTGTGGAACTGAATTTTTGCAGGCATGAATGAATACAAAGTCTTCTGAGAAAGACCAAGCACAGAAGACTCTTAACAGTGAAGAGGGTGAAAGAGTGGTTACCAGCCTACATTAGTATGAACAAACAGCTTATAGCTATTTTAAAAATTGTGAGAAAAAGCTGAAGAGGAAAAACAATACAAAACCTTACATGTTTTTGTGTTTGCAAGTATAGATTGCATTCATTTTTTCATGTGTTGGTAAATAGGAGGGCATTTTCTAGGCCTGATCCTACCATTGCTCTGCCAGCTACTTTTCATGTGTGCTCACTGGAAGAAGTCTTTCAATAACACGGGAAAAATAAGGAACTGACATTCAAGGATTAAGGAACCTTTGAAGATATAGTATCATGATAGAATATCTTTTAAGATATGAACTGTGTGTTGCAGGACAAAGGGAACAGTGTTGATGGTCAAGAGCTGAAACTCAAGGATCATTTTACTCAGGAGCTGGGTGGCATGGCACGCAATAGAAGGTATCACTCTTCTGGAAAACGTGCTCTACAACATCAAGTAAAAAACAGAACTACAATTAAGTCTTGCTTAACAATGAATTGTATTTCTTAAACATCCGTATTTTTTTTACCAACCCAACCCATAGTATTGACCATGGGGGTGAATTTAAGTCAGCTCTCCCCACAGTCATTCATCACTCTTGTCTGGTATCTTAAGCATGCTGCTGTACAAAATAGCCTGTAATTTTATTACTGCTCACAAACACTGTCATTGAAAGGATCAAGGAACATGTATATGTGAAAAAGTAGAAATGAGATTTCGAGGTTACAGTCACTGCTCTCAGAGTGCCAGCATTCAGGGTTATGTATGAGAACTGTTTAAGCAACATTTTAAATGTGAGGTTTATTATTAGGGTTTTTTTTCCCAGAACACTAACCCAGCAATTAGCGTAGATTAAGAAGGGGTCCAAAGGATCTTCAGAAAGATCTTGTCTCAATAGCCCTAATTCCAGGATGTAATCTATTCAGGGTGCTTATACTTAATATCATTATAATAATATCATCTGGGTGCTAATACCTAATATCGTTAGGAATGATAGATAATGAGTGATGAAAGGCAGCTGCAAGTATCAAGAGATCATTTTACTCACTATATTTCTTGTTCTGCATGTTTTTAAAACACATGTGTGGAATTATTTTCAAACAAATGATGAAAAAGCAGACATAATGGCCAGTCTTCGCGAACGAAGATCTGGGGAAAGGTCTTTTACCTTTCCAGCCTGCGCAATGGATTTTTTAGGTGAGACACAGCCTGCGCTGAACTGAGCCCACCCTTTAATCCTAAGGTTCATCTGCCGGGGCCAAGCAAGCTTGGACAATGGCAGTGAGGTCCTCAGGACGTAGGTTTGTTTAGAGTGACCTTCTCATAGATGGATGGCCACACAGGGCTAACGGGTTCCATCTGCCCGGGAGACCGAGGAATCGAACCCAGGTTGCAGCAGTGAGAGTCCTGCATGCTAACCACTAGGCCACCAGGGGTCTCTGAAAAAGCAGACAAGTATTCAATGTAAACAATAAGAAAAACTGGAAGGCTGTCTCTGTAATGTACAAAAATACATCTTCCTGCTTTGGGGACAGATGACTTTCTCAGAACTGTGATTGCCATTCTTTACCTTACAATAATCGAGAACCAGTCCATTCAAAACAAACATTTTAGAGAGAAAAATGACATTTCTATACTTAAACAGCATCTTTGGAAAGAAATATTTTTCACTGTGATCATTTTGACAACAGTAGAATGAAATCATGAGATAAAATTAGTATCTACAGCTGACCATTCGAACAAAAGGAGAAGCTACAAAAACATTCTTACAGGATCAAATAGTTAAGCATGTTTAAAATTTCTGCCATCATCACCAGGAATAATATGTGCTTTGGAAATATTCTGTCACAGCATGACAGTCTTATAGGAGTAAAATTTATTTATCAGTGAAGTTATTTATCAAATTTGATGAAAAAACTCCTCTCCTACTGCAAAGAAATCCGAGCTTAGAAAGCAATTCCCACAATATTCTCTTCCAACACACTGTCATGGATTTTCAATGAAGCACAAATGTACATAGGCAAGCACACAGAACCTCCCAGACTCTTTCTTTAGAGGAATAAAGATAATGAACAACAGTTATTGTTGTGCTTAATGCAATTTTCTGCCATTTGAACCTGTAAGTGAAGAAAGCCTAGGCAGCAGTAGCCAGAAATATTTTGATTTTTCAAATGTGAAGATCAAAAATATAATTAATCCTTTTAGTTAGGTTGTACTTTGAATAAAAAGGCTACTTATTATAATTCTAAATTAGGTCTTTGTATATATGATAGGCAAAGTGCATAAAACTGTGAAAAAATATTGTTTTCTAAGTGCAATTTGAGATGCAAACTGAAGGTGAAGTAAAGCGAAGAGCAAAAAAAAGAGGAATGAGATGAGACCATATCAAATTAAATAAGAGACTATTGAAGTGAATAGAGAAATAAGGAGTCTTAAATTTGAAGCTTTATATTTGATTAATTAAACTGCTCCTGAATTTGCTAATTGGATGCTTACATGATATGTCGTTGTGGGACAATGACAGATAGTGTTGCACTGATGGCTATTAATCCTAGTAGCACTTTTAAAATAGGCATAAACCTCTCTGGTTATCCCTATTTCTGCAGTCATTCCTCTGAAAACCTAGGACAGAAATAACAATGAGTTTCATTATGAGACAGAAAAAAATGATGAGTATTCAACAAGTTCTAAATAGTATTTATTTTCTGTTAGGATAATAATAGCTTTCAAAGAAAGATATTTTGTGACTTCTACTAACAGTGTCTACCTTTTAGTTAACACCTTTAGTAAGGATAGAAAAACACTCTTAGGTTTACATCTTTTTATTCCTGTACATTCTGTACAAGGGAAAGATATGAAATTTGAATAGTTGAAAATACAAAGTCACTGAAGAAGCAGCAGGAAAAACCTCCAATAGCCCCATGATAGGAAAACCATATTTCTACTTGTTCTTGTTCGTGTTTTTCATCTCTAATACTATAAGCATACATGTGGAGGAGCAGACGTACGTCCTTTTGGACCAACTGTGGTGTAAATTACTAAACTTTGATACTTTGACTTCCCAGGAAATCTGCATTTGATGATAAATCAAAGCATGAAATATGTGTTCAATGATCCCACTGAAGGAATCTTGGTGAAAAGTCTGCTAAAACCTCATTGAACTATTCCATGGTGATTTAGGTCACTTAAAAATAGACACAAGGAAGATCAAGGTTCAGTGCTGCACATGCTGACTCACCCTTTTTTTCTTACTTAGTAGTTGAAATTGATGGAAAGCTACATGTGGTTGACTTCCATCACTTGCAAGTCACATATGAAAACAAATTTACACATTGTCATAGTCAGGAAAAAAAGTTGTTAAGATTATTTTACACATTTTTGTACCACCCCCCTATTTTTTTTTATTTCAGGCTGAATTTCAGTCAAAAGCCATAAAGAATGTTATGGAAATTAGTCTGTTTAATCAACAAATTTGGTTCTGCCACAGACTTCCTAGAGGTTCACATATAGGAAGCACTCTGCAAAATAGGGACAATAATAAATAACATAATAATCCTTTCCTTTGTATTTCCTAACCTGTGATGTAACCCTGAAGCAAGAAGTAATGAGGCAGAGAGTAACTAGGCTGTATAAGATCTTAGCCTAGGTCTTTAAGTATTCTGTGATGCATCTCTTAGAAAAAATATGTCCAATATCTAGAATTTCCTCAGCTCAGTTAATACCTCTGGAAGTTATGCTAATTAAAATAACAAATTTATTTAAGTTTTATGATGTGAAATCTCTAAGTCAGAGTAGTCCATGCAACTGAATGAGGAATACATGTTGACTCACTGCAAAATAGATGGGAGGAAAAAAATCATCTTGTTTTTACATAGAAGATATAATAGATCAAGATCTCTTAAAATAAGAAGCTGCATTCTTTGCTCTTTGACACTATTTTCAGTCTCACTGAAGTCTCATGCTGCAGCAATCCATACATACAAACTGGACTTGAAGCACAGATTTAAGAGTGCAGATGAATATAGGGTGACAGTCATAGGACACAACAGTAACATTGCCTGCCCTCAGAGCATAATAAAAAGAGAATGAAAACACTTTTTTTCCTTTACTTTATTGAGGACCAGAGCCATAAGGTTCCAACATTATTCCAACCATCTAATTTATTGACTAGTGACCAATGCCAAAAGGTCTGAATTATCACTTCTAGAGCAAAGATGTGAAATAATTCTTGTAGACAGTGAAAGAGGAAGATTGTTTATAACTTTACCATGAAAAGTACTGGCCTAAATCTACATTTTTATTTACACTTCTTTGTTTGAAATGCCTAATATTTCCCAAAAGGCAATATTAGATGACACATGAAATAAGCAGTGTCATTTAATGCTTTTTCTTTCTTATCAGAACTGCTTCTTCTAGGTGATGATAGACTTACAGCAAATCAGCAGGATATTAATTCTTTTTTTATCTCATGCATTGTAAATTCAGGTCATATGTAGCGGTTTGCACCAGGAGCCTCTTATTACCATATTGATTAGTAACATTTTATAGTTTTTGACATTGTTTGATATGGAACCTCTGAAAACAATTGCTGTTTTACAACTCTGTGTACATAATCCATATGATAATAACAAATAAATGTATGCAAGCATCTGGGATAAATCTGCCTGAGAAGCCTGGAACAGCACTATTTGGACATAAAGAGAAAGATACTGATAACTCTCAGAATGAACTGAGATCTTGCAATGCCTAGTTAATCTTTGCTACCCTTGCAGGTGAATTTCTGGCCACCACATTGTGGTATAGAAAGTATTTATTTCAATAGAAATTTAGAAAGTAATTATTATTATTAGAGATGAAAAGAACCCATGTAGAGTAAAATATTTCCAGAAGTTTGCTATTTGTGCATAGTG
The DNA here is from genome assembly GCF_003984885.1 of Neopelma chrysocephalum. Lineage (NCBI taxonomy): Eukaryota > Metazoa > Chordata > Aves > Passeriformes > Pipridae > Neopelma > Neopelma chrysocephalum. The sequence continues at coordinate 5,887,851 of NW_020897689.1, read as the reverse complement.
AAAGAACATTGGACTTGTAAAACAAAACTCCTAACCACTTCTGAAGGTCATAAAATCATAGAATATCCTGAGTTGGAAGGGACCCATCAGGGTCATCAAGTCCAATCAAGGTATCATCTTGGATAAACTGCAGAGCATTTTCCTCCAACCAGTTTCTTTCAGAGCCCCAAAATTTCAATTTATTTCTTTGCCCACGTGTATTCAATGGTGTGTTTGAGACACCTTATTCCCCAGAGTTGATCTACAATGCATTTGGAATTACCTCAGTTCCACATTTACAACATGTTTATGGACATAATGACTTTACAGTAACTTATAAACTTTTTTGGTGAACAATCAGCAAAAGGCAATAAATATCTTGATGTGACATAATTCATGCCCCAGAGTTAAATCACTCCTGTCATCTATCTAAACACATTCCACTCCAATGTAATACATTAACATATCATGTGTCTGTGCTACTTAACAAACAAACCCAGATATCTTCTGAATCAGAGCAAGTACTTTACGTTTCCACTATACAAACCATTATTGCTAAAACAATAAGCTAGATGCTTAAGGAGCATGGATTTTCATTAATACTACACATACAAAAAGCATTTATACTGTTAATATTATTCCTACTGATATTACCAGCCACTTGTCAATTGAAACAATAACCTGTATTTCTCCAAACCAGCCATCCAGGAGAAAATAAAACCAATAAGCCAGCAAAGTTAAGACTACCAGATCATCAGAATTTTTGTGGCTTAGGAAATGTACAGCCAGAACATCTGCCTCTACTCTTGGATATGCCCAAGATTTTAGAAGCAATTGTTTTATCACTGTATTCATCTATACAACGATAAAGACTTTACAAGCCACTCTATGAAGATGGTCCCCTGAGTATTTGGAGGATAAGTACCTTCAGCAGGGACTGCTTTTGTCTGAGAAGTCATTAAATAAAATACAACCAACACAGGGACTACCATCGCTGAGTTACTGAGCCCTGTTCTTTTTCATTTCCGTATAAACCTTCAGTTCTTTTCAGAGCAGTAGCCTAAAGGAAGGGTAAAAGAATGGACATTTAAACATTGCCCAGAGCCTGGGCTACTCAGCTGGCAGAGAGAGCTAGGACTGCTGCCAGTGTGCAGGGCTGAGGCCACCAGTCCCATGGGACACCCTAGAAGATGACAGAGGAACCTGCTTCTCAGTCCCCAACAGCAGTGACAGGATGCTGATGGGATGTAGGCATCTTACGCTGAGCTTGAGAGGACACTGAGCTACCTTTGGAAGGGGCCTCATCTGCCTCTTCCCATTAACTCTTTGGAACTGAATTACTTTTATGGGCACTTTCTCATATATTATTTTGTCTAAATAGACAGTCCGTAATGTTTTGTTGGCTATTGACTGTTTGCTGTCCTCAAACAAATATTTAGTTTGACTGCACATAGCACCCAGGAAGTGTCTCACACCCATAAAATACAACTCAGTGCTGGGGGGTGGCCTGCTTTGTGCACCAAGCTGACATTTTGCTAGACTGTATAGTTTTCTACTAAGAAAAGACAATCACTTAAGGTCCTGGGGCTATCCCAAGTTTTACAGAGAATCCTGATTAATGAGCAGCTTACTAAAAAATAGACTCTTCCCGAGGAGCTGTCAAGCCCTGAAGAATTGTGCCAGCACTTCTCTAGCTGTGCCCTCCACACCTCAGTGAGTGCAAATTGTTCAATTACTCTTATATATTTTTGGAGGCATAGGAGGTTTTTTCATGGATCCGTCAAGATGTTTAGTTGTCAGAAAAGCGCCTTTCCCTCTCCCAGGATATTTATTTTTTTCAGATAAAAGTTATATAAGAAATGGCCTTCCTTTCCATTTTGTGTCATATCTGCTGCCTGTGTGTTGTGCATAGACTTTGATGAGGAGCCCACATCCAGAGTCTGGTACAGGTGTCCAGCTAAGCCTGAATGGGGCAAGACTGCAATAGAGGAAAGTGTCGTCTTTCTTTCTCATTGTTTCGCCAGTCTGATAGAAGGTGGTGGGACAGCCATCTTCTCCTCACCATAAGTTATAACAATGCCAAGCCTGCTTTTGTCTATATTAGCTGGCAGAACTTCTTTGGGGTGACTATATCGGTGAGCAACAGGTGAGCTCTAATAAAATCTAATAAATCTATTATACAAATAAATAAAAAACAAATAAATAATAAATAAATAATTCTATTAAATCTAATAAAATCTAATAAATCTAATAAAATCCATTCCTTCTAGCATGCCCCTTTGCTAAGGTACAGCCAAAAACCCAATAACATTTAAGATATTTTTAGGACTCATTGTAGAAGTCCATGCACAGGATAAGGACAAGTACGAGTTTTATAGGACTTCTTTATATCGGCAGCAGTCAGCCTGTATGACCATATAAATCCTGTGTCCAAAATCTTCCTGAGGACACGATTCAAAACATAAAATACTGTACCTCAGATAACAGAGAGGATTTGATGTGGGATGATGCTCATTCAGGGATACACAATAATGCAACCCTGCCATGTCCTGCAGTGGTAACAGGGAAACAGACAGATTATTGAGAGATACTGCTTTGGCCTTCCTTTCTCTCAAAGTAGGAGGACTTGCTTGCTAACACAGTGAAATGATAAATCTGAAGTGTATGTACCCTGAACTACTCAGATTGCGTAATAATGAGTTTGGATATTGACTACTAGTTTAAAAAATTGAAGATGAGGTAATGCAACTAGTCCAGCCTATTATAATACAAATTTTTTAAAAATTAAATTCAGGGTTCATTGGATTTTCATCTTTATTTCAACTGCTGTTTACCCTCATTTAGCCTCTTGACAGGGGTGCTGGCCCAAGACTTCTTTCTGAAATTAATGGCTTATGGCCACAGGCTTCAGAAGATGAAAAATTTTTCTTACTCTGTGACTGAGCACTCAATTCGACTCTCAGTTACACTTGTATAGTTCAATTAGAATGGGGATAATCAAGAAAAAAACATCAACGATGCTTCTACAACCTTCAATCATTTTGCTTTCGATATAGTGTACTGAAACTATTTCAATGTAGAGGAAACTACAGACTCATGTAATTATTAACTATCTATTCTGAGGTAGTCAATAGTCAAGACTTGGTATATCCACAGAAGATAGTCCATTTTCCTTCAGATTTTTAAGAGCTCTTAAACTATGTGAATTTTTTAATTACAAATATCCCGTGAACGCAGTTCAAACCAGTTGCCTTAAGATGATCTCCATAACTACTCAAAGGAATAAATTAATGACTCCAGTGTCTTCTTGCATTCTCAGTATATTTTATAATAAAGAAAAATCTAAGGTCAGGACAAGAGTCAATCTCAACTTAAAAACAACCCAACCTTGCTGCTGAAATTGGCTCTTCTTGTGATCCAGTATCTTTTTTACCAGTAGACCCAGACATTTCATGAAGAGGTCAGACAGACTGCCCAAATATCTAACACAACACTGGAAGATCTGGGGTTTTTCTTTAAAGAGGAGAAAGAGAAAACAGGAGAGGGAGAAAATATACAGGGTGTATGCTCATGATACTACATTTAAAGCAAAATTGAGTTAAAATTTGTCAATAAATAAGATTACATTTGTCAGAGGCATTGAGATTAGTACATACTTCTATAACAGTAATAGAAAATGCTCCTTATTCTGATACAAAACACGTGTTTGCCATTTCATTCTACAACTTTCAGATGAAAATAATAGTCTGAGGAAGCCTCTATTAATCCTAGTTGACTTTTGTCTGTCTACTTCTCTTGTCCTGTTTTCTTTTTTGATTAGTTAACCAAATTCGAAACAAAACCAGATTTGTTTGGACCCCATACAGGCTCTGAGCAGACAGGGAGGAAAAAGCACATGCATACTGAGTCAGTGCTTTCTCATGTAGAATTGAAGAATCCTAAAAATGCTGTTTCATAATGGGAAACTAAATTATTTTTAAGTCACCACCCACAATTAACTTACAAAGTTCAACAGTGTTAAAAGAATGGCAAAGCAGCTGTGTATGCTTTTCACAGCCTGCTTTTTCCATAATAATTACGCAGCCCCGTGAACACAGTTGATATAACCTCTGCTCAGAAGCTACACTCCATGGCTACAGACTGCCATTGCTCTGTAATAAAACATTAGGTCCATCACTTGGTATTAGAAAGTAATAATTATACCAGTGCATTTGAAGATTCTTTCCTTTCATAAAGCTACCTTTGCTTAAAGGATTATCCTGACAGACAACACACTTGCCTTTTTAAAGAAGCAATATAATTAGCTTTCTGTCACCCCAGTGCTACTTCTTTCTCTTATCTCTGGCTATCTGAGAAATAAGAGCAGTGGAAATGTTTGCTCCAAGATAGCACGATGGCAGCATAGGCAAAACTGCTGCCTTGATTTAGTGGGTCAGGAGGGTCCCTGTGGATGCAGGAACCCCAGGCACGTAGTCCTGTTGCTAGGGAACTATATCGATCCTTTCCAGCATCTTCACTGACACCCCCTCTGCTCCACTGTGATTGAACACCATTCTTCACAGGAGTGGGAGAGGTAGAAGCTTTGGCTTGGCTTTAATATTTATGAAGAAAACATTTTAACCACTGAAGCTTTAAATGTCTAATGTTGTTTTCTTTTTCCAGAGCAGCAGATTCCTTTGGGAATATTTCAGTCACTCTAGTAGGGCAAATTACTTGACGTTGGAGGCAGATAGCTTATTTCTCTCAGCTAAATGCAATAGTAGGACATACACACAGAAATAATTAAAGCATATTTCTCCTCATTCATTTAAATTCTCCTATTATTTCAAGATAATTTACACTTAAAATACATCGTGCTACAGGTTTAACTGAAAATCATCAAAATCAGGTCAAAAGTTAGATCAGGATATTCTGAATATTTTTATATAGGCTAAAAAAAACAAGGCATATGTAAAAAAATGCAGTGTGTACATACAGAGAATGCTGTTACACAGAAAGTGTTGACAAAGCCCAGAGGGGTACTGTGGGAATCTCCCAGTACCCTCACCAAGAGAAATGAGGATAGCAGGCTACATATCTTTAGCTAGCTAATTTGGTTGTTTGTCTCTGTGCATATACAATGGTGGGAGGGGGGTTAATGTCAAGCTTTTTAAGAAGGTTCCCCAATGTGTTTCCTCCGCCAGTGGTGCAGTGCACACCACACTGGTAAGGACCTGCAATAGTGGACTTGTAGCTGTGTTGCTACATGTCTGGCCCATATGCAGCCTGGAGGCAACATCCTCAGGACATCAATCCTCTGGAGGGGGGGAAGGTGGGAAGCAGATACCTCAGCTGCTGCAGGCAGTGAGTAAACATACTCTATCAAACAATATAATTGAAGGAGATGGAGCACCTGAGTCCCATCCCAATAGATTTCCAGGGAATATGTATTTATAGAAAGGCGATACCGTGAAGCCTCACATACTGGAAAGGTTATCAGATGATATTAAACTTTTCCAAACCACCTCACCTACAATAGTGAGAAGAACCTGAAAAACTGATAGTTTCCCAGATTAAATACAGAAAATTCTCCAACTTTTAAACGTCACCATTAGAATAGAACGCATGTACTTAAATAAGCTCCTGTTGATTTTACGTCTATATTAAATCAATAATTTAAAATGTATGTGAGATGATTAAGCCCTTGGCATCCTTCCTATAAATACTCCACACTGGCAGAAAATGTCTAACAGTAGCCTTAGAAATTGAAATAATTGCTTTAATCAGACAGCAGATGCCTGATATGGAGCTGCATAACAGATACTACAGTGACCCGAGGGAATTAGATGTAGCATAAGGAGAAGGTACTTCTGTGAGTAGAAACAAATTTATCAGAAGAACTATGGGGACAGTAGCTCTCTTTTAGCATCATCCTGAGTGGCACATATTCTGCTCACACTATAGGAAATGCTGCTTTCTGCTGTTTTGCTGTTCTGTGGAAGGTCACACCTGGCCCTGCATCCATTCCTGTCTATTAGGAAGCCCCTACCAACAACATCCCCCACTGAAATGTCTGGACACTAACGCAGAAAGTTAGGCTTGTGAAAGCTGTAGTGGTTCCCTGCAAGGCAGACAGCAGCTCACACCACTTCCACACATGAAAACATCCTTTGATATTGACATCATGTGGGTGTGCATGATAGGATCTGGTTTATAAACACAAATCTCTATCTTTAACCTAAATCATGCTGCATATCTTATAGTTTCCTAAATTCCTTTGATTAAAACACAAAGTTAATAAACACAAGAGTCAATTTACTTAGAAAAAAAAATAAAAATATTCAAATTGTGCTTCATAAAAGATGTCAGCAAATTCCAGAGGATCTGCCTTCAGTCTTTCTATGGGCTTTCTTCTTAATGTAAAGTAAATTCTCATTCTTCCCATTTCAAAGCTAATCTTCTCCCACTCACTCTAATATTCAGAGTTACTATGTTAGAGACCATGAATTAAGAAATGGCTGTTAAGATAGCACTGAAGTCCCTTATAAATAATAGTGTTATATAATTTTCTACAGTGTACAACATAATGGTCTTCAAAGAAACTCATCTAACTAAGCTGCTGCTAGCTCTCAAACTAGCAGTCTTTCCTCATACAACACTGACATGATAATAGCATAATACTCTAGGCCATTAAGTCTATCGAAAGTAAATTACTACCATCAGATGTGATAAAACCTACTTAGATGCACTAACAACCTTATGTTCTGTCTTGATAACACTACTAAAATAGTGATTGCCTCTGTTTAGCCTTACATTAATATTTTTTATCTGTTTCTTCTTAAAATGTATTGGTCAAACGGCCCACCTGGGTCACTGCTTAGAAAACATTTAGGCTAAAGGGCAGCAGTGCAATACTTTGGGTCCTGACCTGAAGTCCAGCAAAATCAAGGGGGACCCTGCTATTAGCTGCAGTGTCTTCAGCTCTTGACAGGCCACCTCATGTAATTTATAACAGAGATATTAAAAATTCTGCTTCCTCTTAAAGCTGCTGATTTATGCATAGGTTTTATATATATATATATGTATATATATGCATGTATTATAGATACATGCTCAAAACTCAGCAATTCAGTCCATCTCACAGCAACCGGTGAAGTATGAATTGGATATTGCCCCCATTTTAGGAGAAACTCTTAAGGCCATTCAGCAGGTGAAAATTGGCAAGGCAGCTGGGGTTGATGGAATTCCACCTGAAGTCTGGAAACCTGGGGGCCTTGCACTCCATGCTAAATTTCACGAGTTTGTGGTGCGCTGTTGGGAACTAGGTGAACTACCATCAGACCTTCGTGATGCAGTCATCATCACTTTGTATAAGAAGAGAGAAGTTAAATCAGACTGTTCAAATTACTGTGGTATTACTCTGCTCTCCATTGCTGGCAAAATCCTGGCAAGAATACTTTTGAACAGACTAATACCCGCTATAGCAGAAGGAATTCTACCTGAAAGTCAGTGTGGTTTCGGAGCCAACAGGAGCACCACAGACGGTATTTGTTCTCAGACAACTGCAAGAGAAGTGCAGGGAACAGAACAAAGGTCTCTATGTAACCCTTGTTGACCTCACCAAGGCTCTTGATACTGTGAGCAGAAAAGGTCTATGGCAGATTTTGGAACATTTAGGATATCCCCCCAAGTTCCTTAAAATGATCATCTTACTTCATGAGGATCAGCGCAGCCAAGTCAGATATGGCAACACACTTTCTGAGCCCTTTCTAATAAAGAATGGTGTGAAACAAGGCTGCGTTCTCGCAACAACTCTATTCACAATCTTTTTCAGCATGATGCTCCAAAGGGCCACGGCAGACCTCGATGATCAGGATGGTATCTACATTTGATATACATGGAAGCCTATTCAACCTAAGGTGACTGAAGGCCCACACCAAGACCTTAAACCATCTTGTCCGGGAGCTGCTTTATGATGATGATGTCTCCCTTGTTACCCACACAGAAGCAGCTCTGCAGCGTTTAACATCCTGCTTCACAGACACTGCTGAGCATTTTGGGCTGGAAGTCAGCTTAAAGAAGACAGAAGTTCTCTATCAACCCGCACCTCAGGAAGTCTTCCATCATCTCCATATCACCATTGGCGAATCAGAGCTCAAATCAGTCCAGCAGTTTAATTACCTAGGTAGCCTCATCTCCTCAGACGGTAAGATTGATGGAGAGATAGACAACAGGTTAGCAAAGGCATATAGAGCTTTCAGAAGACTTCATAAAAGAGTTTGGCAAAATAAACACTCGAAGAAAAGTACAAAGATCAATGTTTACAGAGTCATAGTGCTGTCTACTCTTTTATATGGATCCAAATCATGAGTCATCTACCGCCACCACCTGTGACTCTTAGAATGCTTCCATCAACACTGCCTCCATACAATCCTAAACATCCACTGGTCAGATTATGTGACCAATACGTCTGTTCTAGAACAAGCAGCAATCACAAGTGTTGAGGCCATGTTGCTGAGAACACAGCTGTGTTGGGCAGGACACGTCTCCAGAATGGAGGATCCCTAAGATCCTGCTTTATGGTGAGCTTGCCACCGGCTGCCGCAAGAGAGGAGCCCCGAAGAGAAGATACAAGGACTCCCTGAAACAACATCTCAGCCTTGGCCATATTGATCTTCATCACTGGTCTACTCTGGCCTCCAATCGGGAGGTCTGGAGACACACCATCTGTAACGCTGCTGATGCTTTTGAGAAAGCACACAGGATCACTCTCGAGGAGAAAAGACAACGCAGAAAGAATTGTGTCTTGCAGAATATACCATCTAAGGAGTCTTTCTGCTGTGCCTTTTACAACCGGACTTGCCTATCTCGTATTGACCTTTTTAGCCACCAGCACACTTGTAATAAACGTGGGTAGAGACTTTTCCCAAATCTTCGTTCGCGAAGCCTAGCCATGATGATGATAGATACACACATATACACGTGCTTTATTAATTATTCCATTAATGACATGAATTCCCATTAATCCTCTCTGACAGCTAAAACCTGTTTACACACAGTTGGTTTTGGTTTTGCTGCTTTTATGACTTATTCAGACAAATGTTATAAAAAGGGCTGTTTGAAGCATCTGAAAAACATACACAAATTTTAAAGACTTCCAATGGGACATGTGTCTCTTTCATTGCTGACAATTATGCCATTTTGTTTTTTATTTTTTAACTTGGGGTGAATATAGGTGAGAAAAGTGATTGTATTTCCTAGAAACAGTTCTAAGTTTTCTAGGATTTTTTAGTATCTGTTTTCATAGCAGAACATGCTCACTATCTAACACATATCTAAGTAGTGTCATTTACTTGTGGAAACATAAAAAACCATGACAAAATATAACTGTAGAATTTACTAGATTTTTATCTAAGGCACTGGACCAAGGAATGGTAAACTTGTCTCTGATGTGTAATCTAGGCATCACTGCATTTAGGACACCAAAAAAAATATCATTTTCAGTAGCTGTAAACTCAGTTCCCAGACACAATCAATTAAGCAAATAGTAACAGTATAGCACGAGGACGTTTACTCACCAGTAGGTTTGACAAGACCCACAACTTGTGGAGGTTGAAAAATCCATCTTAGCAAACACATCTAGGTCACACTTAGCTCTGACTCCTACAAAAACTTTGGTCACATATACCTGCCTCCCTGCCAAGGTCACACACTGTCAGTGTGTATGCACTAAAATAGAGGCAGTTTCCCACCTCCCTCACTGTGTCGGACTTTGTAGTTGTCCCTGTAAGTAAATAGATTCTTTCTTGATCAAAGCCATTAACTGAGCCGTTCTTCACATCCCTGTCTACTACTTTATTCTTATTCAAAGATGCACAATTTCACTGGGGATGTTAAGTGTCAAATGCACTGTGGAGTGATGGTGCTCACTGCTTAACATTCAGCTCCAAAACCTCTCATAGAGGAAGCGTGAACATATTTGGCTGCCTGTCAAAAACACTGACCTGGATGAATTGCAACTGCCTGGAACCATATGGTAAATAAGACCAGAAGCTTCTACCAAGGGTTTCCAGGCTCTGGGCAAACATGTTCAGTCATAGTTGTTACATCTGACAGCTTGTAGCCCTCAAGTGATCCCTGTGATTTTTTAAAAAAGCTCCAACTTATTTCCTCTCAAAGAGTTTAGCTATGTTAAATCTTTCTCAGGAAGAAGAGTTTCATGTTCCTGAAGAATTTTTCTGCATGAATTTAGTGGGAAAAGGCGGTGACAGCAATCTAACCTCTCCTATGAGGTTTCATTTAAGCAGATAACTAATATTTATTCGCCCCCTTTTCCCTCGAAATTCTGTGATGTACTAGATAGAGGAGCAGAAGTAATACAAACGCTGCAGCTTCCTGTGGCCATGATGCTGGGTAGAAGTTCAGGTTAAGCAGCATGTAGGTAGAGGGAACAGGACCCTTAGCATCTGCTTGGGGCACTCACTAGTCCGGTGTTAGTCATGCTTCAAATCACTACTCTTCTTTTACCCCATTTTACTGATTTTCAGAGACATTTCATTTTACGTATTCAGAGTCACCCTCTCTTAAGTGTCATTAACATATTTACTGATTTTATTATTTGCCCACCTAATTTGTTCAACATATTCTTGTTAGTTCTTTTGTGTATTGAATCAGTTGGGTGTTGCACATCACAAATACACTTCAGGAGCAAGGAATTTAGTATGCAATAGAAAAGAAAGAACTTTTTAAAGGTATTCCTTTATTCAATTCATGACTAAGTGCACAGGGAACTTAATAGTACTGGGATATCAAATGCTGAAGATCAGCATCTTCTAAGAATGCCCTATATGTCCAAACAATCACTGGTAAAAGCTTTTGCAAGCCATTTAAGATGACATTGACCTCCATTTTCTGAGAAACTGGAAACATTACATACAATTTAATAAGAGAAAAGGGGGAAAACTAATTGACATAGAAACATCAAAGCAATGTAAATGCGATGTTTTCATGATGGGAAATATCTTCACAGCTGAAAAAGAAATGAGGTGGGTTATTGCAGATATTAATATTAAGAAAGCATGCTGTTAACATTAACATCCAATTTGCCTAATATAGAGTTCATTACTGTTCAGTATTTCATCTAAATCATTTTCTTGTTAATGCTCACCCAATACCAAATAACTCTCCAGCACTTGCCTTAGACATCTCTATGAATACTAGTAAATTTATTATACTTGGTCCTGTTGTAATGAAGCTCCAGTGAATTCATAATGATCAGATACTTAGTATAAGCAGTGAGCATTGAGAAGGCTCTTCTTTCTGCTTATGTGAACACAGTAAAATACCAGAGGTACGCTAGAGTCATCCTCAAAACTGGGCAAATAGTAAGGCTGGGAGAAATAATAAAGAGGCACGATCATGAACATCTGCAAAATTGCTAATTTGAATTCATCTTGCTGCTTCATTTTCATTTCAAAACATTAGTCAAGGGGAGAAAAAATAAAGTTTAAGGCTTCTAACAATTTGGGCTAAATAAAGTAATCTGTGCCTTACCGAGGGAAGAGGTGGCAAAATGTATGATGTATAGATATTGTCAGCAGTCTTTAGAATACATTATTCTTCACAGAACTTCATGGAATAAAACTACTGAAGATTGATTCAACCACTATAATCGGAGTGTCTGCATTGGAATTAACACATGAGCAAATATGCATACATAACTTTATAAGAAAACTGTACTACGACACCTTTCTCTGAGCATAGATCATAGTTGTTAGCTCTGTCATTACAAAACTGTATATTATCTATTCTGAAAAGAAAGACAGGTAGGAACATCTAACTTTAGTGTTCAGCTAACTGCACTGCATTTCAAGTTTATTATTTTAATTTAATTTATTCAATATTTTATAACAGAAAATGTCAATGCCACAATCAGTGGCAGAAACCACTTCTCAGATGTGACACACAATATGTTACAGGTGTGAATCTGTGTTCTGAGGACTTACCCTGGGCCATTTAAAATGCTGGTCACAGCGAATACTGATGTACAGTAGATAGTAGCCATGGAAACCAGTCAGAGCTTACCCTCATAATATTTTTTTAAGAAAACTGGATTTCAAAGGGTGATTTTTCTCTTTCTTTGGGGGCACAGTGCATTATACTATCTAGTAAATTATCCATGAGAGGTTTTTAAAAGCAATTCCATCTTAAAATCCCTTGCAGATGCTGCACAGTGCTCATTTCTGCACACTAAAGATCAGGTATGTTATTAAAGCATGATAAACACACCAAAACCTCCCTGAGGAATGCAACAAGTGAGGAGCAGACTCAGAGCACATCCTGGGCTGCACCGAGAGAAGCCAGTTCTGCTGCTGCAAACATGTCCTCATTGCTAACCACTCCTGGAGAGACCAAACGATTGCATAGAATGCGCTAAGTGACAGGGAAGACAGGCAGCCAGCCCCCTAGAGGATACATGCATGGCAGGAGGGGAGGGGTGGAGTCCTGGCTCTTGTGAAGGCAAGATGCAAGGTCATATTTAACGCTTGGAGGCTGGGAATAGGGCAGACTGAAGCTCTGGGTAAATACAGGCTTTGCTGTGAAATTTGCAGTGTGGAAAGTGAAGTTTTCTGGATGGAAATAGTAATTTAGAAGATACCTTTCATAGGAAGGAAAAATATCTTAAAAAGCTTTTTGACAGAATGTTAAAACCGGGTACTGAAAAGTGAAGATAAAATCTCCCCAAGTAGAGGACAGCTGGCTGGTTAGTAGTGGTCTCTGGGGAGCTGCACTGTTCAACTTGAGTTCTCAACAAGGACTTGGCAGTTCCTTTGACTGCAAAAAGTGAGCAGGTGGACCTGATCAATGATATGGTGGTAGCTAAATATAAGCCCTATAGCTGTGAGAATCATAGAGAAGGAAAGGAGGCAGGAGAAAAACCTTCCCTTCCTTCATTACGGAGGCTGTTCCTGCCTCTACCCCAGCCTGTGAGGTAACAGACCTCCACTGTGGTTACTCTGGTGAGAAGCTTTGAGACAGATATCTGTAGGTAGCAGAAAAAGGAAGAGAAAGGGTATTTAATGAAAAAATGGGAAAAATAAATGATATTTCCATTGCTTTGAAAGGATAAGACACCTATAAAAGCAGGAAGACAATATATAGAAATAAGATGGATTTTTTTCACTCCTTGAAATTCATGTACATTCTAGTTTACCCATGAATTTTCACTTTGATACAATTTCCCAGTCCCGTTGATTGTGCTTTGGTATGAGCATATGACCTCTGTAACAGACCTTCCTGGACTTCCATGGTTAAGTTGACAAAACATAATATCCAAGTGAGGCCTGAATTCACCCTTGTCACATTTTTCATGACTTCCCATGCCAGAAAAAAAAAAAATCAGATTTATGAATGCTAGATACTTACCACATTATTTAGAAAGTAACACCACTAGAAAAAAATATTGCTTCTATATCATGCACAGGGAATTCACAGTATTAATTTCAATTCACCTGAAATTTAGCTGGGTGCCAAGCAACATCCTGCAAAGTTTGCGTGAACCTGTAGCTAAAGCTGGATCAAGGTCCAAATTTCATAGTTTGGTAAACAGTAGTTAACTGCAAAGAGTTGATATATTACTATGCAGTCTTCCTCAAAAGCCAAATATAAAGCTGATTTACTACAAGATTATTTCCTGTCAAATTAAGAAACTTTTTTTCCTGTCTGGTTGGCAATTGCACAACACTTAGATGACAAGCTAGCTGTCTGATCTCAAATTAAATCAGCAGATTTGTGACATTACTACTGTTCTCTTAAAAAGTATAGTGCATGGAGAGGAAAGTAAAAACAATAGCAATGGATTTAATGAGATTTTCCACGTAGACCCTGAAATTATTCCCTAGTAAGATATTAGCTTACCTTTACTTGAATAAAATGAAAATATAACAGATGTCATCAGGAAAACTTGAGGTAGCCCTGAAAAGGCTGTGGAAAAACAAAAGCTCGATACTATTCATATTTCTCAAAGAAATAACTTACTATTTAAAATATGACTCACAACAACCAAAAGCTCAGATGACTAACTTACATTTCCAAGAACATTTCCTCTGCTGTTAAATATCAATCACAAAGTGCAACATAGCCATTAATATTTAAGACCTTCACCACTGAGAAATAGAGAGCCGGTTGAACACCCTTACTTAAAATTTATTGTCACATTTCAAAATGATAGATGAGACATTTTCCAAAGTTTTGTTTAATGCAGTTGTTTTGATTGTCTTCTGAAGTGCATGAAAGATGCACTCTAAGACAGAAGCTTTCTGATGCTAAGGGAAAAAAAAAGGGATCTCCACTTCTGAAACAGCCCCAACCTCAATGTCAATATGCTGGAATAAATTCCTGAGGCCTTTGAATCCAGTTCAGGAAGAAACACAGAGGTCACAGCCATCATTCTTTCCATGTGCCCAATTTCACCTGTCTCCATGAATAAGAATTATTTCTGTTGCTCAACGAAAGTGTCTTAAGAGATGGTCCCTGCTTCTGGCTTTTCCTGTGTTTTCCCCTACTAAACATGAGCTTCCTCCTGTAGCATGAATGATGCAATTGAAACCAAAATGTATGTTAAATGCAAAAATTCTAGATTTTATTTTTTGCTATTCATTTGGTGTTACTTTCATATAGGCACCATCTTTTTTTCTGCACTTCTCTTCTGGTAAACTTATTTGATGCAGGGAGCTTTTCATGACTTTCCATGGCAAATGTTAATCATATTTATCGAGAAATTACAGGAGAGCAATTATTCAAAAACCGTGTAGTTTAAGTACTATCCCTGATTTACAGACACTCTCAGAATGAAATTAAGGTTTATAAGGAAGATACCATCCCTTCTCTGCATTCTCCTTCTTTACATTCAAGGAGCTAAGAGCAAGAAACCAAGTAGGAAAATCAAAGCTTACTAAGGCGTAAATAGACCTAAAGAGCCTATGGCTTGGTAAAGGTAGCATAACAAACACTTCAAAGGTCACAGTTCAGCAACATTATGCTGAACTTGAAAAGGAATGATCTGTATTCATTTCAAGTCCCCAAATAAAACTCAGTACAGGTCCTTCCTTCATATGGAAGTGTGACCTTTTTCTTAAAAATGTAATTTAGACTGCATTTTAGGTCTGTGTTTGAGAATTTGAATTGGATTTTAAAGTGCAGAGCCTTTTTAACATGAAGCAGACTGATTTCAGAAGAGTGGGAAAAGCTGTTAAAGGCTGATAAGTAGAATGGCTGAGTAAGGAAGAGGGCTTATCCAGAAGAAAACAATATGCTCCAGTGACTATAAATTGCATTAAAGAGGTTGAGGCCACTGTCTTCTTTTGATCTAGTTTAGCACAGAGATAGGGGTAACCAAATACTTAAGAAAAGGAAGCCTATTTTTCTATGTGAATCCCGGGAACTCCAGTGATGTTAAAAGCACACTAAAATAAAATTTAAATACTACCCACATATAACATAAACTCAGACTGAAAAATATCTTAACTCTAAGTATAGTATTTAAAACTAACTTTTTGGTATACTCTGTCAGATGCAAATAAATAATGTATAAAATGCCAATTGTTCCTTACAACAGAACTAACAGAAAAATGTATTTTTTTATTTAGCTGGAACCAACTTGCATACAACCTTTGTCTTCTTTCAACTCCTGGAATTTTTTGCAGACTTTTCAGGCCATTGCATTTTATACCTTCCCTCCACCCCCCAACTCAACTTTCTATTTTTTATTAGCTGGAGTAGCACAGTTTGTTGCATGTAAAATCAATCTATCAATCAATCTCCTTGGAATTCTCATCCTTTGGCCAAGATCTTTTTTGCAGCTTCTCCTGCAGCCTATTCTATGTAATTTCAACAAATGTAACTGTCAAACATCCTATTAGCATACTCAAGGCAGGTGACATAAATGTGCATTAGTATTAATTAGCTGATACCATTCTTTTTTCTTGTATCTCAAGGAATAAATGTAATCCCATCATACTGTGGCTGGTGCATTCTGTAAAACATAATCAAGACACAGCGTTTAATGAGGCATCCATCTTATTTTGGCAGAGAGAGGTATTTGGTTTTATGGTTGCTATGGTCTAAATTTTTGGCCTATGAAGTATGCTGCAGATTTGATACAGCTCTGAGTACACACAACCAGAAATTTAAAACCTTCTTAAGCAAGAAGGAAAGACCCCTATAAATATGTAAATATGTTTGCTGTGCTGTACTAGCCATAGCAGCATCCCTACTTTCTGCAGAATGGTTTATCACACTTTTGTTATTGCAATCCAACTAGGGATAAAAAGGCTTTACTCCCAGTTAGAGGATACTGCCCAAATAGCAGATAAAGACTTCATGTTATGCACAGAATTCATGTGCACAGATAAGTTTGGGATCAGAAGAAGGAACAGTTTATATGCTGGATGTCAATGGCAGAAACAGTCAAATTCAGTCAGTGTGAGGAACATTTTCTACAATAAACAAAAGCAAAAGAATAATTCTTATCTTCACTGAACGTATTGTCTATGAATCTGAAACACTAAATTTGAACCTTTCTAAACATTTTGATTCTCACTTATCAAGCAGTCAGCAACCCCTGGGAAGCTGAAAAACCTGAGCAACTGTATGACAAGAAAGAGGGAAGGGGAAGAGAAAGAGGGGACTATTCATCCAAGACTCTACTCTGAGGTCAAGTTAGGTTCAGAAAGTCATCCTGTTTCCACCCACATGTGCTTTAGTCTAGAGAATTTCATGTTTAGAAGTCCACTTTGGATGTGTACTTAATCTGTCATCCAGTCCAAGGTTGTCAGCATCATGAAAGCTGTAAATCACATAATTCTTTGCTACAAAATCTGTTCTGTTCTACTCATTGCAGATGTTACTTTTGTGACAACATTGCCCTTCTGCCCTGGCTTCAGATGTCATCATCTTCAGGCTACCACTTATGGCATCCAATTCCACTCATAAAATCACTGCACATAGAACTCAAACTTTTCAGATGTAGAATAAATTTTTTAAAAAGTCTACTTTGCACCATTTTATTTCTTAGAGAATTCTATACTTGCTACCATTCTTCTTCTATAGGGTACAAACTTAAACTTGCCTGTTTCATCTAAATTATAGGGTCTATAATGCTTTGAAACATCAGTATGAATCACATATTTTAAATTATGATTTTCATAATATATAAATTTTAATACAATGGTATTAATATTCTATTCCTCATGCAAATGTAAATAAATTATAACTGTATAATAATTTAAGCAAAAAAACCTGTGTCTTAATTTACATAAGAATGGTCATTTATTCTTTTATCTTCTACTGATTTCCCGGGCAAAGTTCTGGGCTTGAAGCTTGTGATCCTTGCTCAGAAAAGAATTTGGACTTTAGGCAACCATAGAAATAAATACATTTAATATTCATGTGGTTTGGTTCAATCCTTCCACACTGTCTTATTAAGTATCTCCTTACCAAGCTCTGAATTTTCTGTGTAGTGAACTGTGAAACACAGATGGACTTTTCTGTTATCATTCATGCATTGGACAAATGTAGGACATAAGAGCATCTTGGTCAAGTAGCAATGGCTTTCAACTGAAAGAGAGTAGAGTTTAGATTAGATGTTAGGAAGAAATTCTTTACTGAGAGGCTGGTTAGGCACTGGAACAGGTAGGTCAGGTAAGTTTTGGACTCCCCATCCCTGAAAGTGTTCAAGGTCAGGTTGGATGGGGCTTTGAGAAGCCTGACCTAGCAGAAAGTATCCCTGCCCATGGCTGGGGTGTTGGAACCAGATGATCTTTATGGTCCCTTCCAACCCAATCCATTTGGTGATTCTATGATTCTATGCTTGGTCATTAAGACAGTGCAATAACACATGTTGGTAGGTTGCCTTGCACTGGTAAATATGTAACTATCCACTTTAAAGTTATCACACGGTGAAAAAAATACCCAAAAGCTAAAAGGAATCCAGGGTGGTGAACACATAGTGAAATATAGACTCTTAGAGAACTGAAACTTTAAAAGATGAGATAGAAGAGGGGCAAAGGTAAGAAGGAAAAAAGAAGTTGCATTTTACAATTGTGAATTGAGATAGAGAATGATTAAGTAGCAAAAGAGGAATGGACAGAATAAAAACAGTAAGGAATCATGTTTACAATAGGAGTGGGTTAGCAGGCATTTACATGGGACTTTCAAGGAAATTTTTCACATTAATCAAATGCAAATCCTTCAAATTGCTTCTCACATTTTAGTACCATGGTTTCACAGACTTCCTTGACCCTCTCCATTCTTTTCTGTACTTCTACTCTTTAGATATATGCTGCAAAGCATATACGAAAATGTTTAGGTCTATCAGTTATTCTATATACCAAATTAAATTTTTATTAATAAGTGCCTTGTTAGGAAAATAGTTATGAACATTTTCCATTACTAGTTTCATTTCAGCAATTGGAAATTAATTTCTAAATCTCTCTTGGAGACTCCTTATCTGTTCAATCTGTATAATCTTTTATGAATAATTGACCCACTTTACCCTGATAAGAACTACATGTCTAAGAACTGTTTGTCCAGAAGGTTGAGAGGTTCTATACCTTGATGCAACATATGCTTTACCAGATGTTTCACAGGGAACACAAACATGCTGATAAAAACAAATTGCACTAGGAGTGAACTTTTACTGAATTGCTTTGGATTTAATGTTAACCTTGGAATGGATTCATTCTGTCATTCTCTGGTAGTGGGTATCTGAATTTGTTTTGTTTTTATTGTGGTTGTAATAAGCTATGAAAAAAATTGTCCACTCTCCACGCCTTCAAATGTTTTTGAGTGAAGCATTTATAAGGCAAAACGAACACACTGATGTCTTTATGGAGGGGAAAATACATCTCAATTGCTATTGTTTTTTAAGCCATCCTATTAACTTCAATTCGTGTTACTTAGATCCACAATAAAATTTTCACTGTGCTGATGAGCTGTAGCAAAGAAAGCTCATAAAACTTGCAGAGTTATTTCCATTTGCTCAGTGCCAAATGGGACTGTGTAGCAAATGGGACTAAGTTCTTACTGAAATTCTCAGTTACACATATTCAGTGAGAAAATAATAAGGTTAATTTCATTTCTATTTTCAATTTCTCTCTTTTCCTATATACAGTAGGCAGTAGCTGTCATCTTTATGAAGTGTCTTGCTTTTCATGATATTTTATTCCTCAGTAATTTGTTATTGTAAGATCCTTTTCTAACCCTGCTTTATCAATGATATTTTTTGTTCAGCTATTTAACAATGTTTTTAATTTTATTGTAATATTAGAAAAATCATTGGTAAGTAATTTGTATTTTGATGCCAATATTTCAGTAAAGAGGAATTAATAAGCAGCAGAACCTTTATACTGCACTTTATGAAGGGATGGAATAATCATTATGGAGCATGACTGCTACAAAAAACCCTGAAAATTCTCCTTTACAATTTGTGGTAGAAATTAAGACAATAGTGTGTGTTTTTTCTCATCTTTTTCACAATCCATAATCTGTATCTCAATAATATAGCTGGAGAATGGAATTGGGTGCTATTGATAGAAGATAATTTATATGTGAATATGCTGGAATTTTCCAAGCCACAGGACGAGAAAACATTATAGTAGGATAATCTGTGTAAAAGAGGAGTCACATGTTTTGGATGTTATTGACTCTTCTTTAAATTTGGTATTGATTGCTCCTGCCCATTTGTAGTGGGTTTGTAACCCTCCCTGGGAGGGAAACGGAACCAGGGTAGGTCACCTGATGTATATTTTACCAATAGGCTATTCCATACCATGTTATGTCAGCTCAGATATAAAGAGATGAGAAGGAAACAACTCTCTCTCTTCTCTTCTGGGACGGTTGCTCGGGATAGACGGCTGTTTCAGAGGAGGAAAACGCCTTTCGTGGGGAAGTAGTCTTCATTATTAGTTTTCCCTGTGTGTACAGTGCTTATAGTTCTTTTTTTTCTTCTCTGTGTAAATATAAAACCACCTTTCTCAGCAGCCTTGGTTTTGCAAGTTTTTTTTCCTCTTCCCCCTTTCCTCCTCCTTCTCCCTCTGGGGGGAGTTGGGCATTCAGTCAAGGTACCAATAACACCACTGATTATTGAAAAAGTCTATCTTTCACTTTCAAGAGAATCATTTTCATTGCTTTGCTGCCCTTTATTCCTAGACAAAATTCCCATAGATGCTATACTTTGGGGAATTTTTAGGTGTACGTGACCTTGTAATTATTTATGACTTGCATATCTATCAACTGAAATCTTATGAGGGATATAAGATTAAATTGCTCTGAAAGAAGAATCAGGTTCTCAAAATTGTATCCCCATTGATGTCAAAGCATGGTATCCAAAGGCAACCTACTGTTCTGTACACTTTTTGCCTGTGCAATATTAAAAATAAATTGAATATTGCATGTCCAAATCTCTACAGTCCTTTACTTCATTACTTAACAGATAGGAAATGCCATTCATTTAAGGAAAAAGAAAAACTAGGGGCTCTTCCACAGGGTCTGGTCTTCTTGCTCACCAGTCAGCAGTGTTGGCAGCCTGGCTTGGTCTTCCCCAGAAGAGTACAACTGCTTTTCCACCCTGCAGAAGAAACAGCCCCAGATCTCCTCCAGCAGAGACACAGCCCCCCAGCATGGAGATGGGCATCAAAACCATGATCATGCCCTTATGGGAATTTTTCTGCTATGTATACACCACTATTTTGTTTCATTACAAAAATCAGAAAACAAATATTAACTACTGTTTTAGAGTTTATAATTGTGGGTAGCTGTGAGGGTTAGATGACCTTCATAGTTTGTTTATTTGCATTACATTGCTTCAGCAAATATAAACAGCCAGTTAAGCCTACAATGTGCTCATAATCTAGAGAGGCACAAAGACTAGCCTGATAAAAATGAGGATTGTGGAGTGGGGAGATTGTTTTCTTCTTTTTCTTTTTTTATTAAATTCCTCTGCAAGGGTTTTATTGATTTATCTTCAGTCATACAAATTTGATATTTATTTTCCAGAAGAAGTGAAAGAAAATTTAACATTGCTAATGTCTTTACCATTTCAGAAATGTATTTGAAACATGATAAAGTCCCCTGCTTTTAAGTGTGTTTTCTCCAAAGTCAGTAGTAGGCTTTAATGGCTCAGAAAGAATATCATAATACAACATCATCAAACTTAATCTACCATAAGAAGAATAGTAATATCAAATGGCCTCTCCTATAGAAATGAATTGTAATTAATTACCTAATTTGTTGGAGCATTTGTAACATATATTTAATGACACTTCTGTCTGGCACAGCCTTCCAGACAGTGTTCTGAAGAAACATGATCTAAGCATAGCCTCAAGCTGATATTATAAAATAATTCACCATGCTGTGTAAAAAAAATCCAGATAAAACAAACAGCTAATGTTTCAGCTTCTAAGGCCTCAGGAAAGCCTGTTTCCACCCTAACATTTATCTCTGGCAGCCCCATCTCCTCTGCCTTTATATCTGGAATATGCAGTTAATAAGTATTCAGCACTGGCCTGACTGCAGGTAACACCAAGGAAACAATAGCCCATTACTATATATCACACTGCAATTATTAAAGATATTGCCATATGTCTAATAGTGTGATATAAACAGTCCATTAGGCTTTCTAATGGTGGTGTTAAATAAAGGGTGAACGAATAGCGCTGGAACAGTTAGAAGCCCCTGGGCAGCTTTGCATCTTCCCATGCCATTCCTTTTAATGAGATTATGCTATTACTTTGGTCGATAGAAACTGTCATTTGAAGGTTTCCAGTTCTCCTGCCCTTTTGTGTTGAATTGACAAGGCAGATGTACCTAAATATTGACCCTTTTGTCTATTTTCTTAGGCAGTGTAAAGTTCTTGCCCTTTATTCCCCACTTACATCACTGCCACTTTTTGCTACATGGAACAATGTATCTCTCCTAATCAAGTAGGAGATCTCTGGTGCAGACCCTCCCTGGAATATAATGTAGCCCGTGAGTCTCTCAACATCTTTGAGACAACATTAGTCATACAAATGATCCCTGCATCAGTGTTCTGGCAAGGCATTGTAAGAGTTTATTCAATAATGGTATAATATTTTTTCCAATTAGAGAAATGTCCATTATTTTTCTTTCCTTACAGCCTTTCAAACCCGGAATAACTACAACAAAAAGCTACTTGAGACTTGGAAATGTATATTCAAAAGACAATATATGAGAAAAGTAAAATAATTGAAGGAGAAGTATTAGATTAGAATAAAAATGCTTACAGAACTGTAAAACTAAGTTTCCTCTAAACATGCTATAGCATATTCGGTGTGTGCTATATAGAGGATTAGCAATGAAACACCAGAGAATAACATTTAGTAATGTTCTCCATCAGAGACTGAAACCAGAGTAACTACTGAGCTACAGAATAAACATACAAATGTAAATTTGATCCAAGCAGTTGTGCAGCCTGACGTAATGCATTAATACTGAAGAAAATTACAAAACTGGCTTTAAACATCTGAGTCTCGCACACTGATTACTGTTTAGTTTCCGCTATAATGAACAGTAAAACTATGGACATGCTGTTTAATTTTAGGGATTGCCAGAAGACAGCAATTGAGCAGCCGTCCCAGCTCTGTAGTTTTGATATATCTGAGAAAACCTGTTAAATTGTTGTAAAAATTCAACTATGCTATCATACACTAACAAACTCCAGAATGACGGTGTCTGTATTTCATATGTAAAACACAAGAAAATGTAACATTCCAGCATTTATCATTTGTTTCAGTGGTATTTCTTTTTCTTTTAAATCCTGCTAATTTAGTAATCACAAGTTTGTTAAATTACAAACCTTCTATCCATATGTTCTCTATGAAGGTAATGAATATAGCATGAACCACAACATAAACCAGTATTGTAGTACTGCAATGTTGCAGTACCGCACCAAAGGGACCACTTTTCAAGACCAGAAAGTTGGCATCATTCTTCCTCTAGTCTTGGGGAACCTGCCTAATATAACACTTTGGGCATCAGCTAGGGATGACTGTGATGATGGTTTACAATCTGAGGACTCTACCATATAGACAAAGAAATTTTCTAAATCATTTCATAGTTTTCCTTGAACAAGCTTCGGAATAATATCAAAGACTATATGACAACTCCTGCTATATATTTCAATGATCAGTGCAAGCAGCGTGTTCACCTGGACCCAAGTCCTTAATGAAACATTTTTCTTATATTCTTCACCTTTACTTGTGAGGGTCTAAACAGAAAGGATTTCCTCTTTATTTGTAATGAGAGTAGTACTTATTTCCCTAAACATCATGTAATTTATGTGAACAAGTATTATGATGGTGCTATCATGAGCAAGTACTTTTGATGATTTCAAAAGTACTGCTGCTGTACAAAAGTCCTGGGGAAGTCAAGTTTATCTAGACAGAAATATGGGAATACATGGCAGATTTTAACTACCACCCTCTTGAGAACAATAACACTTCAAAAAAGTCAGCAGTGTTTGTCAACAGAGATGTTCCAGTCTCTCATCAAAAGCTTTTAATCACGGTTCATGTATGTCCCAATCAATTGTGGGAGTCCAAGCACAAGAAGCAAGAGGTGGTATGCTAGAAAGCACCAGAAAGAGAAATTTCTGAACCACCATTGTTTTGTTCAGTTTGGTGGGAATTTCCCTGATAACTCAAGCGAAATCAAAAAAGAGACACCTTTGCCTAGCATTGAACCTTGACACAGCCTCAAACAGAAGACCATTTTTAAATAAGTGG
Source organism: Neopelma chrysocephalum (assembly GCF_003984885.1). Classification (NCBI taxonomy): domain Eukaryota; kingdom Metazoa; phylum Chordata; class Aves; order Passeriformes; family Pipridae; genus Neopelma; species Neopelma chrysocephalum. Next base: position 5,864,092 of record NW_020897689.1, on the reverse strand, counting down.
GTGGTGCTTCAGAACTTTCTGATGGGGAAGGGGATCTCTTTGAAGCTCTCATGGGCCACAGCTGAACAAGTGGGAGCAGAGACTGTACTTTCCTCCAGCCAATCAGCTGTTAATTTTCAATCTGCAGTAGCTTTCTTTGTTCTGAGGTCTAAGAAAGGAGTGGTTAAAAATCTGAAAAGGGCAAAATACAAAGTGTTCACAGAAGTCCCAGAATTAGAAGTTCTGTCCCTTGATTAAGATGAGGCCTTATGTCATTTGGTGGTAAGCAAAAAACCAAAAGCTCTTAGAAATGAGACTGCACACCCAGATGGAAGCCCCATCCAAGGATGTCAGAAGTTTCTGATGGAATTTGGAGACATTAGGGCAACCTACCTATTAAGCTTCACAGATATATGTTATGTGTGGTTTAGACTGAGATAGATAGATACCTCAACTTTAGATACCTAAACTGTAGATTTCTATCTCTGACCTCATTGCCGGGGATTCTTCTTGTGATTGACAGTATGAAATAGGTACATAGTTAGTTTTAGGGCATGCTTCATCTTAGCTGCTCTAGCCTGAATGAATCTCATTTTACAAGTGCGTATTTCATTTTACTCATTAAAAATTAATGTTAGGCTGCCAGTTCAGACAAAAAGCTAGATCTACATTATAGACAGTCACATCAGATCAGACGTGAAGCTGGAAATGCCAGTGTCCCAGAGCACAAAGTTCTTAGACTAGAGAATCTGAAAAACTTCTAGTTCATGAAAAAAAAGGAAAGCAGAAGAACTTCTAACAGCCAAAAATCATGAGCCGCTTAGTGTGCTGTGAGGAAGCCAACAGATATTGAATTTGGACTTGTTGTTACTATGACTTCATGCAACATCAAATAATGATTAAAGCAGGGTGTGAGGCAGCTGCTATGCTGTATTACCCTGGCATATCACTTAGATGAAAAAGAGATGGTAAATCACAAAGCATTGACTGGTCTACTTGAACAACCTTCACCACTTCAGACACTGTAAGAAAGCCAAGTGGTGATGTGAGGCTGCGCACTGATGTTAAGAAACGGTTCATAAATAATCTCTCTCATGTTCACAGCACAATAGCTAAATAACAGGATGAAAAATGTAGCAGTTTAAACTTTTCATACATTATCATTTTCAACACACCTGAGCATGAAATGAAATGCCTCCTGGTTGTCTCATTTCCACAAGAGCCTTTTAGATTCATTAAAGTAATAAAAACTTTTCAGACTTAATAAACGGCCCTCATCTACAACATGAGAATTAAAGACATGCACTCAGGTAACTGTCTTTAATTCCACAGAACAAAGAAGAAATATTTCGTGGGAGGGTAAATATTTGTTTAAAACTGCATAAAACCAAACAAGGCTGGAAAGAGCAATCTGGGTTCACCATATCAAGGCCCATTCTAAACTGAACTTATAAATCTCTGTCTAAAGAAAATTTATTTCTTTTTTATCCTAACCCCTGACTCAAAGTCACCCAACCCTTAAATCTTAGATTTTTTAGGCCCTAATTACAACAGGAACTTCTGCAGTTTATTTATAGACTAGGTTAATTGATGTGAATGCTACTTTTTTTATAATCTCTACCTCCTTGCTTTCCATATCAGCTCATATCTCACAGTGAACCTTTTACTCACTGTTGCTTCCTCTTCAGAATGCTTCTTTGAACCCTATTATTTCTTTGGCTTAAAAAGAATACCTGTGTGCTGGTTTTGGCTAGGGTAAAGTTAATTTTCTCTACATTAACTAGTATGGGGCTGCGTTTTGGATTTGTGATGGAAACAAAGTTGATAATACAGAGATGTTTTAGCTATAGCTGAGCATTGCTTAAACACCATCAAGGCCTTTTCTGCTCCTCACCTTCACACCAAAGGAATATCTGATATGAATAATTTTTATTGCTTTAATTAAGACAACTATGATATATAACTTATCAGAAATCACAACTGATTTGCCATCAGTGTTTTTCAATCTTCCATGACAGTGTACTGTTTCCTTTTGAATAGTTGGAGTTGTACCAAGCAGAATCTCCTTGGCTGCCAGAATTCTGTCAGGAGTTAACTTTATGTTCTGTGAATACTCAGTCCCATAAAAATATCTGTATTCTCATTGTGTTCCCAGAAGTGTTTATTGATTATTATTTGTTGTAGTTCCATTGAAAATTCGGTAGATAACCACTAGGAAAAAGAAATGACACTTTGTGAGTTAGATGTGCAGTCACGCTTTAAAGAGACAGGTTAACAATCAGCAGACAGTTGAAGAATTAGGTCTTGATATCAAAAAGTTAAGAGTCTGAGCGGGGAGGGTGTAAAGGTTTAATATTGCACAGGAGATAGAAAACCATATTAGAAAATATTTGTCTGCAGTACCTCACTGAAGAAATTTGTTAGCATAACGGGGTGGAGGAAAATGAAGAATTGAGTGAGTCATAAACACTGACGTTTGAACACAAACAAAAGGCAATTGCCTAATCAATATTTATTTGCAAAGGCATATTGGCAGAAGCAATTGTTATCCTCAGTGTTAGGTTAAAGGTAAAAGGGTATAATAGGTGTTCTACTGTTGTTTATTGAATAGGTAAATTCTGGAAAGCAGTTGAACTTAGAGACGTGTCTGTAGTGAGGTCAGTTTCCAAACATGGAGAAAAAGCCTTCTGAAAGCTCTGTCTGTGCTATAACCACATCACCACAAAGAAATTAAACTCACAGATTACACTTAGACAAAATCCTACTAAATGAAAGAGGCATTCAAAAAGTAAACAGACATTTAAAAGCATGAGCTCTGCTCTGACAATTCAGGTCTCTCTAGTCTGGACTTTGACTTCATTTTTTGTTTGAAAGTCCTATAGTAAGGTTCACTCGGCATATGTAAGTTCAGAAAGACAAGAACTCTGTCTGAGACACCCACACTGGTCAATATGAAAACTCCTTGAAGGTTTCCTTCACGTAAAACATACCTGCCAAAAATGATTAAGTGGTTGCTGCTACTGGGCATTTCCCAAGTTATTTCCTTCTGTATTACTCAATTCATAAAAGAAACTGTTAAAAGCCTATATCTGGTGAAAGTCCAACTGGAACTTGTAGATACTAAAAGCTTCCAGAAAAAAATATGCAAGCAGAAAATATAGAAGCAATTATTTTAGGAATGGCAAAAGCAGATTTTACTTACTACTTTTTCCTCCTCTAAATAATTCAGTAGCTGGGAGATTTCATGTCAGCAATTTCATTATAGGGATGAAATTATTTCACAAACCCCATTCCTTTCACATTTGACACAGGTTCAGATCCTCAGAGACTCTTGAATTCCTAAATGTCAATACTGCTGCTAATAACCATCATCCCTTTCCCTTTCTTCCTTACATTTCTCCAGCACGAGGAAGAATGGATCCTTTAGTATCTGGTTTAGTGCATTTCTGGAAAGAATAGAAAGTGAGCTACACTGTAACTAACCAGGTATAATGAGCTTTTAGTGAAGTTGTTGGTAATTACAACATGTCTCCATAGGACAAAAAAAATACCTGGCAACTTATAGTTTTCCCTCACTTGATATCTCTCTGTCTTGTTCATGTTTTGTGGTAGCTGTCATTGCATTTTTTGTACTAGAGGTTAAGATTTCCCAAATGGAAGATATGTTTCTAGGAAAAACAGCCAGCACTGTAACAGATGAGATAAATACTGTCTTTTAATAAATATGAGAAAGGCAAGCACTTTGACTGAATGTTTTAATCTTCGCACAAAATATTGAAAACTATCTTCCTGAGGCAAGGAGGAAATATTAAACCAGAAGGGCAGTTAATGCATTTCCTGGGATTAATATAAAAAAATTAATGAGATAAAGCCAGATAAATGATGTTAAAGGCAGGATATGAAAATGCAGGCATAAGAGTACACCTGCAATAGTTAACAAGGAAACAAAAATAAATGATGGTCTGTAGCACAGCCCATTGGTATTAGCATGCTGAGAGCACATCTTCACCCTGTTAATCTTTTTCAATCTGTCTTTTAGAAGTATATCTATTCACCCTGAAAAGTCCATTTCTAGATTCTGATGCAGTTATATTTCGTCAAAGTGCTGCAGGAGCTGTCTTACTTGTTCTCTCTGTATTTCTGTATAGCAGCAGCACATGGTCCCTTCCCTTCTCAATCCAGCCATGCACAGGGGTGGGTTCCAGAAACATGGATGTTTTCACTTCTCCTTTTCTGAGAGGCAGTAGAACAGTCTGTGAAAAGCTATATGCAAGCACAAAAAGAGGTAAGGTGTTGGAGGATTGTGAACTGTTTTCTCTTTCCAGTCATCCTGTTTTAAGTACCCCATCCCCAATTTATTAGCTGTGTTATGGTAACATCTAAGGAAACCTGTGTTTAACAGGCTGTGAAGACAAGGGACAGAGGGACACACCCTGTTTTAAATCCCACCTATCTTCCCTCTGAAATAACGTCTTGCAGATGCTGCTGCATTTCAAAGCACTGCAATGCATTCCCAGCACACTCCACAGGCCTACAGGTCTCCCTGAGGGATGACAAGGACCTGAGTCCCCACATTGTGTCTCCCCTCACAGCTCCAACAGAGTTGATGTTTCAAACCCTTTGGATTTATAGTTTTTGGGAGATGAAATTATTTACATTTTTAAGCTGCTGAATCCTTCTTTGCAGTTTTTAATCTGTTCTGGTAAAAGGACTTCCTATAACTGTGGGGAAAATCCAGTACAGATTGCTAGCAAGGGAAGATATTATATCATTATAATAGGTAGACTTCTAATCACCAAAAAAAAAAAAAACCTCTTTTCTGAGTAATATCTCTGCCTCTCTAGATATCTTGGATATTCAGTATTTTGTTGAATCAGTAACTTACCAGTAGTAATAATGTTTAACTGTGACTCAGTGATTTGAACATGATCAGTCATTATTCTCTTTCTATTGTCTCATTCTCTCACTGATAATTAATGCTTTATATGATGCATTTACCAGAATGTAGAAAAAAACTCTGGGTGACCACTTGAGCTTTTTTAGCTTTTCCAGATTCTTTCCCAGAACTCACTTCTAAGTATCTTTCTTCCAACTAATTTTTACTCTTTATAGTTTGTCCTCCCTTTCTCTCCTCACATAGAAAGACATATATACACATGCATCTGTACATCATTTTTTTTCTCCAGGAAGTAAGAAAAGGTAGTGGAAATGGCAACATATCAAGTCCAGTTTTCATTAAGAAAATATCCTTCTTTAAACACAGTTCTAATCCTGGCAAGCAATTCTAAATGGTTCCAGGTATCATGACTAATAATGTTTTACTCTCCCTTTTACTGACATTGCACACATCAAAGTACCTTCCAGAAGACCAAGTCCATCACCAGTAAAAGCTGTCCATTTCTGCATTTGTCTGCATGAATTCATGCTTTTGGAAAGTGAGAAGCTTCTCTCAAGAAATTATAGTAAGACAAACACTACCTGATGACAAAATATAAATAGAGGAGGAAGTGGTGCATAGTATTGGTTTCTTGGAGGCATTTTGTCCTTCATGGATTGCAAAAGCCTGAGTGTTTATGGAACAAGAGAAATGGGATTAATTTTTTTTTGTCTCTTGATATACAAAATTTATTGTTTCCTCCATAATGTAAATCAGAAGAAAATTATGCAGTTGTTATTACATGGGCAGATGAAATTGCTACTTTAATACCTCCTTGCAATTTTTGCAATCTTCAGAAGTCTTCTGATATCCTGTTGCATGAGAGTTATGTGGGTCACTTCAGAAAGAGTAAATCCAAGCTCTAAGAGCTACATTTACTAATTAGATGTTTCAATAAATAATTTAGCAAGCCTGTTTCAGATGAGAGGTTCCATTAAATACTTGAAAATATTTAACTCTTTTGGTTCTTTCCTCTTCTGACACAAGTTTGTTTCCCCAGAGATGTCTTTAGGTTTTTAAGACAAATGCACTGTTCTTCCAATAAACCATTCTGCATACATTTGCTTTGTCATATTGATTATTTAAATACTTTTCTTTAGAGTTCATTGATATTCATCCTCTAAAGCAGGAAACCTTAACCTGAGACCTATAAAGGTCTGACTTGCCTCTGAAAATTTTTCTGCTGTGGGATTAATGGAAGTTACATAGAAAATAATTTAAGAAGAATAAAATATTTTACTATAACATCCTGTTTCACAAATTGGATTGACTGTCCTAATTTGAAATAATTTTTTGCTTCATAATTAAGTAGGTTTTGTGTTCAATATTTTTCTTTGTTATCACAAACAAGGCTTCATTCTGTGAAATCTTCGTGGGAATATAACAGAATGTTCCTGTTTTGTGAGTGGTGTTTGACGTCACTACAGTGTCTTATTAATTGCTCTGTTGTACTTATCAGAACAATTAAATTCTACTAATGGCATGTAGTATTTTCATGAACAACATTATCTTTTTTTATTATTATTGTTATTACTGCCGATGAAGGACAGCAAGATGCCAACCACTAAAATACAGCTTTTGTGGAACCTAAGGACATATATTTAGAATAAATCAATACCATCAGAATGAACCACAGAACAAGGTAAAGAGTTTTTCTGGAAGAGTTTCAAAACACCATCAATAAAGTGATGCTACAATTGATTACTTTTCAGCATACACTCTAAGATAAATGACCTATGATTCCATTTTAAAGATGATGCTGAAAAATCTTCAAATGCTAATAGTGAAGGGCAATACATAAACAATATAAAAAGAATGAAGCAGACATTTGAGGTAAAAAAACCCAGATATGCAAATATACCACAAAGATACACACAAGTACCTTTTTCAATACCCAAATATGTTCATTTCACATCTATTTATAAGGTAAAAGACAATCACTAGACAAACAGATAGAAAAATGAAGCTTTGAAGGTATAAGTCAGTTAATCCACTGACTTAAGTTAAGTTAAAACTCTTACAGCAACGTAAAGTTTCTCACTGAATTTTATCAGTTACTATTTAAACCCTTAAATTTCTCTTTTAATAAATACTCAAGTGCTAAATCATGCCATTGAAGCAATAGCATGTAGTAGGATTGTTTGCTCAGAACTAGTTTGTCTCAGAGGCAGCTTATGGCAGTCTGTTCAGCAGTCTGTTCCACAATAAAAATGGGAAATACATACACTTGTGTCCTCCATGAACCTTGACAGTTCTGTAGATGAGCACAGATGTCACACAAGCAAATAATATGAGACAGACAAAAAAACAAATAGACTGTCCAACCCTCTTTTGGCCTTTGTAATGTGGAAAGATACTTTGTTTATGATGTTATATCACTACTGCCAGCCCAGCCAGACACACACAACATGGCCAGGATCATTTAGGAGCCAAAACCAGTTTGTCCCAATGGAGTTGTTTCTAGGAATATCAATAACGTGTGTGCATTGCATTTAGACTGGCAGCTAGAGAAAAATTTCTACACATCATAGAGGGGAGGTACTGAAATACTTTTCCACATAATAATAATTGATTAGAACAAATAAGAATTTTAAGATCAATGTCTTAACTATTTATGGGGAGTGATATTATGGAAAGGCATACAATATTGTCACCTCAGACAACCAGCAACTGAATGTCATAACACATTTTGCTTCTTCCAATCTGTCACCCAACTTATATGTTTATTTGCAACTGGATTCTGTCTACATTTGCCAGGGCAACCTGGTTATAAGAAATATGTTCATATTCTGAATAGATCCACAGCATAATTTTTTTCCTAAAGGATTATGAATTAATCTGAAGATCTATGAAAAGCTGCTTTGTATTTTTGACAACCTATTAAAAGATTGTATCATAAAACATGCTGGCTCATTCCAGTATATTTAGTTTGGATTTCTAAATAACATACACTTGCAAATACATTTGTTGACTTATGTAAAATCAGAAATTATTTTACTCACATACAATTTTCCTGCTTCACTGCAGATACCCATTATCGAGACCTGATTTCACTTCTTACATACACAACAGAGTTACTATCACCTGTACAACTGTCAGTCAGACTTGGTGGCTAATTGGTTTTCTGAAGTGCATAATCTGTATTCTGCTAATAGAAATAATAAAAGCTTTGATGTTCATATTACTTCTAAAGCAGAATGGTGATAAGTATGCAATTTTTAAAAACAGAGTAGTTTACTGAAAATTATAACCTTTTTGCAAGAAAATGAGCATCTTTATAATACAAACCAAAGAGAAAAACATTGCCATTTCATTTTATGATCAGAATAAAAGTCATTGGGTATCTTCCCTTTAAAAAAATTCTTTTTTGTTTTTGTCTCCCTAAGAGGAAAGTTGAACACTGTAGATATGTACTTTGTTTGAAACTGCAGTGCTGAACCAAGACTGATGACAGGAGTGTGTCTTGAACAGCAAAAAGAAATGAACTTTTTCAGTTGACAGGGTTAAGAACTGGCTACCCTACTTTACTTGGAATATTCCGAATCAAAAACTAGCATTTTTAGAATATGCCCAGCTAGAAAACACAAGGACAAATTCCTCATGGCCAGGTAAGATTTGATGGTGATTTATCATTTTAGGTCACTAGAAAATCCAACTCCTCCATTACAAAATTGGTATTTGACATAGTAGCAACAAAAAAGTATCCATCTCATCAATATTTTGATCATCCCCTTTAATTTACTGTGCCCCTGTCACCCACCAGGGGGTTCGCAGAGTGATCTGACATGCACAGAACATTATCTATCATAAGGGATGATGAATACTTATAAACTCCCACCTCTGTGAAAATCAGAACATTTGTGGAGAAGACCTGGATTTGGTGAGCTGATCTACTCTAAGATCAATGCTGATTATGTTGAGCCATGAGCAGACTGGGAGTCCACCACTAAAAGCCCAAGGCCTCCCCAGTAGGTCATTTGAAGGAAATCCAGAGGAAGATGATGGAGAAGGCCACACTTAATATTTCCCAAACAAAATTGGGATGTCATTTGAAAGATTAAAATGGCTGCGTTTGTTTGCTTTTGAGGGGTAAAGCTGAGAGAAGATACAAAAACAGCTGAAAAAAGGAAAAACATGAGGTTTTGGGAGTTTTTTAGTGCAGTGGGAAAAGAAAAATTATGCATGGAAAGGAAACTTTGTATTAATTAAATAATTAACTAGAACATGTTGAGAAAAATGTTCTAGTCATAGGGGTTTCTAAGCACTGGAGTAGATTGTCCACATACATTACAGAACCTCAGTCACTCTCAGGTGACTCAACTAGATAACTAAGGAAAGTCAGTAGATGTAATCTTTTTGGACTTCAAAAAAGCTTTTGATACTGTGTCTCACAGCATCCTTCCAGACAAAATGTCCAGTATACAGCTGGATAACTATGTTACACGATGAGTGAACAACTGTCTCATGGATCAAGCACAAAAATTAATAGTGAATGGGCTGACATCCGACTGGTGTCTGGTCACTAGTGGGGTTCCGTAGGGCTTCATCCTCCGCCCAGTTCATTAGAGACTTGGATGTGGGACTGAAAGAATACTAGGTAAGTTTGTTGATGACACCAAATCAGGAGAAGCTGTTGACTCCCTTGAGGGCAGAGAGGCCCTGCAGAGAGATCCCAACAGATTGGAGAGATGGGCAATCACCAACCACATGAAGTTCAACAAGGGAAAGTGCTGGATTCTGAACCTGGTACAGGGCAACTCTGGTTGTGTGTATAGACTGGAGAGCAGTACTGCAGAAAGGGACCTGAGAGTCCTAATCGACAGCAAGTTGAATATGAGTCAGCAGTGCCCCGGCAGGTCCCCAGAAGGGCATCAGGCAAAGCATCACCAGTCAGTCGAGGGAGGGGATTGTCCTGCTCTGCTCTGCAGTGATGTGGCCTCACCTTGAATATTGTGTGCAGTTTTGGGCATTACAATATAAAAAAGACATTAACCTCTTAGAGAGCAGCCAAAGGAACGACACAGGGATGGTGAAGGGTCTGAAGGAGAAGCTGTATGAGGAGCGGCTGAGGTCACTTGATCATTTCAGGCTGGAGAAGAGGAGACTGAGGGGAGACCTCACTGTGGTCTTCAACATCCTCGTGAGGGTAAGCAGAGGGGCAGGTATTGGTCTCATCACTCTCATGACCAGTGACAGGACTCAAGGAAATAGCATGAAGCTGAGGCAGGGGAGCTTTAGGTTACATGTCAGGAAAAGGTTCTTCACCCAGAAGGTGGTTGGGCATTGGAATAGGCTCTCCAGGGAAGTGGTCAGAGCCCCAAGCCTGTCTGAGTTCAAGAGGTGTTAAGACAATGCTTTCAGGCACACAGTGTGATACTTGGGGTGTCCTGCACAGGGCCAGGAGTTGGACTCAATGATCCTGATGGGTCTTTTCCAACTCAGTATATTCTATGATTCTATGATACTGGACCACACAGGTGCCTTCTATGGATACCTTCCTAGGTAATTGTTAGACCTCAGAAACGTATTTAAAATCATAAAAAGAATTTCCCGCATTTTGTAAATGACTACAGAAAGTTATTAAGAGGTTTCTTCACTCTCAGTGTGTGTGTTTGTGTGTGTGTCCATAAATGTGTGCATACATATAAAGACATGGAGAGAGATGAAACTGCACGTGCTGTGGATTTTTGTAATAAGCATTTACTCCCTTCTCAATGTGTACAATATTATTTGTGGATCCCACTGAGAAGTCCAGTTTGTGGTCAGGTAGGAACCCAGCATACGTCAATAGGAATGTTACTCATTTCAAGGATGAATTAAAAAAAAATTGACTAGGGCCCTCAGGTAATAAAATGGCTTACTGCAGGGACATACTATAAGAGACCTATAAAGACCCTATAATGGTCTCCTTCAAAACTTTACAAAGCAACAGACAGAGCCTCAGCTGCAAGCAAAAGTCCTTCCAGCTGAAATGGTCCCATTTATCAACCCTCTTTTGGGCAAGTGCTTCTGACCTGAGAGGAAACACAGGAATATACCTTGGCTAGCAATCAAGTTCTAGTCTTAAAAGCTTTGTTATGAAAGTTTATAGGCAAAAAGGCATCCTGTCTTGCCTTACTTTTTTAGCAATTCTGCTCTCCATTCTCATACCACAGGTATACTGAAATTTCAAATATTTTTCATAAGAAGGTTATTCTTCCACCATCAGTTTTCAAAGTTGTCAGTGAAGCATCTTCTAGAAAACCACATAGGCGTGATTTCTGCATTACTGAGGTTAGATTTCCCTCTGCCAACTCCTTCTTCTCCTCTTCAAGGAAGGCAGAGTATACCTCTGCACAAAGGAGACAAAAAGCACAATGAAGGCCTGCCCGTGTGTGAATGAAATGTAAGCGACCACTTCATAGATAGCTGGAGATCACAGAAGAGCTTTTCCCACTGCTGGGGTTTTACCTTACAAAGGGTAATTAGACACCAGCCATCCTAATAGATGTGCATCTAAACCATCTACTTTAGGCTCCCAGAATCCTTGCAAATCCTACCAAAGTTTTCAAAACTGTCTTGAAATTAATGTTAATATAAACTTGCTGGTGATTTGTTAGAGTGTGATGGGCCATTTTGTGCATAATAGCATTATTAAATGTCCTGCAGTTAAGGAATCCTTTCTGAACAGTCAGAGCTGTTGCATACATTTCTCTGATGTTCATTTCTGCTTAGATTTACGGTGCCTGCTCATTGTCCTTTATTAAATGCTTCCGTTAACTTTTCTGTTACATTTTTCACAGCTTACAGCCCTATAAAATTGAGTTACTATCTAAGCAAATTCATACCATTTGCATTTGTAGAACTTCTGGTCCAAATAGATGTGTTATCTTTCTGCATATTTAGTATATTTAGATGCAAACCTTTGCCTAGTTTTTTCGAGATGCACTGACTTTTTGTATTTCACCAAATTTGATTAAAATAAGACTCTGTACCAACTTGTGATGATGAGGGAGCAAGATACAGGGTCAGAGGCAGATCAGTACCTAGTGGTGATAATGATTCTTTGAGTCATTAGCCCTGCTCAGTCAAAAATTTCAAAATTTGCTTCTATTTTCTGTCTGTGGACTGGATCCACAAAAATATTGTGTTATATTTATTTAAAGATCTATATTGGAAGAGCTTTCATGCTTACCCTTAGTATAGATTAGAATTTCCGAGCTTTCAGTAGTGCTTGCCATGTGTCTAGAGTATCACCATATGCAAAGATTTAAGACCTTTCTTCTTAGTGTTTTCTACTGAGTAATTCAGGCAACTTCCCTCCAGCCCATTACTCTTTATAGATCACATTTCCAAGCCCCTTTTGCTCTGCATACACAGCTTGGAGGCCTCAATTAGGGCTGTACAAAGTTCCTCCAGGGCTGAAGGAATCAATAAATGAGTAGTTCACAATGAAGGCAAATAAATTAACTTCTTCCTCTTGTACTCTGTTGTAGAATACATTCACGATCCCTTCTACCTTTTTGCACTGAAAGGGAATGGAATTAAAATTTCCATCTTCATTGTTCATTGCCAAATTTATCTGAATGTAATCATGGAGAAAATATTTCAAATTCAACTTTCTCTTTTTTAACATTTTTCCCATTTTTTTGGTGTTCCTGCTACTCAGATATGTACAGACAGTTCTGCTACATTGATCAAGCTAGTTTTCTTCACTGATCTATTAAGAGTATTTTTTATTTTTTAAAGAAATCATATCCTTAACTTCTTTTGTATTGCAACATCATACATCCTCTTATACATCCAATATCCTAGCCCTCCACATTCACTGATAGTTCTTACTTTTTCAGTGTGCTTTGTCTCATCTCTTGAATCCCTTCTGGGTATTCTGACTGAAAATAGTACCTTTGGCTTATCATTTATTTAAGACAGAATAATTGTTTCTATCTGTATATCCCAGATAACCAATCTCTGTGCTGTTTGATGAAGACTACTTCTTCTAACATCCTAATACCAACAGCAGTGCCATGCCTGTATTTCTAGAGCGTGGCATCCCTGGACTAACTACCCCAGAGTGTTCACTCCAGGGACATTCCTATTGATGGGTCATTTTATATACATCCCATTAAGATGTTTTTATCCTCTATGTTAACCTGGAATTGTTTGACATGTAGCCATGTTCTTCAGCCATATCTGAAAAAAAATGTTTTCAAGTTTTTGGGAAAAAAACTTTCCTGAAAAACATGATCAATATTAGCCTAGTTTACCTATTGGAAAGAGGAATTTCCTAAGGCCCCTTGACAAATAAACAACTGTGAATTGCTCTCACTGAAAAAAAAAAAATAGAAAAAAAACCTCAAAAAACAAAACTACAACAAATAAACAAAACAAAACAAACAAAACAAAAAAAACCAAACCAAACAAAAAACAAAACAAAAAAAATCAAGCAAAAAAAACCCCCAGCAAATCTGTGCTATACCTTAAGACTGATCCAGGACACTGAGTGAGTGCAATGCTTTATGATTTTATGTTACTGTATTTAATCTCCTCCAATGCTCTTCAGGAAGAAGAGAACTTTGACCAGTATCACAAAGAAAATTAATGAGTACTGAATTTACCATATAGTCACCAAAAACCAGTTTGGTGAGTCGTTTTTTTGGTGTTATCTTTTTTGAATAAATAGGACCAAAGGATCATAGGGGTTAGCGCACGCATGCTGCTTCATCGGTCAGTGAAATATCACTGAGGGATTTGAGTACAGAGATCTGGAACTGTTCTGCAGCCACGAAAAAAATGTAGAAAATTTTCAAAAGAAGATAGGAAATAAGAAAAAAACTCCATCTTTTGAGACTGGAATTTTGCAGTTATGCAGACAAAAATTAATCAAAAAGTACAACCAGCTATGTTTATGGAGATAGTTTCTGTTAAAGTCGTTAACTTGTCAAAAATCTTTGAAAAGGGAAGGGTTATTTCTATTGTAAAATTATATTCTGTGAGTGATATATATTTATTATATCTTTTGATGTAACAGAGAAACTCAAAGGGGAAAGAATACTGAGTATGATAAATAAAAATGTGAAAATACACATTTGTGATCAACATTCTGAGAATTCATATTGGTAGAGTAGCATAGTCAGATCCACTCCTAATTTATTCCTCATCTAAATCTACATTTCATACTGAGAGTTTTGATATATTTGGTGAGTCAGTTGGTCATACCCAAGCTCTACACATTCTCTGGGACTAACAGGCCTTTAGATCTGTGTTATTTTGCCTATATTTCTTACACATCTTTTCAAACAATAGCTCTTGTTGTAGCTGAAAAGAATATTTTCTACACTTTTTACTTTTCTGTGCTCAGATTCAAGAATTATCAATACCTGGTAGAATCTGATTATGGAACTACATTTGGTGTGTTTCAGGGAGCAATAATCTTGACTCTTGTTTATCAGAACTAAAAGTATCTTGAGATCCTCAGATTAGAGATATAATAGAAATAAAAATGCAATTACTGTTAAAAACATTTTCACACAATAGATACATTCAATTTTTGTCTTACTTTTACAGTGGCTTAGGTTTTATGTTCATAGTTTCTAAATTCTAGAAACCATACCATCGGTCTACATAAGGAATACTTTTGAACAGATGGACTGATGTTGCCCTGACACTGTGGGTTTTGAGACAAAACGTAAGGGAGACAAAATGAAAGACAGAAATCAGAAACCTGAAGGTAAGATTAGCTCTCCTGATAAATCTTCCATTGATTTTAATGGTAAAGGAGTATGTCTTAAGTTTGAATTGATTAAAGGGAAATCATGAGGAAAGAGATATACAAAGCATTGAAAAATGGCTTATGCAACTATCAGGTATTGGAGTGTCCTAAACCTAATGTTTTCTTGTCTCGTACACTTTCTGTCTGCCCAGGATATGATCTTATTCCAGTCTGTGAAGACAATTCTTGCTAATTCTTCTTTGTCGCATTTTGAGGCGGCTTCTGCTCCAGAGCTTTAAAGATCTAATTTTGTCACTCAGTTAGCTTTGTTAGCAGGAGGCTAGTTATACTTAATTAGTATCCTGAACCTCTGTTACTATGAGTTTGGGGTTTTTTTCTTCAAAATCCTTCCTCTACTGATGGATGCTGGGAATTATGGATACATTTTCACTCAAGAGCCTTTCTTGACTCAAATGCTAAAGCTGTGGAGCTAATGTGGCTCTGAATACGAAAGACCTTTTACCTGCTTCTGACAAAACTACTCAAGGTAAAAGCAAATTTATGGAAGTGAACATTTTGCAGCATGCTCGTGATGCATTGGAAATTTAGATCTTTCAAATGGGTTGATTGCAAAGGCTCTGTACCAGCCTCTGTACAGTGAACTTAAGGGTCAGAACACCACAGCTTCATGCACTTGTATAACTGAGTGGTGACTTGGATCAGCTGGCATTCCCCATGTGGTTTTCACCTTGTTTTCTTCAACTGCTGCAGGCAATGGGCAGGTTGGGAGAAGGAGTGAGCTACACTGCGCCAGTGGCCAAGAAATGTTCATGTGTAAATGTATTTGAAATCATGTAAGAAACACAGTCATGCATCTGCAATTAATTTTTTAAATTATTTTTAAATACTATCGCATCTACTTTAAGTTAGGATTAAAGCTTCCCTTTAATAGCACAGACAACAAAATCTTGAAGAACTGTATTTCCATTGTATTTCATGTAAAGAAATATCTTTAGAAGTCTGATTGAAAAGCAGAGAAAATCTGGCATATTAATTCTAATGATTAAGAGATCTGTGATAATAACAGCATTTCTGGAAAACAAACTGCATCTATTGGTACATATTAAAGGAATCTTTGCTGCCTCATACCTTTTAATTTTCCTTTTTCAGGACAAGTGATTAGTTATGTGGTCAGCTGTGTCGTTGTTTTGTCTCCAGACCTTTTATTCTGCTAGTATTATCTGTCTTTCTGTTTCTTTACCTGGGATTGGGCACGTGCAATACTGTGGTACTCTTAGCAGGTGCCTGAGAAATAGATGTCTTAATGGATCACTGCCTAGATGTAAATCATATGACAAAAACAGGATCTCATATGAGATTAATATCACCTTAAAATGGTGATACAGAACATCAGTGACCGAACAGAATTAAAAGCAACAAAATTCAGTCTTCTCTAAGCAGAAGAAAGACAGAATAGAAATCAGACTTCAGGAACCTTCTCCAAAATTAAATCCAAAAAGGAAGAAAAGAAATATTTATGTAATCCTGGACTCTAAGCAAACACATACTTTGACTATAAATCTCTTCGTTACCACTCACCACTCACAAATTTCTGAAAAAGTCATAGAAGTTAGTGGTTTCATCTGAGTTCCTTTCGCTTGAAGTGTACTTTATAAAATATTTTTATTCTATTCCCTGTTGAGTAGACCCATCTTTTCTCTGACTTCAGTGTAATTACTTGTTCTTAAGTACTCATGGGTAAGCTGTCTTATTTTTCCAAACTTGTTTCTTTCCCTAGGATTCTTTTCAGTTCTGAAGTTCAGATTTCTAGCAGTGTAGGAGTAATTAAAATTCCACTTGATCAGTGTATTATAACTTTTTACAGGCCTCTTTTGTCTGTACAAATATGGCTCTGGATGCAATTTTTCTCCTTAGAGGCCAGAGACAGATCCTAGTAAACATTGTTTTTAGAGCAATCATACCCTTTGTTCCAGTTAGGCAGCAGCTAAAGATTTTCCTTTTCTTT
>NW_020897689.1:5761649-5847360 GCF_003984885.1 Neopelma chrysocephalum | reverse complement strand
CCTTCCCAAACCTTCCCAAACCTTCCCAAACCTTCCCTTCCCAAACCTTCCATTTTTTCTTTTTTCTTTTCTTCCTAGAAAGGCTGTGTTTTCATATAACCCAACCCTATTGACCACGTTTTTTGGATCAGTCTTGGTTTGCAGTAAAGATCCCTGAACTGTTTTGAATTAAGCACTAGCTGCCTCCCTGACATTGTCTTGTTTATTACAGAGATGTTCCCAGGCATTTTAACGATTCAGTTATGTCTAGATTTGTATCCAAATTGGTCAAATGTCACACAGACCTATCCAATATCTGCTGCAATTCTCTGTTTTTGAGAACAAGTTTTATGCCTGTAAAACATCTCAATCCTGACCAAGGGTGAAGCAAGTATTAAGGCAATGTGGAGAAATGTGAGAGAAGGAACTGAGAAAAAGAAGAGGGTAAAAACAAAGGAAATCTAGCACACATGTTTTTCTCACCCAGTTTTGTTTAAATTGCTTTTGGTCGTTCCTCTGACCAAAACACAAATCTTTGCTACTCTGGGTTTTACTCACTAGCAAATGGTCTGGACTTCACGTGTCACAGAGACATTCACACAGTCACTTCTCTACAGCACTTAGTTTAAGAAATAAGTAAGTAATGACCTCTAGCTTTTCTAGCTGTATTCTGGAAACATGATTTTTTTTTTTTCAGATGCCTCTTACAAGTAGTAACCAATTGAAAGTGAAAAGTGGTTTTAGCAAATATCCTCCTCATTTTTGTCATGTTTTGCTTCAAATACTAATACATAACTATGGCAAGCTAACAAACAAAAAATTGTTCCTCTGTTTTTGATATCAATGATTCTGAAGAAAACCATATAGACAAAGTGTCCCTAAACTCATATAATTTGAGTTGCACATCATTCAGAGATTCATCACTCTGACTCTCCTTTAGAACATCTAGCACCATTTTTTGCAGGTGATTTCATAGCATGAAATTCATATTCTGCAAAGCTATTCCTTGAAGTTTTTCACAGAAGAGAATAAGCACTCAGAAATTTACAAATGCTGTAAGGGTAATGGATTAGAAGAAATATCTTGTTCATCTCCATAATGCTGAAAAAATGTCACTTTCACTTTCCACCTTGAAAGAGTCCAGCAGATTCCAGAGTCCAATACATCTCATTCATTTCTATCTCTTACTCAGTTTGTCTTTCCTAAAATTGTAAATTTGCTTTTCCCCTCTTTTTGCCTCATTCCATTTATATCTGGGCAGGCACAATCTTCAGTCTAATGCACAGAGCACTCTCCAGAAAGGTGGAGAATATGATCTGAATCCACTAAGACTGAAGGAGAGGGAAATGTAGGGACAGAAGAGAACAGCGGTTCCACGACAACAGTCTTGAAAGGAAAATTATGGGATATTACCTTTGAAAGAGGGTATTGGACTTAGGACCTGCAGTAGAAAGAAGAGCCTACTAAAGTCTCAAAGCCCAGAGGACAAAATACTGGTTACAAGCGAAGCAGAGGAGCTGCCTACCTTGTCAGCAGTCTACCCTAAGTGCTTCCCAGCCAAACATGCTACCTCTTTGGATCATAGGGACTACAGATCTATTGGGATTTATACCTAATGTGGGCACTGAAAAGAGCTTACAAATACTGAAACACTGCATTCTGTGGTGATCACATCATGATGTTAAAACATCTCTTAAATTTTCCTATAGGCACTGATTTACAAGATTTTGTATACTTCAACTCCCTCTTATGTGCTCCTCTAGGAACAACACACCTATCTGCCTGCAGCAATTTTTGTGATTCAAGTCCCAGGGGTGCTGAAGAAGAGTGCCTTGAATGCACTCAGGGTAGTGTGGAACCTCCTAGATTCCTCTAGATCCACAAAGCAGACAATTTTTTCCCACCTAGTTTTCCGTCATGTTCTAATCCATAGGCATTTTCAAAACAGAGTACTAAAGGAAATATGTCTGTGGCCACATACTGGCTTCTCAGGTAGCTCTTTATTTAGTATATGATCTTGGGATGAAGAAATACTGGTTTCCTCTCCTGTTCTGCACCTATTTCTGTTATTTGGTTCCTTACCTGGGGAATGGATTAGACTCTACATTGAGCCAAAAAAAAAGCAAGAGCGAGTAGTGAAGAGGTTGGACAGCTTGCCTGGGGGGATCTGGAAGACACCTTACTGTGATGTTGCTTTAAGCACAAATGCTATTGATTCCCATTTGCTTCTCAGCCCATAACATATGAAAAGTTTGGTTGTTCTGTGAAGCAGAAGTGAGAACTAACCATGGCTTTGCCTTCCAGGCTTTCTCCCATTTCTCCTTTAAAACAGTTAAATACCCCAGAGAGGGGCCCTGAACAGATAAAAAGGCATGATCAACTGAAATATGAGAAATGACCAACTGTTGCCTATTAACACCATAGCAACTTGGAATCCATTTGTCCTTGGCTAGAGAACTGACTGTGAACTCAGACATAACAGTAAAAATTTCTCCTAAGGTGAGAATGAAAGAATTCAATGGTTTTAATTCCAATTTATTATCTAGCAAAACATTTGAAAAATAACTTTTCAAATGGACATTTTTAGTTCATTCTATGAAAAAAAATCCATTGTCCAAATAGCATTTCCTATGCCATCACAAATGACCATTGAACAGATAGAAACAGATAGTTTGATGTAGGCACTGATGCAAACATTACTCTAATCTCAGTAATGTTTGCTCTGATAATTATGTTTGCCACATCATTCTTGCTACCATCTGACAGCTTCTTCCCACACTGTAGAGATCAGACCCCATTTTTCCAATCAAATCCACGTTAGTACATGTATTTCAGAAATTCATATTGGGACTACTTTCAAAAATCTTGTAAAATCATAGAGTTTATATAAGAATCACTCAAGAACAAACTGAACCATTATTCCCAAAGCAGAAGGCAACATTCCTGACTCAGGACTGGTCTTCTGCATTGCAAAGGGGAAAAGAAAGTCATTGTTTCTCTTAAAAAACACTCCTAGAGCAGAGGATTGTCTTTGTGCATTTCTTTGCAACTCCAGTGCAGGTGTATGCATTTTAAAATAAATTATAGAAGAATCCTCAATACACTAAAGAAATATTTAAATAAGAACCAAATAAAACAGATCCACCTGTAACAGGGCTGTGGTACGCATGGATTATTTTCAGCTGTTGAATTTCCTTTTGGTATTTTTGAAGCCAGAAAATCAGACCTAGGAACCCTCCATGGGCTATTTTTAGCTTTGGCTCAAAGGGTAAAGTTGGCATAAAGTTTGCCCTTGGCCCACTACCAAGGTGTTTTAAGGAAAGGAAGGATTAGCCAAACAGTCCTCGTCAAATATTCACTGATGCTTAGCAGCATGCTGTAGTCTTTGCAATTCTCCTGCATCTTTTCCAACGCAGCATAATTTTCATATTCTCAATATGGATTTGTTTAATTCTGTCTCAGGACAGGCTGATTAATTTTGCTTAATTGACTCTATGGCTCACAGTAGGCAAGGAATAAACAAAGAAAGAAAAAAATACTTTCAGTAGAGTTGAATGCAGATGGTACATTATCTTGTCTCACATCATTGTCATACGGACCTGTGCCTGGATATTGTACTAGAGGCTGTCCCATTATCCAGGTTTGTCCTATAGGAGTGCACACTGAATGTTATTCTCATAGTCTTCTCATGAATATGTCCAAATTATTAAGCCTGTTCCATAAGATCCAAACCTTAGAGTAAATCTTTTATCAATAATTGTAAAGCAAAAAAAACCCCAGAAGTGTTAAATGCACAGGAACTGATGCAAAGCTTTTTAACTATGCATAAATGTACTAATTTTAAACACATTTGAAGTGATCATATTCATTGGACACACTTCCACTCCAAACCAAAACCTGTATCTGGCTGAATCTTAATGTAGATCGCTTACTGTTGAAATCACTGCTCCATTGAGCAGCTTGCTAAAGATGGCTTCATTTGGGAATTAACATGCCTTGAGTTGCAAGATAGTTCACAGGCTGATGTCTACACTTTATATATAGAATCCTATATATAGATCCTATTCCTAAGGCAGCAGTAATCACCACAAGTTAAAATAAGTCATGCTAAGGTCTAATGACAAAATCTGAAGTTCTATCATCAGGATAGTTTTTCATTAAAACAGGGTAGCCCAGCAAACGTGATGAGGATGCATTTCAGTTCTCTGAGCCTATATTGCTTTACTCAATAACCTAGTGATGCTGTTAAGACTTAGTTGTCTTTGCAAGCATAAGCCAGCTCCCACATGCTCTCTGCCTCTCTTCACACTCACAGAGATAGAAAACAAGATCTGCAAAGAGGCTGCATAATGGATAAAAATATTTGTTAACAAATAATAGCAATTGCTAAGAACAGAATGGCAAAATGAAAAGCAGAACCTTATGGGGTTGAAGAGGAAGTAATTGCAAATAAGCAATATTAACTTAATCAGACTAAACACGGCCGTGGAAATACACTACCATAATAAAATTTTTTAAATTGAACTCTACTAAATCTGTTCTAGTTCACATTAATAATTCATTCCTTCAACCCTAACATATTTATAAAATGAAAGGCTATCCAATCCCTTGATAATGGGTATCCTTCATGACAGTCCTCCAGGATGGATGGATACCATAGTCTCTGAAATGAATGGTTATTAGACCTTCCCTCAGAAATCTTCATTTATCACAGGAGTTATTCAAGTGATATGAATAATTATAGAATAACAGCTATAGATCTGTTGGTGAAAAGAGGTTTCATGTTTCAGAAAAGAAAACATATATGGGGAAGAGACAAAAGAGGACAAGAGGTTCTATAAGATTTTGATCAGAAGCCCAATATTGCTCAAATGGGATAAAAAAAATCTTTATGAAGTGAATATTGTTTGTGTAGAGATGATCTGTAGCCCATTTATTTCTGTGTTTTTCTCACAATACCTAAGGTATAACTGCTTTTAGAAGGTTTGCAAATTGCAGGGTTCACGCTGTGATAGAGCCCTAGGCACAGTCATGTTTAAGACCCTAGGAAACATAGTGGTGTAAATCCAGGTCATATGATGTTACAGAGCTCACTTGGAGCTTCTTAGAGGCAGAACCATGCATTGCCATCTCAAGGGCAAAATATTTTTTACCTGCAATACTAAACAAGAAATCCTACAGGATTGACATTCCTGGGCCCCAGGTATGATCCCTGAGAAGTATCAGAAAGGTTTCATGAGAAGCTGTGAACAAAGGACTAGCCTGAGAGGGCTCAGAGAGGTGTTGTGGGACTGGGGAAACTTCAAGGAGATTTGATGTAGGTGGGCAGTACAAAGGGAAGGATGTGTCTTCACGACCTTTCATTTGCTTCCTGCCCTCAGGAGCCAACCTGATTTCCCAGGTTATTCAGTGGCCACCTTAGGAGGATTTTGTCCTGGCTGGTGGCTGCAGTGCTGGGGAAGGTTGTCCCAGAGGCATCTGGTAGTGAGGCAGAGGCAATGGTGCTGGGCTGGGATGTGCAGACACTCAGAGAGCAGACTTCACCCCAAATGCTGCTGCTTGCAGAGGAGCATGGTAGTGCAGAAAGAGCAGCCACTGCCTTCATTTGTGAGTCAGGGAAAGCCAGTGCCAAATGGGGAAGGTAAAGGCAGCCTGTTAGCTGTTTCACTGCTGACACATAACACAAGCTCTTGTGCTAAAAAAAAAAAAAAAAAAAAAAAAAGATAATAACCAGTGTTAAGACACATAAAGAGTAGCAAACTGACTTTCCTACTTCTTTTTTTCTTCTTAGTGTCCTACAGAAAAAGCCAGCTCTTGGGGAGCTTTTGGTTGGACTGAGAAATGCTAGTTTTCCAGAGATGCTAGGTGTTGCTAGAACCTTACAGTGGGCATCCACAGAGAAAACCAAACCCAGAAATGTCACTGGGGCTTGTCTTGGGCTAACCCAGCCTTACAAAATTGGTGCCTCCTGCCAGGAGTGTGTCAAGCAGGAAGCTCTACCAGAATTCTCATCACATGAAAGGAAAATTACACCCCCTACTTTAATTTCAGAAATGTAAACAATAAATAATAATAAGAGCAAGTATCATAACTCAAATATTTATAAAAGGCTGCTGTCCTGACTTTTCCTAATCTTCTTAGTAAGCAGTCTCAAAATAACATGATTTTGCTAACACTGGTGTATCTATACTTCTGCCCTCCCAAAAGGATGATTAACTAAAACTGCATGTTAGTATGTTCTGTTCATCACAGGGTGTTTTAAAAGCACTCAAAAGGTCATCTATAAAAGATGAAGTTCTTCAAAACAGAAGGAAGAAAAAATATTTCAACAGGAAAAGAACTATTTTCTCAAGGTTAAAAATAAGAGGGCAAACAACTGTCACGCAAATATCTATGTACATGAATGGAGCTGTGTTGGATTTGTAAAAGCTCTGAAAATCATGATTCAAACCTCACATTAAACTGAAGGAGTGTAAGGAAGTCCAGGGTCAGCCCCAATGGATCAGCCTGGTGCTGCAACACACTGAATGCTGTTTCAAAGGGGAAGACTCTACGCAATAAATTATTCAGTGTCATTTGATAAAACTTTAAGATACTGGTTATTAAAGCTGTACAGTCTGTCAAACAGGACTGAGAAGTAAAGCCACGTCTGATTCAAGGATGTCAGTTCTGAAAGAATGGGATCCATGTTGAGGGAAAACAGTTAAGTTCTGCTCAAGAGCCTAGAACTGCACATTCCTGTGATTGCATAGGAACTGTAGCCAGGGATGGATTAGTGGCTTCAGATGGGAAATCAATAGGGAGAAACTTGAAATTCATTTCGTGCACTGCTGTGCTAACGTGCCAGATGTCACTGTCTCCTGGTTGGCTGCCTCAGGGAGGGGCACTTGCATTTTTCTACCAGTTCCCCGTAGATTGTCAATTTGTAAGACCTTAAGTAAAGCAAACCTATGTTACTTTACTGAAGGAACAATACAGAATAAAAACTGTCATTAGTGTGGCATTGTGATAGTGATTTCAATCACAAATTAGTAATATTATTTGAGAATACAGAACTGTTAAAACAGAGTGCTTGAAATTGTGATCTGTTTGAGACTGTGAAGATCAGGCACCAGAAGAAATTATTTTCAGACTCCCTCTTTTCTGCCTGATCTTCACCATTGTAATTAATATTTGGATGCAGACCAAGCTATGGGCAACACATGCAAATTAGGAAATGTATGCAAATGTAGTGGCCACCCTAGAGTCCTCACAGTCTGAACAAGCTAGGAATAGAAGTAGAATCTCAACGTCCATTGCCTGGATGAACAGAGCAGTTGAATGACTTGCTTAGGAAGCATGTGGGAAGCCTACGACAGAAGGCAGGACCTCTTCTCCTAGGAGCAGATTTAGTACACCATACAAAACACCCCTTCCTATAGCAAATTATCAACCGTTTGCTTTTCTATGATTCTACCATGCCTTAAAAATACTCATTAAGTGAAAAAAGACATTTGCAAAGAGGAAGGGAAAAAAAGTCCAAAAGAAAAAGCATTCCTCTAAGGCAAAAGTTTTTGCCTCACAGGCCAAGGTGATCTTACACAGGAGAAGTTCAGAAGATAAAAACGGTGACTGTAAGCAAAAGAAAGAACTAATGCTTGATGAATCATTTACAATGGATGAAAACCGTGAAGGTGATTGATGGTATTTACGTTCAGCTAAAGTAATAGCTCTTTACTAACCTGTTCAAACCTGTAAAATCCAGGTCCATTTTCACGAATCATTAAGGTCAGTGGAAAGCTTTGCTTGGTTTTGTCTATAAGGAATGGAGAAAGAGAGGAGTTAAGTAGACCGTGAGTTATGTGGAAGCAGTGTTACCTGATATAACGGCAAATTATTAAGTCCTGGCATGCAAGAACATGACCACTCGCATTTAAAGTGTGGCAATAAAGGAGACAGTAGACATATGAGATAAATGGGAGAAAGAGGAAGGAAGAGAACAGATCGCAAACCAACTGAATTCGGTATACAAAATGCATATTTTAGGTATAGGTATCAACTTCCAAGCCTGGGACTGAAAGCTCTTCTGACATTTTCCCATGAAATAGCTTGTCATGTGAAAATGCCAAATGACTGAAAGTGCTTAAGGAAACATTCTTCTCATTATTTTCATCATTCCAGGGGTTTTAGACTAGAATTTTTATTGCAAAGAAAGAGAAAGGACAATTTTATTGTGGATTAGCTAACATCCTAATGGTCTTTGCACTCTACCTGCTTGTAGGTAGGTAGTGCTATTTTCCAAGAGAATACCCTCAGTAGTAAGCTGCTTTACAATAAGCATGTTCTCTGCATTGTTTTTTTCCTTTAACACACACAAAATACTATGGAAGATTTCTTTTTCCTTTTGATTGTGGAAAATAAAGAATATCCATAAAATATTCAGAAGTATTAAAAAAAACCCTGTAGTTTCTTCAGTGGGCCATATCTAGCATTTAGGTCATTTGCCTATCATGTTAATTGCATGTCACTATGCATTAAGAACTGGTGGCACTTTTGAGAGGAGGGAAGGGGAGCAGTTCATTTAAAGTTGTTGCACCATGAAAGGCCACCTACTAGGGCAGGCTGAGTGATTCACAATGAATAATTTATTCTCTCCTTTCTCTTGTGGAGTATGGACAAGCAGAATGTGAAGGTGTGAAAGCTTCTTTTCTTCTGCTATAGTTCTATATTTTGTCTTTAAGCCAGGTCAAAAGCCAGCCTGAGTCAATGGAAGACTTTGAAGTCAGACATGCTCCATGGTTCACAATGAATGTCAGAGGGTAGTAACCCAGGGAAAGTTGTGCTGCCAGGAGTTTTGTTACATAGTCAAAGGAAAAACTGATGATCCAGCTTAAAGAGGCAGGTTATAACATACAGTCCAAACTAGAAATGTCTTAAGTAGCAGCTCTGAAGTCCCTCCACAAGGATTTTTGCAGGGACAAAAATTTGGGGGCCTGGAGCATATCACTTGTGAGGAGAGCCTGCAGGAGCTGGGCCTGTTTAGTATAGAGAAGAGAAGACTGAGAGGGGATCTCATCAATGCATCTGAAAGGCTGGTGCCAAGAGGATGGTGTCAGGGTCTGTTCAGTGGTGCCCAGAGACAGGAGTAATGGCCATAAAATAAAACACAAGAAGTTAAGTTCCACCTCAATATGATGAAGAACTTTTCGTTCAGGGTGACAGAGCACTGGAAGAGGCTGCCCACGGACATCATGGAGTCTCCCTCTCTAGTGATATTCAAAACACCACCAGACACATTCCTGTGTAACCTGTTCTAGGGGACACTGCCTTGGCAGTGAGGTTGGACTAGATGATCTCCATCCTAACGATTCTGGGATTCTGCGAAAAGAGGCAAACAAAATTATTCCACTTTCTCCCAGAAAGATCTGACAAGATGACAGTAAGAAATTCCTTACTAGCTCTTCTGAGCACAGTTTTCCATAACTGCTGTGTGAGAAATGAGATAAACTATACAAAAAGATGACTACTTTTTATCTTAATATTATTATTTTTTTTTAAGTGATAAAAAATGATTGCATTTTTTTCCTGTTTCTTGATTGTTTATGCATGAGCATTACTCCTCTATGTTGTTTATATTTTCTGTCACCAGTCATGTCAGACAACCACAGCCACTTGATCCTCAGATTTTAATGGAAAGTATACAAAAAAAGGCTATTGAAAGAAAATACAATACTCTCAGTAAGTATTGGAAAATTATTTAAAATATTCAGGCAACTTCCCTAGTTTAAATGTATTTCTCATCTGACCTCAAAACTGAAAGAAATAAATTGAACCAGAGTTTGAAAAGTTGCATGGAATGTTTTTAAACTAATCACATCTTTTTTTTCTGATTGTCTGCTTGATAAATTTGGCACATTAGCAGTTTTCTTGCAAATATTTTTAATCTATACTTCTTTGGAATTTAACAGTAATAAGCAACATCCCCAAGCAAGGAAACAAAATCCTCTTAATTTTTAAAAAAGCTAAAACAAACTGTATGAGGGACCACACAGCATTCTCCCATCCACAACTCAAGAACTGGAACAGGTTGGGGCTGAAAAATTGTGGAGGTGTCCATTCAGTTTTGCAGTATTTGGAGGTATGCATGCAGCTACCTCTGTGCCATTTTGATATACTGGCATAAACATGACCTTAGAAACTTCAGCCAGCTGTTTTTTGACTCATGATCAAACTAATTTAATGACATTTGCAGGTGTAGATTGTTTGGGGGTTTTTAATAGTTTTATTTTGGTTTGAATATGAGCAAGAGAAACTACACAGTAATTTAGGGACAGTATCATCCTTCAGGATGTGGTAGACTCTTTAAAACAGAAACTTGAGTCCTAATCTTTATCATGATTGAACTACATCAGCCAGATTCTGTGTGAAGATGGGTTGACAATGTTCATCTCACTGAGATCTAAAGCTCTATCCTGAACTTAAGAAACATTTTTCAATAGAAATTTAGCTGAAACAGGGTGCTTTCAGTGAATGGACATGGCGAACTGCATTGTTTGCATGGACAGCATGGACAGCATGGACAGCTTTTATTTTATCTATTAAACGGTCTTTATCTCAACCCATGACTTTTCTCACTTTTACTCTTCTGATTCTCTCCCCCATTCCAATATGGGGGGAGTGAGCAAGCAGATTAGTGGTGCTTAGTTGCCCCCTGGGATTACACCACAATATTCCTTACTGGCATATAACACGGGGCTCAAAGTATTCACGATAACAACAGATTTGATTGGAATGTGCTAGATCAAGTTTATAGCTGATGTTGCTGTATAGCTATTCATTGTCAGGCTCCTGTGCTTGCCAAGGGGCTTGCCTGCCTGACTGTCTATTAGAGTCTGTTTCTTTCCCCACATAGATATTCTTTCTCTTTGCTTCTGGAGCCCAGAAACAAGTCAAACACTCGAAAAGCAGAACACGATATCATTTCTTGTTCTTACACCTGATTCTAGAGGAGTCTGCAGCAGACCAGGAAACAAGTGCAGACTTGCCTGACCTGAAGCATGAAAACTGGATTAGTTGAGATAGTTGGAAGACTTGGGATGTTTAGAAACAAAGTACTGACAAATATCTATTATCCGTATGCAGGCAAGTTGTTTCAAAGGTCAATAGCAAAGCCAATTTGGATAGATATGTGGACTTGTGATCATACAAATATATACTCATTTGTTAACGTTTGTGTCTTCTTTGTTCCTTTGAAGTGTCTTACAAGTTGCATGCACTAAAACATTCTTTGGCTTATTATTCTCACTAAATAGAGTTTGAAATTTGCTCTGTTTGGACAAATGAGGCAGCAAGTAAATAACTATCTGAGGATAGTTCTGTTTAATTTCCAAAAATATAATTCAGAACTCCCCAGTGACTGGTTAACCATTTTTCAAACTTGGGGAATTAAATTAAACTTGAACTCCTTGAATGGAGTTATTTGGAAGGAAACATGCACTATTATTTCTGAGAATCATGTGAATATTGATGTCAGTTCTATTTGCAAATAATCTTTTTATTTCTGGATCATGTCCCATTAGGGTTTTTCCTGCATATTTCTCTTGGAGTTTCTTTTTTTTTCCTGCATAAAGCATGACATAACACAAAACAGATAATTATCAGTATTTTTATATACCTCTCTTTCATGGAACTTGGGGAGGGTTTTTTTTGACATTTTCCCCAGTCACTTTTCCCACTGACTTGAAAAATATCTCATTGGTGAATTGTATAGTCAGAGATAGATTTGTCTCAAGAGGACAAAATAGCATAACAAATTATGTGGATATACTCTGAATAAAACATTTCTTAGAATAGTAGTAAATCTCATGACCTGCCTTTAAGTGCTTCAAAATACAGTGTTTCTGGATATCACTAGCATACTGTACAGATGATGGTTCTCAAGGAAGATGAGAATTATTGTTACTAGATGATTTGTAGAATCATAGAGCTGTTTAGGTTGGAAAAGACCTCAAGATCATCAAGTCCAAATGTCAACTCATCACTGCCAAGTTCACCACTAAACCATATCCCCAAGTGCCACATCTACATATCTTTAACATACTACCAGAGATGGTGACTCAACTACCTCCCTTTCGGTGAAGAAACCTTTCCTAATACCCAATCTAAACCTCTCCTAGCACAATTTGAGGCCATTTGATCTTGTCCTACCACTTGTTACTTGGGAGAAGAGACTGACCCCCACCTCACTACAGCCTCCTTTCAGATGGTTACAGAGAGCAAAAACATCTCCCCTCAGTCTCCTTTGCTCCAGGCTAAACAACTCCAAGTCTCTCAGTTGCTCCTCATCAGATTTGTGCTCCAGCCCCTTCACCAGCTTCCTTGCCCTTCTCTGGACATGCTCCAGTGCCTCAATGTCCTTCTTGTAGTGAAACAGAGACACTATTTGTGCTCCTGATTACTTAACCAGTCATTCCAAGGCCCTGAAGTCTCTCTTGATTGCCCTTGGACTTCTTGTTACAACTTCAGTGCTGACTACCTGAAAAATCAACAATGGATGATAATTTCAGGGCTGTGCTAGGGTGGGAAACTTTTTTCTGCATCTTTAATCCAGGCATCAGGGAGACAGCAAACTTCCTTAAGTGGGTCCAGTCTGCATATTGGGCCTTCTGTTACCTTCAAAATGGACTCTCCTATGACAATGACATTTTTTTCTTTATGGAAGTGGTTTTACACAGAGCATAGGCTGAAAACCTCAGTGACACCTTCAGCCTAGATGAATCCTCATTCTTGTTATTGTTCAGCTCCACTTCTAGAGTCTGGTACCTCTTATACCAGGGCACCAGGAGAGAGTGCAGGAGTCATGGAGGAGACACTTATGCTATGCCACACGGGAGCTTATCACGACTGCCCTCTATCCCTTAAGTCATTGTGTTCAGCCATGTGGAGATAAAATAGGGAATCCTCCATATCATGCATTCTTCGTATCATTTGCTTTATCAATTGGAAAGATGTTGTACTCTCTGAAAGGAGAAAAATTCATGCAGGACATGGGACCATCATGGTGATGGTTCACTCCATGTAGGTCGAACACATACCACCAGGGTCTGAGGGTCCATTAAAAATAAGTCCCATAATTATTTATTGTAATGAAGAGTAGATACTGTGTTAGGCACTTCCAGAGACTAGTGTGATCTCAGCTTCATCACATGCAAGATCTTTACAGGACAATTCAAAACAAAGACATAAAAAGGCTATGCTTTCAGTAGTTCCTGCCTCAAATTATATATTTCATGTATTGAGGGCAGGTGTTACGAAGTGGTGAGCAGCTGCCAACACTGTCAGGCCTGGAACAGGTATGAACACACAGATGCAAGGATGCTCAATTCAACCACTTAGATTTTGCCTCGCTGTCAGTGAAAGTATTTACCTCCAGTCTCTGGAATGACTGTTAATGTCAGTCAGTGAAGATGACAGACACAAATCTGTAGGAAACAAGCATATTCCTCTCTTTCTGTGAGTGGTGGATCCAATTTGGCTTTCTCGCACCCACCAAGAAATAAAAAAAGCAGTAGAAGACTTTAAAGACCAGGTTCATTGAAATGCATAAGAAAGGTTGTGAGGTCTAACATGAAGTTAAACAGTTTCTGCCATGGTACTTACAGCAAACTACTCCGAAGTAAACACAAAGAAGAAAGAGGAAGCACACAACTTCTAAGTTTTAAACCACAGTAGTTTTTTCAATTATGGGTCCAAATGATGTCAAGCAGCAAAGTATTGACACAAACTGCTTCATGTGGTTATCTCCTGACTAGACCAATAAAAACATCTTCTCCTACCCATGTCCCCACAATTGCAACCACCATCTCTTCCAGTCATCCAGAGTCTCATCCAGCCATACCTACTCTCATAAGTAGGGATTCTCATTTCAAGGGCTGCTTTGAAGTGCTTATTATTCTATGTAAAATTTTTTGCAACCTCTCTTACGAAGTACAAAATCTAGCTCATGATTGTGAATCTACATAACATGATTATGGTTGCAAAAGTGAACAGTAGAGGTCCTTTATTCTGCATTCCTACTCCAGGAAAGGATGATCATTGTCTATCAATAACATACAGTGGAGTAAACCATCCCAGAGAGGACAAACACAGCTGCTGCCAGAGGCACAAAGGAGACAACATTGTGATCAATGTGAGGAGACTCTCACACACTATTTGAGATAATCGTTAAAAACAGCCAACAAGGCTCAATGTCATTAGCAAACTGTTTGATGCAGACCAATTTAATGGACCACATAGGCAATTTCAATAAATTATGGTGTTTCAGAGTGGCTGCACTGGAAGTCAACTTGAGGGCAAGAGGAAGGATGAATCAATTCCTTTTAAAAGGCAGTTGTTACAAAAATTATAGTTTAATTTATTCAAATTATATTGGCTTCAGGGACAAAATGTGAGATGTAAAGTAAGAAGAGCTGGAAAATAGGTAGATCATCATGGTTTAAGCCAAGTCAGCAACCAAGTACCACGCAGCTGTTTGCTCACTCCTCCACCAGCAGCAGTGGGGAGAGAATCAGAAGTGTAAAAGGTAGAAAACTTGCGAGTTGAGATAAAGAGAGTTTAATGGGGAAAGCAAAATCCACACACAAGCAAAGCAAAACAAGGAATTAATTCACTGTTTCCCAAGAGCAGGCAGGTGTTTAGCCATCTCCAGGAGAGCAGGGCCCCATCATGCGTAATGATTACTTCAGAAGACAAATGACTTCAATCCAAATGTCCCCCGATTTCTCCTTCTTCCCCTCACTTTATATACTGAGCATGATACTATATGGTGTGGAATATCCCTTTGGTCAGTTGGAGTCAGCTGTCCTAGCTGTGTCCCCTCCCAGCCTCCCAGGCACCCCCAGCCTCCTCACCAGCGTGGCAGTACAAAAAGCAGAAAAGGCCTTGGCTCTGTGCAAACGCTGCTCAGCAATAACAAAAACATCTCTATATTATCAACCCTGTATTCAGCACAAATCCAAAACACAGCCCCATACTAGCCATTCGGAAGAAAATTTACTCTACCCCAGCCAAAACCAGCACAGCCATCTCTATATAGATATTACTTGATGCCTAGTAATGAGGTCTAGTTTTTTTTTTCAAGAATGATTTTTCAATAATTTTTGTTTGTGTTTGTAAAGCTATCTTAGAACCTATCTATCATTTTTTGCTTAAGGCACTGCACATTCTCTTCTGTTTCATTTTGCAGATAGAAACTGGATCAGTTCAGTGTATCATCACATTGTATAGGGCATAAAATATTTTTCCACTAATTAAGGCAAGAAACCTGAGCTTATTATTGTGCTTGTTCTTTTGCTTTTATAACTAACCTAGATTTATCTCAAATATAATACTTAATCCAGAGACAGTATAAAACACTTCAGAATGAAAACATAATTGATAACTCTGTAACCTCAAACTTCTCTGTTTCTCAGTCATTTACCGGTTCTTGTAACATTCACCACAAAGACTGAAAATACTTTTTTGTTATATGCAGGAGCAATTAGTTTCAAAAGTATTAAATAAATTACCATTGTAAAATTAACATTGCCATAAAAACTGATCTTTAGTTTTCACAAGGCTAATCTGAATTGCACTTTGTGAGTATACACATAACTGTGTATATGAGTGAGCATACCTGGGTGAATGAAGAACTACCTGAAAGGAGATTGCAGTGAGGTGGGTATCAGTCTCTTCTCACAGGTAACAAGTGACAGGATGAGAGGAAATGGCCTCAAGTTGCACCAGGGAAGGTTTAGATTAGATATTAGGAAAAATTTCTTCATGGAAAAGGTTGTAAAGCACTGGAACACATTGCTTCGGCAAGTGGCGGAGTCACCATCCCTGGAAGTTTTGTGGATATGGCACTTGAGGACATGGTTTAATGGTGAACATGGTGGTAGTGCCAGGTTGATGGTTGGATGCTTAGCTTAGGAGAAAAAAGGCAGCTCCCTCCTGCTTTAAGGACTATGCCCGTAAAATTTACAAACAGCTGTCCCATTGCAATGCTATATAGAATACCTTGTATTGCAGTAGGAAACTTCGGCTTTTCAACAGCTCATTAAAACACAGCTTTTTGGGTCAAAGCATGAAATGTTTGTTTATCCTCCAGGAGCACACATGCACACAAGTCAAGGGTATGACTCACATGGAAGATTTGCCAAGCTCGGAAGAGACGGACCATTAAAGTGCACATGGTGCACTTCTGATTTGCAACTGGCAGGTTGGTACCCTTCCTAACACAGTCATGCAGGATCTGCCTGGCATAGTGGTGACAGTGGTAAGAAGAGGTTTTGTTAACAGTCCCAGATAAGGCAAGGCAATGTGACCAGCTGCTCCACTGGGGCTGAATATTGCCTGCAGAAGGGCAGAGCAGTCAGCAGGGCAGAAGGGAACAGCAGGGGCCTGGACTTAAGATGGAATTGTGTGTCACATGGCCAAAAGAGCAAAACTGATAGATGTACAAAGAGGCACTGGTAGATTCAGACTAATTAATCACACCAGCTCCGGTGGTACCCCGACTTTCTACAACTGTGCCAGGAGATATACAAGATTTCAATCCAGCCCACATGTAAGCATTTATGAAGAGTGCATTCATCTTATACTGTTCATTTTGAATTCTTTAAATTTTGCTTTGCTGCTTTATTTAAGCCCCATACTTTACAGGATCCAAAATAGGAACCTCACATGAGCAGAGTGCATAGTTGCCATCCTAAACAGCAAAATCCAAAATACAATCAGTTGGACCTTCCATAAATAAGATAGAATTTTATAGAGTACCATTATTGTCTATTTGCAACTCTGCAGAATACAATCAGCACTGCTATATTTCTCCCAAAGTGTTTTATTCTACGCATTCAAAGCAACTAATAATGCTCTCCTTTGCCTTGCCCTGCTATGCAGAACACATTTTCTCCTATTCTGCATTGGGTACATAGAGTAAATCACAAAGGTCACAGAAAGGTCTACCAGAAAGCAAACTTATGTTCTTGTTCTGTAACATGACAGGTTGCCTGAGCATATTTAGGGGTGCTAGATAATTTTCATTTTCCAGACCTCTAGCTTCCCTTTGATCTCCATATGTCACTTTCCACTTCCTTTTAATTTTATTCTCATGTGCATGGATGCAGCTGTGCAAAAACAGAGGTTATTTGCAATTAACCCCTAATTAAAGACATGACCTTCTTACCAAGCACCAGCCCTAGAACAGAGCCTTCTCCGCTTTTCCTGCTTGTATGGTTAATTGCTGCTGTGCCCATGGCATTCCCTGTGCAGTGTCTGCAAGGGGCTCAAAGAGTGAGGGTGGCAATGAGGGACCTGCATATGTAATGGCTGATGACACCAAAATTATGGCTTGTTTAACAGCATGATTCATCCAGATTCTTAGCCACACATTTAAAAATAAATATACACTCTCTCCATTTGAAGTCAGTGGGACAGAAATGCATCTTATTGAACAGAATGTGTCTGACAAATTCTGTAGTGAATCAAGGTTTTCTACCACCAGATCTTAAATAACTAAACTCCTGAGTGCCAGTCACATTTCTATTCTTACAAGCTACTATTTTGTGAGTGCGCAGGAACCGTCAACAAGGACCCCATTTTGTTTGGTTTTGTACAAGGTTGGGTAGAAAAAAAGGGGCAAAACCCTGAAAACACGAGAGAAGAAACAACCCTTTAGGGAGGAGATGGGAGTGATGGGGCACTGAGCGGGCAGCACAGCTAACAGTGGGCTCAGCCTGGCAGCAGACTCGTTGTCTGGAGACTGTCACAAGCATCCCGGCCAGGGAGAGCTTTCCCTGGGGTCTGACAGAGGGTAATGAGGCAGCTTCATTGAGGTGTGCAGCGCACTCCTTGTAGGCAGAGTGAGAGAACACATGGAATTGCTTGTTTGAAATGTTAACAAGTGAATATTGAAGCTGGCATCAGTGACCTATAAGGTCTAAGAGATGACACTTTCTGTGAATTTAGATGATCTGTAGGGAAGGTGCAGCTTTGAAGGGCCTTCAAGGTGAAGTCAAGTGCTTCACATTTAATGTGATCTAAAAAGAAAAGTCAGCAGTGGGATGATAAGGGGATGGAAGGGAGCAACGTGACAACGCAGTGGAATTATTTTGCAGCAGCATGATGAAGGTCAGGGAAAGGCTATATACCTGCCTAGATCACTCCCTCCCATGACCATCATCTCCCAGCTGACCTTCCCTACTATACTGAGTGCATAAGGCACTTCCACTAGTACCTGGCAGGTTTGATTATTTGTTCTCAAATTCAGGGACTGTATGTGATGGAGACTGTACCCAGGATGAGGAGTATGACAAAAATGTCTGAGAATAATAATAAAAAAATAAAATAAAATTTAAAAATCAAATTTCTATTTTATTAGATTAGAGATTAATGAAATAATCAATAAGAAAGCAATCAATCATTGCCTTATTTTTTGATTTTGATTCATGTTATTAATTTCCCAAGAATTTACAAGATAAAGGGGTATATTACTCCATTAATATGTACATGTCATCAAAGAATCAATATTACATGTAGTAAGAACTACTTACACTTTCAACATAGAAATCAGGGATAGAAAAATAAATTATACTAACAAATACAAATATTTTGCTTAATTGTGAGGGATTTTTTTCATCTCATAAAAGCATTTGCTTTCATATTCTTTCACCTTTTCATCTCTCAGAATTACATAGGTGGTGTCATATTCTCAAGTCATTGACCTTCTCAATAGATCACTAGAGACCTAATCTATCCCATCCCTTGACATGTCTGATTCCCCACATGGGGCATATACTCATTATTAGCCTATTGTAACACATTCTGTATCCATACACCGTGGCATGTTCTGCTGTAATTTGCTCCTTTTATTCTGTTCTCCACATCCTGCTAACAACCTGGTGCACTGACTCTTTGTTTTAAGGTAAATCCCAGATTTTTCTTCTAATCCTTCAGCAATGACCAAACTTCAGCAGCAAGCAAAGAGGTCTGGTGAGCAACATTCTCCTTCATCTCTCATTTATAACCAAGTATGTATTACAGATCTCGTCAGCATTATTTTCTACTGGATTCTTTACAGAACATTACTTCCTTCCATTTTCTTCCATTCAGCTTTTCTTGGAATGCACACACACAAAATAAAAAATTTAAAAATCCAACAACCAATGAAATAAACAAC
This sequence comes from Neopelma chrysocephalum, assembly GCF_003984885.1. NCBI lineage: Eukaryota > Metazoa > Chordata > Aves > Passeriformes > Pipridae > Neopelma > Neopelma chrysocephalum. Next base: position 5,828,186 of record NW_020897689.1, on the reverse strand, counting down.
AACAAAGAAAAGGCTTGGTGCAGCTATGTGGAAAAAAAAACCAGCATCCTTGCACATGAACAGTAGGATTTGGCTGGGCATCACCTCCCTTAATTTTAGTCATTTGAAAGGCATTACATCTTAGCCAATAATTTCGACTGTCCCTGTAGTCAATGAAGAGAAGTGGCTATCTCTGGGTATTGATTCATCCTACTCTCTTTTTGCATCTGCTTAGACTAGGCATCTGATTTTCAACTAGCTGAAGGTGCACACAGCACAGGACTCGTAAGGAAGGTTTCTTCCTCCTGTGAACAAAGCTCCTTCTTCTTGTAGTGCAAAGTTGCTACTCTACTGTCAGAATTCTGCATTCAACAGGGATGAACACATTTGCCTTGGATAAAACAGAAATGGTGAAAAAAGACTCACTGACTCACTCTCCACCAGATGGAAAAAGAAGGCATTCCTTTTCAATTGTTTTCTGTGAAATGAAAAGGTGATGATTTAGTCTTCTACAGATGTCCTTAAGTGCACCATGTTACTGACCTTCCTGAAAGCTCCCTTCATCTGCTTTGTTGTGAGACCACCTCTGGGACACCATATTTCTGGAAACAGTCCCCATCACTCAGCAGTTACTCAACTCACTGAAGCATTTCCAGCTGTAGGAAAGTTTTCCTGGATAAGCTAAGAAGCATTTAAATAATTGCATACATATGTGCAAAACCTCAGCATTATTTACATGTGTAGGTTCAATGAGATTTTAGAAGTAGTAAAAAATCTATTAAAGCAAAACATTTTCTTTTCCAAGCTCATAGTTTTGCTTTCTTGTGAAGTTCATGCCTCTTTAACCTAGTTTCACCCATGCTTGCTCCTAACCCATCAAAACCAAGACAGAAGCAACACAGGCATCATATTTAGAGAGGTAATAACTATTCATGCTCAGTTCTTAAAGAGTTAGTTTCCTGGTAAGACCTCATGGTTAGAAGAGAACATTTTCGTATTAATCAAGTACTAAAAACATTAACAAAAAAACCCAAATAGTTTGAGAAGTTCTGAGCAGGCAAACATAGCGCAGAATTAACACTTCTCCATCTTGATTGCTAAAACAGCTGTGGATATAGCTGAAATGCATCACAGCACAGAATCTACCTCCTTTGCAATTTCCAGGTGCATGTTTAAGGGTCCTTTTCGTTTTCCTGCTTCTTATCGTCTCCCTCACATTTCTGTGGACTTCGATGTCTTCTGCATTCTTAATTTCACTTTCATCTCAGTGATAGTCCTTTTACATAAAAGTTCTGATTACACTGTAGCAAAATTCGCATTCCTACAAAGAAGGCTTCATTTACAGTATCAATCCTTGATTCTGTGTTTTAGAAATCCCAGTGACACTCAGTAAAATGAAGAGAAAATATCAAGACTTCCAAAAAAAAAGCAGAATTGTTTTCTGGAAGTCCACCAATGACAGGGGAGAAAAGACAGATATTTGGATTAAGAATTCAGTTTTATTGGGCAATTTGATAATCTATCCTTCCAATCTATCCAAGACACAAAATAGGATTTTTTAGGGTTTTAAATTTGAGGTATAAGAAATACTCTAAATATTTTTCTTGAAACTGTAATTTGAAGTATGTACTCATTTATTGAATTTTCCAGCCCAGAATGAAAATGGGAGGTGTTGTAAAACCAAAATAATGTGGAGTCCTTTCCAGTTTTAAAAAGAACATATTTTTTCAGTCTTTGGATCCAGTTTGATTAAACAACACACAACACAGTTACAACCCACTGTTCCATAAGCAGGAGTAAGGTATTCTAATTTTGGATAAATATCCTTGTTTTGTGATTTTAACTGAAACAAATGAAATACAGCCATTTATTATCTCTTAGAGGTTTAAAATTCTACAAATGTAAATAAAACCAACCACATTCGTGCTGTTCTTATCTAAGAAGAGCAAATGTCATACTAGCCACTCTGGGGTTTGGTTTATGAGATTTCAGTGTGATTGTTTATACCGGAAGATTAAAAGCAAACATCAAAGGGCAACATTAGGCCCAAAAAGAGGACTGAGAAATAACGAATCATTAATAAGTCTATAATCGGGTGTGGGAAGTCTTTAACTCTGGTCATTGGAAACAGCCTTTTCTGTTTCCAGGTCAGAGAAATTCGTGACTGGTCAGATATGAATGCCAGCTGAGACCAAACAGCACTATTCTTGCCACATCAAGAGAATGTGATTTAATGTCCACTCAGCTGCACGCCTGAGAAAAGATCAAAAAGGTTGTATTGTAGAAGAAAAATAATCTTTTCCACGAAGATGCTCTAGCCCCTCCTGCAGAGAGATTCCATTATGAGCAAGAAAGAAATCAGTCACTAAAACTGAAGCAAACGCAATTAAGAGCAGCTGTGAAAAAGTCACAGTTATCTGCCAGAGCACCCTGCAGAAGAAGCGAGGTGATGGGAGTGCTGCACCTGGAGCGCAGAGCGACACTCCAGCCTGAGCTCCTCTGTGCCAGCAGGCCTAGGAGCAGAAGCAGTATAAGAAGATGCAAAGGTTAGAAAAGGTTAGAAACATCCTGCTATCTTCACTGTTCAGAATAAAGTTTACATATATTTCTTGATAAATATGTTTTGCTAAAAAAAATATTTTTATTCCACAAATGGAATGTTTTAAATAATATTTTTAATAAGTTACCTGAAATATTAACTACACATTCATCTACATTAATAAGTAACTACACATTCATCCACATTAATAAATTTCATTTCCATCATTCTAGCTCTATAACTAATATGTAAGACTGCAGAAAAAAAATTGGTTTTGTCTCACTGACAGTCTAGGAAAAAGATTGTTTGTGCTTCTAGGAATTGAAAGTTTCGCTTTACTAGTGAATATTTTTTTAAGTTTAAGGCTGGTCAGACTGGAATATTTTCCTGGAATAGAAATTAAACATTTCATTACACTCATATTTAAATCTGTTTAGCCTTTAAAAAAATATCTCTTTTTTCTAAACCAAAGTATTTTGAAATTAAACAGTTTTTTGGGGTTATTTGTCTTCTTTCTTATATGGACATTAGCATATGAATTCATTATGAATTTGTCAGTGATTGAGGCATTTTATATTAAAGCATTTGATGAGACTTTTTCTGTGAATAACCATGTTTAAAATCTTTTAGCTCTCATCCTCCTGTCTGTGGGAACACAGCTGACCTAGAGATTGCATTGTTTACATTAAAATAATATTGCAAGCATGTAAACATTTCATTCTCAAGTCAAGCAAAAGCCAAAATTTGCAAAACAACAAATGGTCAGCCTTTAGATGAACTTCTTGATAATTTAAGGTCTGAACTGAGTTATTTTATACAGTTTCAGTTTTAGATTAGCCCAAGCTCTCTATTTTTGTCCAGACTTTATCTGTGTCTGATCTTGGTTTTCAAAGAAGAGTTAAATAGTTCAACCACAGCTATTTAAAAAAATCTTACATGTAGAAGTAATTGAAAATATCTTTTGCTTAGTTTCACCATCTTTCCCACTCAGCCAAGTTTCTCAAGATATCTTAGAAGTCTTTGGCAACCTAAATGATTCTATGATATAGTCTTCCCTCGTTATTTTTTTTTCAGTCATATGAACACAAATATTTTGTTTCTTCACAGTTTTGGACAAAAATTAAAATGTGTGTAGTTTCACCTCCAAATTCTGATTCAAGTGGCTAGAAAAATAGTTTCAAAATGGATATGAAGAAAACCTATAAAAGCATGTCCCTTCTTGAGTAGATGGGTCCTTAGACATTGCAGTTGCTGATTTTCAACCTCTCTTTTTTTGTGACCAAATTACATAGTAAAAAATTGTTTGGTGTCATAGGTACTCTGTGTAAATTTACAATGAATTATGTGTGAAAATTTCAATAACGAGATTACTGAATTACACAGACAGCAGGCAGGAGACGTGATTTTAGGAGGTTGTCATCTTATATTCTATACTGTTTTTCTTAAAATTCCAGGAATGAAGACTTCATAATATAGCAAAAAGTGAATCACTGAAGAAAAATAGATTGTTGTTATATTTTCTTCATCCAATCAATGACTTCAAGCTTAAGGTTTAAGTGAAACACTTCCATTATCCCAGAAGTAATTTTTTCCATATTAAACTGCCGAATACTTAGGCATATTAAATGCATACTTACATAAGTGTTTGTATACTTATATATATATTTATATTAGTCTTTATTTGTGCATGTATATGTAGTGGTGAAAGATAATTTCAGGTACAAAATACTACATACCCAATTTCGCCAGACTGAAAACAGAAACTGAAACCAGAAATTGAAACAACTTTGATACTTTGATTTCCCATTCTTACACTGGGATCTTTGAACTATGTTGGCTCCAAATAGAAATTACATCCCAGATCCGTAGAACGTGTTCTTCCATGCACATCCCACAGAACTCAGCAACCTGGCAAATAATTCAAACCAAATTCATTTTATCCTCAATGAAACACACATATTCTTCACTGAAAACTGACAAGATTATGCAGACATGTTGCCACAGAATATCTTGACTATAAAAATTATCAAACTAAATTTTCCTACTTTTATTTGTAAGACCTTTTCCACTACTGGACAGCACTTCTCAGATACAAAGTTGTTTTTCCTCTGATTGAAATTCTGTAATGTATTATTGAGAAAAAATAAAATTACCACTGAAATGCAGTAAGGGACAAGTCAATATAGGAACCCAAACTGTGAAGGACAATGAGGCTCTCAAACAACTGATTTGACATTGCCTAGGAGAAAGACTACTGACACTTCTAGGATTGGAAATATAAATGGGGTTTGTTGTTTTCAAATTATGTTTGACAATTATTTTGGAAACCTCAGGACTTCCACGCAAAAATATTTTCGTTGAAAGCTAACTAATCCATTAAACCACAACTTTGATATAACATTTTTGAACATCCTTGTCCATCAGCCATAAAACTGAATGTTATTTACAAGGTAAAATAATTGTGAAAAAATGCTGTAATCAATCTGTACTGGAATGAAATTACATTCCTACTCTTGACCCAAGTACAAAGACACTTTTGATTTCAAACAATTGATAAGCAGATAACTGTGACAGTACTGACTTTTTTCCAGGGCTGACTATTTACTTCATTGTGTTTGATAGTATAAAAATGAGTAGGATGATGAAAAAGTTTACTTAAAAATAAGAGAAATAATGATTACAATTTATGAAAATGTAGGTTCCTTGATGTCAGAAGAGAGGCTTTTTGACTGTTCTTTATGTAAGAAAAGTAGGTAGAAAACCCATCCTCATTTTCAAAGAAGGACTTAGCTGGAGTTACTCACAGGAAACAGAGACACAAATAACAAAGGGCTACCTATTAATTAGTGGAAGAAATATATCTAAAAGAAAACAGAGGTGAGACGGTCAAGATAGATTTCTCCTAACAATTTCCAGTAATTTTGGTCGTGTGTATATAAATTCTGTTATGGTACTTACCCTCAGGTATTATAACATAGAGAACATACTCTGTTCCATTTATTGATAAGATAAAACCTTTTCTTCCTTTTTTTTTTCTGCTTATAGAGATTGTTTTCATGCATATCAATCACCTGTAATTCTAGCTCACATAATGTGCTAGCTAGAGCATCTATTGTGTTCATTACTTAAATTATATGCACCTTTTTACTAGGTCACTGTGTTTCAGTATGCAAAGCAAATTATATAATCCCCATCTTGGAAAGGATGGGCAACCAGAAGAATAGCCTCTCATGAATAGATCCATTTGGATTCAGGGCTCCAAGTGTTCCCATCAGCTGTTCACCTTCCATGGGATAAGGGGAGAGTCAGTTCTCCAAGCCTCCATTCTCCAAATTGTGATCAGACTGCATGTTGCAAAATCATTTTGTCAACTTTAACAAGGACATATTTAAAATACTGGAGATGCTAATACTGTTGATTTTTATTATTTTGATTTCACCATCACTAAGGCTGAAGTATTCACTTTCACAGGGATAGCAGTTTGATATGGAGAAAATAGTGATGATATACAAGGCTAATAAAACTATTACAATGTTTCCTAGATGTGACAATACACTCAAATGATGAAGAATTATGACACTCATAGTAGTGAAGTTACTTTTTTGATAACTGAGGAAGATCTCAAAGCAGATTTTAACATTACATTTTTTCAGCTGTTGCACATATTGCTTTAAAGCTGAAGAGCAGTAACTTGCTCCCACTGAAGTCCCACTGGCAGAGTCCCATGCACCCTTGCAATAACTGGAGAGGTCTCAATGGTCTCCAAGTAGAAGGGTTAATTGGCGTTTCTAGGAAAAACTTCCTCATGCTCTGATTAAATTACTATAAAACCCTAAAGCAGACCCATAATAGTTCCCAGGAGATGTCCAGGTGCACTCTTTATCAGACCATGGCCAGGTCTTACCCACTTTCTGTATGGCAGCACATATGGTTTTATGCAGCTACTTATATGTAACAGGAGTAATCCCATCAGTCACTGGTAATCGTTGCTTTATAATGTCATGTGGAAACATTATCTAAAGATGCAACTGAGGGCAGTGCAAACAGCATCAGTTGAAGGTAAGAGACTTTCCACAGGCCAAAGCACTTACAACCCAAATAAATAAGATAATACAAGAGGTGATAAAGTTAATGTTTCATCAATATTGTCAAGTTCATATTAACTAATGAAGATAGGAAATCAGTAATCTGTACCTGAATGCACACACAGCCCTCCAGTGGATGTCCCCCAGCCGTATTAATCCGCAGAGGATGAGGTGTTACAACATCTGAATTCCTGCTCTCTGCAAGTTGCTCTTGCAACTCACATTATTAATTAGGGAAGTTCCTTGGCTTAACCTGTCAGGTATCAGCAACAGATGAGCAGGCAGAGAAGGTACTGATATTGAGCACTAAGGAGAAAAATGGACTAAACTGTTGTCTTAGTTCATGGGATAAACCTTGGTAATTGAACCTTGTGCAGAGTACTTGTTAAGTAAAATGCATTAGTTTTAAACCACCATCACATTTGCCCTGACAGTTGCACATAAACAGAGCTGACTTCCTAAGCTGCAGTCACTCTTTCTGTTCCAAAGAGTTCTCACATAAATAAGTGCAAAAGTACTAAACTGAAGTACTTGAAATGGGAAAAGCACCCATTTGGGAAAAGCAGGAAGGAAGCTCAAGGCAGGTTTCTGACTGAAGCCACAATCCTGAGCTATGGCAGGACAGAGGTACGCAGACCAGTGGGCCAGGAAGCCATGAGAGCTGCATTTGTCACTGATGGGACAGTGACACACTGCAGCCAGGATGCTGATATTGGGGTGGGTTTCATGTTGCCTGAAGTAAGTTACATCTCACACAGTTTCACAGCGTTCAAGATCTCTCTGCTTTTGTCTAGTGTAAAGTAACACTGGAGATGGGAAACACAGGAGAAAACCTCAAAAACAAAGGGGATGTTAAATCCTAAGATCTGTACCTTGCTTAGGCAAAGAAAGGGGCTGACTGCAAGGTATCCTACATTTCTTACCCTTAGCCAACACATAACCTAACCACCTATCATCACACAACACTTAAATCATATTTCTAAGGTCTCTTTCTCTTAAAAATATAGCAAAGGTAGCATTGCTGGGGAGGGGGGGGGTTCAGCTTTCCACAAGCCATTTTTTAAATTTGGATCCAATTTTCAAACCAAGTCAGACCTGAGCTTGGACTACAAACACACCCAGATTTCAAAATTAAGAGCACACAATAAGATTCCTACTTCAAATCAGAATTGCAAAATGAATGACCTGATTTAATGAAGTTCTTACATGTAACAACTCCCACAGATGTCAGCAAAAAATTTAATTCAGAGTTAAACTTCAGTGCTTTAGAAATCAGGTCACTTGTTCAAGTACCTAAATATAGAAAAGTAGCTTCAACCTTCATTTATTTTTTTAAATACTTAGATTCAGAGTTCAAAGCAGGTTATTCCTTTGGATCCTGCAAGAGAACTTTGCAAAACTTGATTCAGAATCCAAATTTGGTAAGCAGACGCAAAGACTGGAGGCATGCAGAGTCATGCATTCAGTCCTTTACACCCACCACAGGTCCCCACACATTGGTAGGAGGAATCTCAGCCTTTTGTTCTAGTGACCCTGTAAATGACCCTGGCAGCTTCTTCAATACAAAGAAATTTTTTCTGTACCTCAAAATATCAAGCATGGCAAAAACCCCCCAGTTGATATTGGGCTTTACACATATATTTCTGTTTACCTAAATCTTCCTTTGCATCAGTCTGCAAACTTTCCCTCAGCTCAGATGGCCTTCATCTCTAGCTGGAAGACACAGACAATCCTTATTGCAGGGAGTAATAAGCATGACTGCCAATGGCTCAATAATCTGTTTATTCTCCACTTCTTCCTAAGGTCATCTTCTGTAAGATTTAGTATGCCCTTTAATGGTCAGCTGAATATCCATAAATCTGTTGGTTTACTTTCCAGTATAGTCTGCCGAGAAATCACGTCCTGTGCCAAGGCCATTACTAATACAGAGACATACGTCATACCTGCACTGGCAAAAAAATGGTAGAGAGAAACACTTTGGGTGATAGTGCAAGATGACACTTGAGAACAGCTTCTATTTGGGGGGATTCGTAACAGGAGCAACAACAGATGAGTCTCACTCTTATCTCATCTGTTTCTAAGGGGTCTACAAAACCACAGTGCAAATTTTGCAGTGTAACTGCATTTATGCTTACAAGAAACTGGGTTTGAGGAATTTCATTAACCCATCGATAACTGAGAAGCTCACAACTGAGTTTGTTGTGGCCAGCTGAGGCAGTCAGATTGTCACAACAGCAAAGAGCCAGTACACTTCAGTGGAACCACAGGAGGCAGAAAAGGGAGTGAACTTTCATAGTGTTTACCTTTCTGTTGATACATTATGACCCACAAGTCTTAACACTGCAGTACAAGGGACAAGAGAGACCCAAATCCAGGCTTGCAGTCTGGCAGGGAGAAGCTGTGAGGAAATTTTCAGGGCTTGCAGATTGCACAAGGGGATGCTGAACACCTTGTTGGGAATGCACCCCTGGGCTCTCTCCTTTCCCCTCATCCTCACCCAGCTCAGCCTCAGGCATACATGAGAGCCGCAGCAGCAGTGAGCTGGGAGCCCCAGGTGCTCCAAGCAGGTCCCAGCTGACAACAGTCAGACATGTACTTCCCCATGCTTTTCTTTATTGCCTCCCCCCCTTCCATTGTCTGTTTTTTTCTCTCTTTACCCATGCAACACTTCACTAGAGACCTGATGGATTTAACAAGTCATGGACAGAAGGTTTTGTCATATAGGAAGACAAACCAAGCTTTCAGTTTTTCATAGAGAGGCAGTCCCCATGGACACTCCTAGATTCCCTGCTGTCACCTGACTCACAGGAGCTGCCAAGGGAAGGCAGAAAATTAATTTCCTTTCTCCATTCACCTTTCTATATGTCTGTATTATTTTCATATTGTTTAAACTACTTGAATGGGTTTCCAAGTGACTGCAGCATAGAAAGTTCAGGATGCTGACAGTGGGGAGGTTGTCATGGCAACAGAGAGGGAGACCCGGTGATTAGAAACTTGGAGGCAGGTAATTAAAGTTGCCCAGAAGCCAGGGACAAGGATTTGATACCACCCTGTTACCCTGAGGCAAAATTCAAATGAAGATGAAATCTTCTGCCCTGTGCTTGTAATTAATGATTCCAGTTGTGCTCTCAGGCACAGGGATTCAGAGCCTTTGCATTCAACTGAGGAAAAGTACTGCTCCTAACAGAATACTGAATCATCATTTTTCTGTGCATTTTGTTTTCTATGTTTCTGTAGTGACAGCATATAACTGATACAAAATTCCTCGCCATCTGCAGATTACCCTGTAATTGGTGACATCAAGTTTATTTGGCATCCATTATTCATGGTGTAAATTGCCACTGAGTATGGTGGGCTGGACACCACACACCCACCAAGCTGCACTATCCCTCCTCAACAGGATAGTGACAGGGGGGAAGAAAATAAATTGGAAAAAGGTCATGGATCAAGATAAAAGTAGTTTAATAAAGCAAAAGCAAAGACCACATACAAAATCAAATGAAATCTCCTCTTCCCATCAACAGATGATGTCCAGCTATTTCACAGGAAGCAGGACTTCAGTACATATAGTGGTTGCTCTTGAAGACAAACTTTGTAAACAATGTATGTCCACCCCTCCTCCTTTCTCTCAACTTTTATTGCTAACAGGATGTGATACGGTATGGAATATCCCTTTAGTCAATTTATGTCACTTGTCCTGGCTGTGTCCCCTCACAGCCTACTGGTGAGAGGGGAATATTGTAAAGACAGAGCTAATGCTGTGGGAGCAATGCTCAGCAGTAGCCAAGGCACTGATGTGTCATCAATGACCTTCTAGCCACAGATACAAAGCACAGCACTATGAGGGCTGCTATGGGGAAAGTTAACTCCATCCCAGCCAGACCAAATATAATGAATAAAAATATTCTGAAAATGTACCTGAACATGCACAAGGACCCATCTGACTCATTATAGGGTGAATGATGATATGATTTACAAAAAAGAAAAAAAATTATTGCCCACTTGTTAGAAGAAACAAAAGAAACTTAGCCTTGCTCCTTTGGCTTGCAAATATATGTGGTTCAGCATGACAAATGAGATTTTAACTTGCTTCCCTGTGTCAGTAACCATATAATTATGCACAGTTAATTTATTTGCATTCACTACATCCACATGGATACTTAAGTATCCCTGTGAACTCACTGAGACAGATGTGTTGTTACAGGCAGGGTCCTTTATGGTACATAATTTGGTGACACTGCAGTGTATCCCTTACTGCAAAATACGTTCCAGGTACCCAGATTTCATCACGCACAAAAGTGGTTCTAGCAAAGCCTCTGTGGTGCAAGGAAAAGCCTGAGAATGTGAGCTGAATAACAACTGCAACAGACATGTCTTCCTGCACTAACAAGCAGTCTGAAATGATAGGATACAGACCTCAGCAGCATCATTTATTTTAAAGGGCTGCTAACCCTGGAACTCTGAAAGCAGGAAATGATCAGCAGAAAGTGTGGAAACATCACAAAATAATTTAACGACAGTAACAGAAGATTATATGTCGAGTTTCAAATCTGAATCTCCATTTAAACATATCTGAAGCTCCTGCAAAAAAATGCCCAAATTCCCGGCAGTGATGCAGAATCTAGGAATCCTGGCACAAATTCTGGATGCATATGGCTTTGTAGTAGGATGCCTTTTGCTTACAAATGGATGCAATCATACATGCACAAATTTAAATGCATGATAAAGGAAACGTTACTGTAACTAGTACATTGTACCTCACTAACCAGAACTCAGAAAACATAAAATGACTGATATGTATGTCATCTTTTTGCACTGAAAGTCTTCCAGAGAGTCATTTTATCCACTGTAGGTTGTCTATGTTTTGTGCTATCTGCACACCAAATAAAAATCTGAAACTAAAGAATTATTGTGAATTTTGTAAAAAAGAAAGGAAAAAAAACCAAAACACCCTGAAGTATATGAGAAATCAGGCTCTCATTTTTGTTTTTTTTTTTAAATGTTGAGGAATCAGGGTATATAAATATTATTTTAAAGCATTGAAAAGTATGACATTTTAAAGAAGTAAGATAATACATAACCTCAACTCTGCCCTTGATCACTACCATATTGAAAGTCTTTTTTCCATCAGTTAGTTACAACCACATTCACTCACAGAAACTAAGAGGCCATTCATTCAGCTCAACACCTGGCAACCTGCCTTGCTTCAGGAGCTAAATTCCTGTGTCAGATATTTTCAGGGGTAGACAACAGTGGCAGATCCTTCAATAGCAGCTGCCTCATTTAATGAAGGGAAAGAGTCTTATTACTGGAGTCATTTGTTGCCATAGCTTCCCATGTTAAAGCCAGAGAAACCATTAGACCATCTTTCTACCAGAGGGCAAAGATTTTCATTCAATTACACCCATTCTGAGTGCAATAATTTGAGTTTAGCAAAAGCACATGTTCCTAAAAGCCATCCGCATTCAATTTGAACGTGCATGCTACTTTTCACTTCAGTTTCTGAGGTTTTGACTTTCAACCACCGGTTTTTCTTCTTCTCCATCTTATTCTTGTTAGATATTTTTGAACCAGAAGAACATATGGACATTCTAATCAAGTCCCTTCTTGATCTTCCTTTTGATAAACTATCTGCTGTGACCATGTGTCAAACAAAGAATATCCCACCTTGCATCTCTACTTTAAAATTTTGTGTCGTAAGTTAGCTCTCATCTTGACATAAATGGCCAAACAACACTGTTCTCTGTCCTCTCGTTAAAGGTCTGTAATACCCTTATACGCATCAGAGCGAGGAGTAAAAACGTGCACCCCTAAGGAATAAAAATTCCTCCCTCTTGCTCACTCTCATTCTCTTTCTCTCTCCCCACCAAGGAAGTCAGAAGCTTTACGTCTGTTTTAAAGATGGGCAAACAGAAGCACAGAGAGGGTAAAGCCTTACTCTCTATTACATATCAGACAAGGGCAGACCCCTGTAGCCTAAATCTCTTGGCTAAATCCAGCAATGCATTAATAACACCAGTTCTGCTATCTCTAACCCTTGCTGCTGGTTGTCTTCACTACACATACGTATTGCCAGAATTCACAGTTTCATATGTTAAAATGTATCAAAGAAGTCTAGTATTGTAATTTTTTTTCGGGAAATTTCTTTTTGTTTCCCTATAAGGCACTTGCAGATTCACTGCAAATCCACAAATTGCAATTTTTATGCCCTGGTTTCTTAACAGACAGAGAGGAAATCAATGCAGGTGGGAAACCGAACCATTATTACCTGTACCTTAGGGCATTCTGTTTAAGGTATGTACAACAAAATGTAAAACAGAAGCACGTGACTCTACCAGAAAAAGAAGGAGGTAATTCAGACATAAAACACCAACAGTGAGCCCTGCCCCCTCTGTATACCGATCTCCCAGACTAACAGAAAGGCAATTTCCTGCCAACAAGATATTGATCTCCACATTGCATACACAAGCATTTCCTGAAAGTGTCAGATGGTGGATTTATAAATTCTGTAAACAGTAGGAGCACAGATGTGCATTTAGGGAATTGTTTCAGTACTACAGATGCCATTGAGTCTCATGTTATGTTTTATTTCAAATAAGCAATCTATGTTTTATAAGTTTAGTGATTTAATTATTGTGAAGTCTCAATGTAGACATGCAATAGGAAGTCAACTAGCTTGTGGTCAAGTCATGCAAAACTGATTCACATCACAATTGTAACCCAGTACACATCAGAGCACCCATCAAACTGCACTCTTGATGTTCCAGGAAAAAAAAGAAAAAAATATGTTCTAAAGGATGTCAAATCATCACTTTCTACAGTAGAAGCTAATGAAGATTCTAACAGACACATGAGGAGTAGACAATCACATGAAAGACTCAGTAATTGTTTAGTTGTTTACTAACACTGCGATTTACAAAGAATAAAATGTCAGATTCCTTATCAGACATGATGTGAATCTGTCAGAATGATATGACCTAATAGTGGTACAGTGTAGATAGTTTAGATAAATCATTCATAATTTACCATCTATAAGTGGCATCTACCTACATACCAGTGTTCTCAGATGGATTCCATTAAATGTGCCTGGTCATGGATTTCTCATGACAACCATGACTATAAGTGCAGGAAAAGTTTTCAAACCTCAGATCATAATTTAACTACTGATGCCCATATAAGAGTGTTACACAGTGGCAGTAAAGATAGGATAACTTCAGTCTCAAGGTGAAATTAAGTATCCAGGACAACCAAAAGAAGATGGAGGATGTGGTTTGTCCTGTAGTAGACCCATTGCCGCCCCAGTTGATGGAGGGACTCAGATGAGGAATCTAAAGGAGTACCAAACCATCCTACTCCAGTCACAACACTCAAGTGCTTCTAACCCAGGGACCAAATTTAACCTTCAAAATGATAACAAGAGACGTGAAAGCCAACGTGCTCTTCATAAGGTCACTACTCAAAACCTATCTAGGAAATTAGTTAGGCCTTTAATGTTCTGTCTTCTTCACTGCTTTATTTGCAGGCTAAGAAGACTGTGATTGTGCATGGGGTGATTTGGGGCTCCCCATATTCAAATTTTGTTATGGAGGCAAGCTAACATTGTTAGGATTACAGGGCCATTGGGACGCACTGCCTTGTGTTTCAAATTCCAGTGTCATTCTCCTCCTCTCCCCTGCCACTGCTGACAGAAACCACATAGAGAGGCTCTTCCTGCAGAGCAAGATGATCATCCCTTTTCAAATTCCAGGCTAGACTTAGAATGAGACCAAAACTGTGTGTACATGCACATAGCTACACAGCTACGAGCGGGGCTGGTGGGGGGCACATTCCTAGAAATTCCTGACTGCCCTCCTGCCCACCTGCCTGTGAAAGGTTATAGAAAGATTTTTGAGAGAGTTTAAGAAAGGTTTAAAGAACGCTTTTCCCTTCTGTTTTCTTGGGCCTTTCTACTGATTACTGCAAGAATACTTAGATTACTATTCTGATCTCCCTACTTCTTCCACTGGGTTGTAACTTATCATTAGAGCAATACAACTTTCACAGCGTGCTAGTCCTTGGGGAAGAACAAGAATTGGTGCTTTTGCAGGTGTCCACTGCTAGGGGAGAATGAACAGGGAACTCTTACTGCCTCAGTCACAGAGGGATGCACACAAACCATCCTGTTGTTTTTCACTTGCAGAAATTACTTGTCTGATCACATTTCTGCTTTTCAGGTTTCAGTTTAGCTGGCATACACAGGGAAGAATCTGAATTACTGGATTCCTGTTGGCATAGGAATTATTGTCATGGGTTCCAATAGTCTCAGAATTTTACTATCTGTCTACTCAGTTTCTCATGTATCTTTTGATTTTTGCAATATTCATAATTCACTTTTAACAATTCCACAACTGTTTTAAAATAAAACTGATTACCAAAGTGTCATGTGGTGTGGTGGTTTGAAAAACCTTTTCTCTGGTGTAGTAATGGTTTGCCCCACTGATAGTACTGGACCAATCAAAAGTTCACATGCACCCTACGGAAATTACATACCCACAGAAACGGAAGAGAAGGTGGTGAAGATAGTTTAGAAGGTAGGTAGCCATGATCTAAGCCAGGAGGAAGCAGGGGGCCAGTGAGTCCCTCTGGGGGCCAAGGGCCCCCAGCCCCCAGTCGAGGCTACAGGAGACCCGGTATAGTGTCAAAGCTGGACCAGGTCCCGTAATCAAGAGCTGGAAGAGTTTCCTTACTGTCAGCAGCAGCAGAAGACATTGAAATCGGCAGTGGAGCAGCCCTGAACAGAGACAACGGTGGCTAAAAGCCAAAAAGATAGCCAGTAGCAGCGAGATAACGTGAAGCCGGCTGAAAGACGCAGAGATGTTCCTGCAGGAGGGAGAACTGGCAACAAAACAGAGAAAAACTTAGCAGAGCTGTTTTGGGGTAAGACTGTATCACTTTCCCAAAACTCAGAGACCTCCTGAAGAGGAGGGGTGGACTTCCAAACCCTTAGGGAGTCCCAAAATGCAGCAGCAGCTAGAGAGAGAGAGAGAGAGAGGAGCTGAAAAACTTGGAGTCGTCCTGAGAGCTGAGCCAGGACGGAATGTGGAGGAGGTGGCCATGCCCTCTGCTGCTGCTGCTGTTGCTTCTATTGTGCTAGCGAGCTGAGACAGAGCAAAAGAGCTTTGGTAAGACTGAACTGAAAGCTGCCTTCAATGTTCTAACCCAAGAGGAGTGAAGATCTACAAGGAAGTCCCCCGAAGGCTCAGGCTCAGGGTTGGAATTTCCACAAAGTAAGAACCAAAATCCTGACTGCCATACTTAAATCTGCTGCCTTGGAAAAAATGAAAGACAGTAACCAGTGCCACAAAAAACTGAAATGAGGGAACTGTGGCCTGAGAAGTGACAGAAAGACTTTTCTCTTTTCTTCTTGGACTTTTATTGAAGAAAAAGAGAAATTATATTTAATGTAAATATATATATGTATGTAAATAAACCTTTGTAAATATTTTCCCCTTTCCCCAATACCAAATAGTTGTGTTTTGTCTGAAAACTCTCCACATGAGGTGAGAAAGATATCGAGTCCATGTCATCACTAAACCCTCTCACAGGGGCAAATTGTGGGAGGGGGGCTTGAATTTAGAAATTGGATTCTTGGGAGTTTCAAACCGCCACATGTGGATACACACCTTCCTGAATACTGCTACTATATTTAACTACAATAAGAAGTTTGATGAATCTTTAGCTTTGTTTCAGTAGCTGCTTTGCATCAGTTTAAAGTCCAATGAAGGCTAAAACTATTTCCAAGAATGTAGACCACAAATTGATCTAAATTTACTATTTTGACTTTCTTTGCCACCTGTCAAATTATAGATTTTCATTCTATATATGTTGCTAGATAATAGTCACTAAATAGACAAAAATATTTCAGAACTGACATTGCTACCTCAAAAGGTCAAATAAACCTAAAGACAAGTAAGTTAAAATAAGGGAATTGAAGCAGATGACAGCTTTAATTAAAGTCAGAAAAAATGCAAGCATATTCAGAGATGGATGGTAAATGGTTATTATTTGCATGAATAAGACACATCTTTCTAAGACACATTCAGAAGAAACAGCAGGAGCATAATAGCAGTCTGAAAAAACAGGTCTCATACCTGAGGCAATATACTGAGCAAGGGCATGGTGTAGATAAAGCAATTGTACCTGGCAGCATTCCAGGTCTGGAATACCCACTCCCAGTAGCAGCTAAATGTTATCATTTATTAGCAGGCATTTTCATTTGTTTTAAATTCCCTGAAAGCAGCAATGGTAGCTGGACTCAAATTCAGGAGCTCAACTTATTTTTTAAAATAATAATAATGGCCAGTCTTCACGAACAAAGATTTTGGGAAAGGTCTTTCACCTTTCAAGCCTGCGCAATGGATTTTTTAGGTGAGACACAGCATGGGCTGAACTGAGCCCACCCTTTAATCCTAAGGTTCATCTGCCGGGGCCAAGCGAGCTTGGACAATGGCAGTGAGGTCCTCAGGACGTAGGTTTGTTTAGAGTGACCTTCTCATAGATGGATGGCCTCACAGGGCTAACGAGCTCCATCTGCCCAGGGGACTGGGGAATCGAACCTGGGTCACAGCGCTGAGAGTCCTGCATGCTAACCACTAGGCCACCAGGGGTCCCTTATTTTTTTTTTTTTTTTTTTAATAATACTATGGATAAGCATTAGAAATATAATCCCCTTAATGTGAATTTCTGGTACAAGAACACTATGGGTATTTATAAATGCACCAAAAGTACTGCATTTTTATGTGATTTACTTCCCTCAGAGTTAGTGAACATGAAAAATATATTGGTTGCTCTCTTGTATATTTTTGAACATTTTTGTTAAATAAGTTTATGCCAGTAGAATTTTATAATGTGGTTTTTTATTGTATTTCCCCCTCCTTTTTGGAGGTAGAATTTTAATTGATCTTACTATAATACATTTTTAAATCAAAAGTAGCAAAAATTATCAGAATAATAATCTCCTTTAGCAGGTAGTGTATTTGGAAAAACAACAACACTCTAGAAAAATGGATATTATTATTTCCATTAAACATAAAAATTCTACTGGTTCCTCTAGCTCACTTATGTGCCACAAGAAAAAACAATAGACTCTTGGAGTCTGTCAAATCTTAGATTAATAATAAATGAACACCAAATGATAAACACAACCTTTCACTGTTCTATTGCTGAAGATTACTGCAGGGTAAATACTAACAGGAAACTGAGCAATGTTAAACATACAGCTTAATGGATACACAGTTTACAATATAAAAATGTATCCATAATAAAAAGGATCAGGCATATGTTAAAAAGAAATAATGTACTCTGGAAAACATTTTATTACATGGAAAATATTTTAACAGAAATTAATTTTCAATATTTAGTTGCAGAAATGTCCAGAGAATTCGGAGTTATGTTAGGCTGTACAACTACAACCTTTGATTTGTTGATGTTGCTGAGCTAGAGATGTATGCTGATTGGGAAGAGAAATGCTGATTGGGAAGGGAAAACTGGTGAATGTGCAAGAAACACTGCAGCAGGAATAGTGCAACCTTCTTCATTTTCCAAGAAATAGGGCAATTTCTAGTTTATTCCTCTTCCTTCCAGTGGGTTTTAGTAATAGGGCACAGACAATAGAAGATTCAGCTAAGTGGTGGATAGACATAAGATATACAAGAAACTCTGCTACCATCATGGTGCAGAGCTGGAGCAGAATACAGAAGCACCCCTCTGCCATGGTCTTTGGTGATTGGGTAGGGAACTTAAAATTGAGAGCAGAATTTTGGTGATGAGAATGAAATAACCCAAATCAGAATACTTGAAAAAGAGAGTTCTTGCATGACTTACTTGCTATAGTCATGTTTACAGAGTGACAGAGCCCATTAGAATTTGTCTTTCAGAAAATGAAGACAACAAAATATCTTCTAACACCGCATTCTAATATAGCCAGATGGAGAGTCATACATTTATGAACCTTACCTAAAGAATTCATGAAAGGAGTGACAATAATGAGGCTCTCAGAGTCCCAACACAAAAACATTTAGACTGGCTATATCTGCATCCTGTCATAATTAGGAAAGCAAGCAGAAATAGATGTATAGAAATAGGTATTTGAGGAAATTTTTTCTTTGTTTAGCACCTAAGTGTGACTACTAGTAATCTTATAGTAGTAAGCAGTTGTATTGTCAAAAGTCTACTGAAAATATGCCTCATCCTGAAAGTAGCTAGTAAGACAGAGTTGCCTGTTTCTTAGTATGTAAATCAAAATGACTTTTATAAAAAAGGGATATATAGATAAATGAGTTATCATAACTATTAATGCCTAAATTTCTTTGCCCAGCACATTGCGATCAACATTTTTGCCCTCAGTATGTGTCTTTAGCTAGGGACTGCTCTGCTTATAGGAATTTTGAGTCCTCACCCACCATGCTGGCTGCACCCTATAGTGCTTAGGGTACGTTGCTATATAATCTGTCATCATCCAAACAGATGAGATTACTGTGGAGGCATTTCTTTAAATACAATGTCACTTTGCTCTCTCTCTCTGTGACCATCTTTACGAAGATCTTGATGCATCTTAGTGCTCTGATTTCCTTAGGGACGCTACCTATGTTTTTTAATGCACAGAGACGGACCCCACTGCAAATTTTAATTATTAATTCAAAATGCATATTCAGGAACAGATCACAGTCTGAGAAGATTTGGAAATATACTCCTGGAATTTTACAGCAATGGTGGGCATATTTAGGTTATAAAAAATGCCAAGATTATTGCTTTCAGACTCATGGATGTTTTTTTCTACTGGAACTTTGGGGGAAGGAGTGGAAGTGGTGGGGTAGGG
Organism: Neopelma chrysocephalum; assembly: GCF_003984885.1. Taxonomy (NCBI): domain Eukaryota; kingdom Metazoa; phylum Chordata; class Aves; order Passeriformes; family Pipridae; genus Neopelma; species Neopelma chrysocephalum. Next base: position 5,808,727 of record NW_020897689.1, on the reverse strand, counting down.
TCTGTTACTGACAGATGCAAGATAAGCAAATAATCATCATTCCACTAAAGACTAGACTTAGAAATTAGGGAGCATTAATCAGTCTACTCCTAACTCAGCTATTCCTTCTTAACACCTCTCCTGAATTTAGAGACGAAGTCCTTCCAGCATCCAGGAGGGAGAAGCATAGAATGGTTTGAGTTGGAAGGAATCTTAAATATCATTTAGTTCTGTAGCAGCAAATCTGCATTATATGAGAAATTGTTGTTTAAACGTGTCAAAATGGCTCTTTGCTAACTCATGCTTTCTTCTTCCCGAGACCCCCCACGGCAGTTGTTATCTCTGTCTCAGGAATGTCCTGAGAAGATGTCAAGAATTCTTCTCATTGGACCTTTTTAACCCCTTCCTATTGGTTGTTAACCCCTTCCTGAGATTGGTGTTTATGTAAGACCCTGAATCTGTAATTGGTTACTCTGTGAATCCTCCTAGGACCTATAAATGTAACACCCACAACAATAAACTCTCTCTCTTGCCTCCTCTCCTCGTCCCGTGTGCTGTCCCTGCAGTGGCCATGGGACCTCGTGGGTGGGGGGAGGGGGGAGCAGCTCTCCCCTCCAGCGCTCAGGACCTGAAGAAACCCCTGGTGCTGGGGTTTCCCCCTCCCTATCCACCTCAAACCGTCGGAAATGGAACCCCACAATGGGAGGAGAGCCAGAACTGGTGCTCCAGGTGAGGCACCAGCATAGTTCCAACGACCCTGCCATGGCAGGGACACTCTCCACTAGACCAGGTTGCTTAGAGTCCCAAGGAAAGGAAAGATCCTCGGAAACACAGTCACCTCTCTGACCTTCATGAACAAAATCATAGTTCTATAGAGCACACTTTTCTTGTGTTTCCACGTGCAAAAAGTCTTATTACTCTATTGCAGAGTCCTCACAATCATCACATTGTCATTTTGCTGCTATAAAGATGATAAAAGACATATCTAAATGACCCCTGGAAAATAAATATATTAATAGTGACAGCTCCTCTTTCCTGCAAGAGCCCAGCTTCATTCAAATGTAAGGGAACGTGATAGAATTTCATTTTCTAATAGCCCAGAGACCCAAGTAGGAAGAGCACCAAGTAGGAATGTGTGTCTTCAGGACTGTGTGTTCACCACTTGAAAACAATTTCCGTGAGTAAAGTTCAAAACTAAGAACAGATAGCTCTTTTCTGATTGTTTTGAAGCCAAAATCCCAGACTGTCTTATGACCAATATTAATGATGCATGAGTATCATTCAATCCAATATCATTCCTTTTTCAGATACAAACATTAACAGACAGTCAATGACAGGTTCTTCACAAAATTATTTTTTCAGTACAGAGAAAAGGCAGAGAAAATGGATATCACCAACCCATCATTATCACTCATATTCCTTGCACATTTAAAAAAACTGTGCTTTCAGAGTTGACATTAGCCATGCTTCTGAGGTTTCTACAATTTTCCCACTCTTTTTCTGCCTGGTCCTCGTGTTGCCACTTACTTGAGAGCTATTGTTTGATTAGTTGGCTCTACAGAATAAGTTATCAAATTCAACATCGCTAAAACCATCCAGAAAAGGAGCATCAGGAAAAATGACAAGGTTCTCACCTTTCACCTCTGGCAGGAATTTCAAGCTTAGCTTTTTTTCAAGCCCTCATCATCTTAGCCCCTTCATCATCTTTGCCACTAAAAGAAGCAAAACATCCAATAGAACACCACAAAATACATATGTAAATTTTCAAATCAGCTTACTAAAAAGGTAAAAGCTAAAAATCTCAAGTGCTTTTTGGCTTGATCACTTTGTGCCTTTTTTTACTGCTGCACATATCTAGGGCTTGGGAGAGCAGATGGAGCAAAAGATGAATCATGGTGTAAAATCACAGCATTTTGTTCTTTAATTTTTCTTCTTAATGTAAAAATTATTTTATATTAGGAGCCAGTGACATAATTAGTGAAAATCATATCAATTAAATCAATATCCGGTTGTCCTATACCCCACATTCCCTTCTACCATCCCTGTTGTATGCTTATTTCTATAATTCTAGGAAAAGAACAGGCTAGATTCTCCTACGTGAGAAGCTTTGAAACCAATGGATTTACAGACAATGCTAGGTGTTACTCAGCACCAAAAAAAAAAGGGGAAGGAGTAAAAGGCCTTAACTCTGTCACCCGGGGTGGTACCTCCACATTGTTTCACCTTTCAAAGCCTGAGGCCCCCTTCGCCATTGCTTTCACCACTGCTTTCTCTCAGAGTTTTCAAAAGCAATCTCATCTCAGGGTGACCATTATGGACTTTACCAGCAAGACTTTGCAGTCTTAACAATTACTGTGAAACCTTTTATGCGAAATCTCCAAATGCCTTGCAAATATTTAGTCGTTAAAATCCATTGCACTCAGTGACATTGGATGATCAACATCTCAGAAATAGGCAAGTTGAAATATGGTAAGTGACCTCCCTAAAGTTATAGTAGAAGCCAGAGGCTCATTTACTAACATATTTTAAATATCCTCGCCCTTCTCTGGTCACAGCAGTGTATTTTCTTAGTCCACCTGCAATTTTGGTGACAAGGTAGTTCATGGTTCAATGAACATACAATATCAGAGTATTAAAGAAAAAATGGTCTGAGATACTGTGTGTCTGTCATGTGAAACCTGCTCAAGCTAATACCAGTCCAGTCATAAAAAATTGTTTGTGACAGCCTGGTACTAGTAGAAAGATTGATATCCAGTGCCAGTTACTATTTGGCAAAAGCCTTCAGTCCCCTGCTAAAATTTCAGGTATCTGCAGAAAGAAAGAGTAAAAGCCATCTCTATTTCCACATATTCTTCAGATCAACACACTTGCAAATGGTAAAAAGAGAAACCGCAGCAAATGCCATGTGTTTTAGAAACCTCAAAAGCTTTTTTCTGCATGCTTTATGCACACCCAGTCACTCACTGAATCTGGTGCATCAGGAATAAATCACTCGGGGGGCTGTCACGTTGATTTCTATCAGTAACCAAGGAAAGCAATTTTCCAGGGAAGATGCATGAAGGGCCCATACATTTCTTACCAATATTTGACTGAGGACAGAATTGTGGAAACAGAAACAGTGGGAAGCATCCCCTTATACTGACCACCCAGATAAGAAAGTGACAGCCAGTCTCTCAGCATAATCAGATCATCATTATGCTCTGCAGTGTGGCCAGCCTTTGTTTCCTTTATTTGCTTGTTCATTACTTATCTGTGCTGAAAATCAAAGCTTAATGGCTGACACCCATTCCTAATGAATCCATGTGACAGACATAAGGGTCACAATCTTTACTGCCATCCCAAACTATGCAAACATTGCTTTTGTTCAACTGCCCTTTCCACATCACTTGACCAAATTGGACAGGTTTTTTGTGGATCATATGCCCAACCAATTTATAAACATCAGCTCTTTCAGACTGAGAGGGTTTCATTTTATTCTACATAGCCCTTTACTCCCCCTGCCACTAGTAATAAGGATTTACTTTCTTTAAATAAATAAATAAATAAATAAACAGAGTGAAATAAGTCTAGTAAGAGTTTTAAAGATGGTAGAGTTTGTTTCTGCCTTTGGTCTACTTCTGTAAATTATTATGCTGCAGCTACAAGGAGAACATAAGCCATTATGACCTGCAGCATTTCTCCAGGGATACAGTACAGAAGTGCTCTATCAGAAATGCAATCAATTCCAGAGATGACTGCTTCCTGCACGCTTCCAAGCTGCTGCTTTATAAAACAGCTCCCCATAAAAGGAGCAGGAAATGCATGACATCATTTAGCAATCAGTCATTAGAATTTAATGGAAGAGGATTAAAGTACAAAAATGCCACGCTTATAGACCTTTCCATACATTACCATAGCCTCTGAGAGAAGGAATTCATGACGTATTGGTAGAGCCTTAACCCTTTCCTCTACCTTCAGAGAAGGAAACATCCCACAATCAAATGAAACTCTTTGTCTTATTAGAAGGATAAGTCAAATAAAAATCAAATCTCTGAATGAAAGTGGAGTCAAAGGTTAGGTTTCTCCATTTTTATACCATCTCTCAATCTAAAAACCCTGGAGGAAGTGGAAAGGTGTTTCCTAATCTTGATTTCTCCTTAACTGTCTTTCCTCGGGTGCTGTACTATGGTATTTCTTGTGTTTTAGAAGTTGTCTTATTTCTAGTCACCTATGTTGAAGTGTGTGTGCACTCCCTCTTGCATACACACAAGGTACAATGAGAACAAACCAAATAACCTCTGAAATTTTGTCCCTACTGATTTATTGTGAAGACATTTTTCATACTGAAAACACCTGGTGCACTATACCATGTGCATTGATAGAACTCTGGCACAGTTTTTTCCTAGAGCAAAGCAAGTGTTTACAGCTACATGAGCAGAATGCTGGTAATGAAGTCATTCTTACCATAAACAAAAGATAACTTGAACACCAGGAATATGTCAACCTCTTGAGGTTCAGATCTCTCTAAATCAGCCCCAGAAGGTTCTATGAGTCTTTCTGCCCCCTGCGAATTTTAAAACTGACAACTGCATGGAGCTGATAACCAGTATCTGTATACATGCTTTCCCCACTATATGTTAAATTGTAATTAAAAGTAAGTTACAGACCATCTATCTTTAAAAAGCATATTACTTATCTCTTCATGATTACATATCTCTGAAATGACAAGTCCTTTCATTGTACTAAGCCAGGGGCCAGAGTGGAGGTATGCTTTTCTTTGGCAACTTTTCTGTCTCTCATGGTGCTTTGCTCTCCAGTTCAAGCACAGTTCACAACATACAAGCAACTGGGAGTCAGAGCACTGCCCAGCACCCAAATGACCTGGTGCATGACAGAGATAGGCAGTCACATCTTGCCATCCCATAGTCTGAGATCACTGCCAGCAGAGTGCAGTTACAGGAATTCAAGGTAATCAACTGGTAAGAAAAAACATAACACCGTGAGAAGTGTTGAGTCATAAGGTTTGTCTGACTCACGTTAAATATTTACTGTTATTGGTTAGTTTAGTCATTCAGCTGTAATAAAAAGTATTCCCTGCAGCTGTTCCACCCCAGGCTGTGATCCAATCATGCTCCATACCCAAGGTAATGCCAGCCAGTCAGGAAACCCTGTCCCAAGCCATCTCCAGCAGTGTGGCAAGGACAGGTGTCCAGCACTGGGAACAGCTGCCGCTCCATAACCAACACCTCATCCAAGAAGAGCAGTTAGGAAAAGGGGTAGCTGAAAGCATTGCATTCTGGGTGAAACTATTTCTGACTGCTAGATCAAGCAGGCTGCTTTCTGCTAAAGCACAGAACCATCACTCTAAACCAATTGCTCTTTATTTGACTCAGAGTTTGACAATCCTCTTATGGCTTTGGCATAGCATTATCTAACTTACCATCTCTCTGAGGAGGATGTTTCAAAACTTCTACTATTGCAATCAGGTATTGCATTCCTTCTGTCATAAATGTCAAATATAGTGTTGCTGTTTATTGCTGAAAATTGTCATATTCAATCCAAAGGTGGATTTATTTCATTACTATACAAAGGCATTCATATATATAAGAAAAAAAATGTTCTTTATGGCAAAAACGGACATAAACACCAAGACTGAGAAGACTTGAGGTCTCCTCAGCTCTTTCCCCTCCTCTTTTCCAAATGCATATTTAACACACCTAGCTTTTTTATACACCTGTGAAATTATGCAATGTTGCAACAATAAAGCTTAAATCAAAATGGACATAAAATATCAATAAGAAACTGTGGTTGCTTCAAATGAATACCCTTTATTGTTGCAGTCATTTAGAGTTTAGGTGGACTCTGATGCTGAAAATCATCTAAATGACTCATTTAAAGCTTCCTTAGAAAAATACACTCTAATTTAACATTAGAAATCACCAGCACCAGCCACAAAGGTAAAATTCAGATCTAATTATCTATTCAAAGATCATTTTTACAGCACTTCTTATATATATAAGAAAGGTATATAGGAACAAAATTAACACAAGAAAGAACATACCAGTGGCTCAGAGCAAGGGCTTACCTTGATCAATGTTCTGTCTCCAGCAGTGGTCACAAGTGGACATGCAGGGAAGAGAAAGAACAGGGAGCATAAATGATTTAGCCACTTTCATCCAAAGAGATTTTCTGATCCCAATGAAATTGGTAACCCAGTTATTAACATCAACAGATCTCTCTCTCAAGCATTTGTGCAGCCTGCCTTCACACCCACTTGAACTTCATTCATATAAAACTTCCTTTGTCAAGGAGTTCAGGAGGACCACTGCATGCCATACAAAGAACCTTTGTTTTGAAGGCTTTGGTTTTGAGCCTTTCCTTTGTCTTGAACCTGATCCAAATTAATGTAATACCTAATTCTATATAGGGATCTGTATCTGAAAAATACAATAACCAGCTGATCTCTAACATTTCTCTCCATGTCACTTGGAATTACTTTGGCATCTCTCATACCTCCAATAAATCATTTATTTTTCAGGTTGAAGCACCTACCTCAGCTGTGCTCACGTTGTAGATTAAGTAATAGGAGTGCATTTGCAAAGCAAAATTATTGATGTAAGTCTCCAGCATCCTCAGCAGTCTTTTTTTTTCCAATTAGCATAAAATTGGTCCTGCAAATTTTACACTCATTAAAAGTTGGATTGCACCAGGCGTGTTCCAGCATTGCACTAGGCACGTTCCAGGGCTGGTTTTGTTTCATCCAAAAGGAGTTCAGCTCAGGTGCTCCAAGACTGTCCTGTCTTTGAACTAAAGTGTAGTAAGTGCACTAGTAGATGTAACTTGGTTTTCCTCACACAGAAGCTGTTCCATACCTCTGAACTGTCCTTGTCACTATGAACTGAACCTTTTCCCCTTTAAGGACATACTTTTTTAAGATGGGAGGACTAGAAATGCACATGGCTGTCAAGATGTGGGAAAACCATGAATGTACTTGCTGTCATAATGTTTTCTGTTTTCTCCTCTATTCCTTTCATAATACTTACGAGTATCTGTTTACTTTTCATACTGCTGCTGAACACTAAGCTGACAATTTCGTAGTACTATCTATCTATAATCTCCCCAAGGTCTCGTTCCTGGGTGGTAATGGTCTCCCAAAATAACATTTTGTATTTGAAGTCAAAATTGCTTTTCCCTGTATTTTTTGACACACACATGAAATCTAAGAATTGATAGAAACATTTCATATAGCACAAAAGTCAATTAATCAGCCTATTATGTCCCACAATGTTCTTTTGAGGTGTGCTAGCATTATTATATCCACTTAAACACTGTTATATCAATTTTCTGAGAGATAAACACACTTGGACATGCAGACTCAAATGAGGAGGAGTTTTTCCATCAACGGAGGAATGAATTTCCTCTACATTTACCCTATTTCTAATAGATAAAAAAACTTGTCACAACTAGAAAGGAATCCTGGAAAAAGCCTTATGGTAGAGCATCTTCCAGCACAGATCGTCCCAGCTAAGAGCTAATTTGGCACTGCTATTATCACCTAAAGAACACATTATAACCTTGGGCTATCATGTCAGAAAAGAACATCCAAAAATTAATTATGCTTTTGAATTGTTTGACTGTTCCTCACCACTTGCCAGGAGTTACCTTTAGAAGGACATTCAGGTGCTCCAGGCACCAGCACTCTCTGATAATAATAAATCAAGTTCAAATAAGCACAGCTAAGCTCCCTCTTTTTCACACTGAGATATTGAATGTTTCTAGGTCCTTATCAAGACCCTTCTGACAGCTGAATTGTTTGAATGTTTTCTAAATTTAATACAAAGCTGATGAATTTTATGAATTTTAATGCATAACACCAGATGATGAGCTCTAGAAAAAGAGTTCTTGAAAATGGAAAAAAACATATATTAAAGAGACATTGAAACTTAGATCTATATTTTGACAGGACATAACAGAGATCTTAGCCAGCCAATACATCAGACTTTTTATGGGAACAGCTTAACTAAAAAAACCTCACATTTTAATTTCAGATTTTCAATTACTTGGTAAAAAAATTTGCTTTGTAGCTTTTTTATTTTCTTTCTTAAGGAAAGATTTTTCAATGTTGAGAGATATGAATGTTCCAGAACCAACAGAGAGACCTTCAAGAAGGAGGATATTAATCTGAAAATCATGAGATCAAATATACTTAATGCATTCTATTATATAAAACATCTTTATTGTATAATTTAAAGAGATTTTATATATATGTATATGTATTGTATTAATGCCTTCTGGCTTTACAGTCTTGGCGTGCCGTCAAGTTGCATTTCTTTCTGAAAAATGAAGACTGGAGAGCTTTTTGAAAATTAAAGCTTAGATTATACTAAACTCTGATTTAGGTCTTACAAATCAGCCTTTTGAGGCAAATGCTCTTGTGCTTGGTTTTTCCCAGGATAAGGAATTTTTACTCTGTGTTATGAGGGTTGACCCAGGGCAGTGTGGATGACTTAACATTAAGCTGTGCAGGTCTAAAGCACAGTGTGGTTTTGGTGGGTGTATATGTGAGCTTCCTTCACTGTGTCACAGCCAAGTGTCTTTGCTTTTCATTTAAAAGGCTTGTAACTTCATCTATAACAAAAAGACCCCACATAAAACAAGACTGATTTGCACGAGGCAGAAATCCTTTGGGCATCAGTGAAATTCTTGAAGAAACTGAATTACCAGAGAAATCAAAGCAATATTTCATTACCTGCTGAGCTCTTCCTGCCCAGGCCCCTCTGGCATGTGCTACCATAGGAGGGGGCTGAGCAGGACTAGCCGAGATCTGTTCAAGTGCTTTGCCCTGTGAATCATGCAGGTACATCATTGCAAGCTGCTAGTGCAGATGAAGTCACAGCAGGATGAAGAAAGCTAAGCCAATACAGATTATATCTGTGACCATACCAAAATGAGCTAGACACTGTAAAGGCACCTTTGTGTGAGGCTCAGGAATCATCCTCATCAGTGAGGCAATATCGATTCAACTATTGTATCCTGAGCCTAGTACGGTTATGACCTCAAATGTCCTCAAAAAATGGGTGGACAAGTTCTGAAGGTCCAAGTCTGCATCCACACCTGAAGGCTTTTCTTTGAAGGAGTAGCTGGGGAGGATATCCTTAGACAAGAATCTTCTCCAGAAACTCTGCGTTGTACAATGATTTCTTATCTGGAGAAGTGTGTTCGATTATGAACCTCTCTTTTTCCCTAAGGAAGTGTGATTAATGTAATGCTAAGGCAGCACTTATTCAGGAAGGTCTCTCGTGGCCTGAATTTTCTTTTTCAAATCTATTCATTGAAGATATTTTGTAGCCTTAATTTTGAGATTAAAGTAGTGGATAGAACAATTCAAATGGAAATATATTGGCTATTTTGGGTAGTCTGTAGGGATAATCCATTTCGCCCTTCATAGAACTACATACAGAGAATAACAAAATTTTAGGAAGTGTATTATTCAACAAGTATATGTGCGACTGTATCTATTACCCACAGCTATAATTTATATCACTGGATATCCAAGCAAATAGCACCTGGATGAACTCCAGAGAATACATGGAATAAAACCATGCATTCAAGCCAATATATGATGGAGAGTCCCCTTAAAATATCACTGGCATGGAACTAAACCTGTTAAAGGAGGTTTTACTATACTCCATGTGCATTTTGCAGAAGCTTCCGCTATGTTCAATTACTATTGATTCATTAGGTACATGAACTGTACAGCTCTAATTAAAAACCTTTTTCTTTTCTTCTTTGAAATCAGCAGGGAACCTTAAATAGATTTACTCTGAAAAAAAAAAAAGTGATAAAAAGATTAATTAGAAAAATGCTAACCCAAATTCCCTGCCCTTCTTCGAGTCGATGTCTGAGTAACCATGGTCTCCCTGGCTCTCCCTGAGATGAGGCAGCAGATGATGTACCTTTCTAAGTTCTTTGGTTGCTTGTCTTCAGCATGAGCATGCCTTGGCATATCCCACAGGCAGGCAGTGCTTGTTCACATACATTGTCCTTTCCTTCTCTGGAAAAGAAAGATCACAGTGCTGGGAATCCCAGATGGAAAAAGGGATGCAGAAAAGAAGGAAAAACCTTATTTGACTAACCAGGCTTCTGACACACTGACTTAGAAAACCTTTCTCAGATCAGGGGAAGGGTTGGCAAAACACAGTGCTGAGAATGGGTCTGGCAAGGGGAATTCTGCTGCCAGGATACATTTCAAAAGCTAGGAATAAACTAGTGTATTGTGCTGAGCTTTCATCGCTCTGTGGATGAAATCCAGCCTTTACTGGTGACCCGGTGGCCAGACTGAGTAAACCCTAAGAGCCTTTCTTTGGATAAGGTTCTTTATCCTCTGGCCCTGTCCCACAGCATTTAAGAATTTAGATAGTTCTGCAGATGTTACCCCATCAGCCAAGGCTTTGCAAGCTGGAGTGAAACAAAAATACTCCAAACCTACCCTGGAAAAGGGAAATATCTCTCTCTAGGTAACTTGCTACTTCATGCTTAAAAGCGTGTCACCTGTGCTATTTAGGGTTTGATAGTCGCTTAAAGAAATAATAATTAGTCAGAGGTATTTAAAATACTTTATACCTGCTGATTACCTCAAAAATTAGCTAATCTGAGACAGTAACAGTCACCTCATCCTTCCACTGTTTTCCCATGCAGTAGTGAGTGGTTAGACTTCCTCAGGACAAATGAACATCCTAAACATTGCCAGCACTCTCCAAAGCAATAATGCATGTAGGACCTTAGTTGTAATTTTATGCAGCTACCAGGTGGGTTGGGACCCCATTTGTAGTAATTCATCTGGTAAGGACTGAAAGATGTCTGTTACCATATGGATGCACTGCTTTAACATAGACTCCTACAACCTCCCTGCTATTGCATTTCTTGCTGAGATGAAGCCAGATTCAGGCTGGATCAGGACTGTGGTGGGTAGGGTATGTGCCCCATTCAACCCAGTGTCACAGGCAGCTGACAAACCATCAGCTGCACCAGGACCAGGCTCCAGCTCCCCCAGGCCTGCCCTCCCTGGCCACTGAAACAGATTTTTGAAAGATCTGTTGGCATTCCATAGCAACAGGACTCTTGATTACTTACTGAAGATACGTTTATGGAACAGAAAATTCCATATCTGATCTCTTTTAATCAACCTATAAAGTCTTACAGTGTATGCACCTACATACAAATTACTGTAGTCGATGGACTTTTCATAAGGATTTCCTAGACTCAGTCAACTTTACATAATCATTTCCAATACAGATATTCTGTTCTGCTAATTTTCTTTTTCAGAGTTTCTTCCTCCTGTGTGATGGAAACAAGGTATTTCTCAGTGAGTAAGGACAAGTATTCTTCTATGTGGGCTATATCCAATGCTGCAATCGTGACAGGTTGCAGCTTCATCAAATTCCTCCCATAGCAGCTACTTCTGCTCAGCCTCCACCAAGGATCCAGACCAATCTGCAGGTACCTTTACACATGAATAAACTTTCACCAGAGGCTGCTGCTTTAATGAACTGTATGTGCAATTCAGACAAATACTGGTCTACCATCAGTTTTTTCCACTTAAATATGTTTTAGCCTGCCAAGTGAACAAAAAGAGGAAGCCATTACTTTTGCAAATGTAACAAGAAAAGTGTCAGGAGGTTCATTATTTAAAACTGAGTTGAGCAGGGTAGAGGATAATGTATGGTAGAGACCAATTCAGCAAGGAATGGACTAAACAATTCACTGAACTCCATTTCCTCAGCAATTTATTGACTTTCATTTCATTTTCCTGCATCTATAAGTTTGGTTATTAAGGCACAGACCCTTGCCGTTCCTCTGAAAGGCTTCAGTACTGCTTTATATAGCAATTTCTCTTTCCAACGCTAAAAGGATGCTATTTTCTTCATGTTGAGGATATGTTCAATCCAACTTAAAACATATGTGAACAGTAATTTAAACAATGCCAAAAACTCTGCTCCCCAGTTCCATCTTCAACAAGCCCCTATGGCCACATGCTATATTCAGATGCTGGGGGGAGAGGACATGCTTTTCAAAGGAGCTCTAAAGGCCAAGAATTTCATTTTCTTACAGGTCATTTTCATAATCTCAACAGCTTCAATAGGAGCTGGCTAAATCACTGCACAACTATTTGAAAATTCAGTGTTTGGCTTCTATCATTACTTTATGGGGTTATAGAAAAAGCCTTAAAATTATGCATGATCCAAAGGAGAAACTTAATCTTAAGGCGTTCCATTTCTCCTAATTGCTAAAGCCAAAAGGAAGTCTGTCAAAGGCTAATAATTCCCCAGCATCTTCTGAAACGTGAGCATACATTATCAAACAAGATTACACATTACATTCATCCTTTAGAGGGCATTCTATGAATAAGGAATATGCTCTGGGTAACACTGAGGGTCAGATCTACTCTGGTGTATATTTCCATATTTGCACTCAAGCTAATGAAAATGCATGAGTTACACCGCCTGCAGACACTGCTCTTTGTCTTTAAATGTTTATTCTTAAAGCCTGAACTGCCCTAAGTCTTTTCAAATGGATCTACATGTCTTCTGAATTGATTTCACATGTAGCTTACAACTATTATTTTCTGTTTTATTCTTGCCTATATATCTCACTTGGCTGATAAAGAAGCAGAATCAGTCAAAAGGAATGGTTGTTGCCCACTGTCCCACAGGCTTCACTGGTAGGAAGTGTTTTGTATCTGACTTCTCTCTTCCTATGTCTAGTGACATAGCTATATTTAAATTAGGAGTTCAAGACACCAAATGGTTCATCAGCTATATACAAGCTAATTAATTCTAAGGATCTTATCAGACTGTCACTCCATAAGAATAAAAAAAATTATTTTGCAATAATAGCGTAGTATTATTGTATAACTAATAACCACTAGTGTCTAGTTCGTTCACAAGAACTAGTATTATTGGCTAATAATGGAAAAAATATGAGCAGGTCTATAGCACCTTACTAAATCTAGTACTTAGTCCTTCAGTAGAGGTGACTTTTGGCATGGATTTCCTGAAAGCTTTCCAGATCGGTGATTTTATTGACATGGTTTTGGAAACCAGAATTGTAAAGACAATTGGATTGGAAGAAAGATCCATTGATGTAAAACATGAAATATGAGATAAAATTTTAAAGAATCAACCAATTTGGATTAGAGAGATGTAAGGACACTTAAAGAAGACAATCTAAAATATATTGTGAGAATGTAAAGTAACAAGAGTAGAAATATCTTCTTTATTGAGTGAAAGGTACAGGAAAGTTATGGAAAGACGGTTGCATACCAGGAAGACAGAAAGACCACAGAATAAAAAATCCCAAAGGCTCTCCAGCAAACCTGCAGCTTCAAATAAGGACCCAGAGGTTGCACGCAGTCATTTAAAACAGGCACGGACAAATAGTGGGAACATACTTCCAAGAGGAAAATCCAGAATATACTTTGCCTTATATCTCATTAATCTGTTTAAATTTGTGAAAAGAAATGTGTTCTTTGAGGTTATTTGAATGCCTAAGGTTGACCTTAAGCATGTGCCACTGGGCTGACAGATGGCATTAAATATGACATTAGAGGGGAGTTTCTTTAGAAACTCCCATCTGAATTCCTGTCCTAAGTCTAAAAGGCTGCATAATTCTGAGCTGTTGGGCTGACGTAACAAAATGTGTAAAATTACCCATAAACTTGACTCTTCCCTGTGCAGTGGTGACTTTCAGTATGACAAAGGGGAATAAAAGACTTGAACTTCTGCATAACTTCTGGGACTCAGAAGAGGCTGCACTGTCATTTGTACCTTGAAATGAAACTCAAAGCCAGTTATTCACAGAATCAGCAGCTCTATTCTTCTTGATCATTGTAATTGTGGGCTGTGCTCAGAAGCATAGAAGATGTCTCTGCAGTATATTATTTTTACTGAAAATATTTGCCGGATAAAAAAGACAGATTGAATGAGAATAAGTGCCACTTTTTCTAGCAATAAAAGCCTCTAATTTTTGCATCTCTCAGAATTTCCAGGACTTGGCAGTTTTGACTCTGACTTCTGAGCATATTCTAAACAGGTCTTTCATTGATTCCATTTTCTGCAATCTTTTAAAATCAAATATTGCTAGTGAGGACAACTTTAAAATGCACAGTGTTTCTCTACAAATCAGTCTGATATCTAAGAGACAGAGGTATCCAGGTTCCTTCAAACATACTTATTTTCCCAAAATGTCAAAGAGCATCACAAGAAATAATGCAATAAACAGTTTCCGGTAATGCAGTAAACAATTTTCTACCTCTTCTAAGAATCTAGTTAATAAACTAGGAAGGATAAAAAATATTTATAGGTGTCCTGGTTGGAACGGCTGGGACCAATTCGTCGCTGGATGGGTGTAACCCAAAACTGTGTATTCTATAGCCTTCCATGCCATTTCCCAAAAACTTTTGTCAGTAGAGGCCGGTGAGGTGGGAAGATGTTCTTGTCCTCATACCCTTTTATGGAATTCCTCACTCTGATACCCTTTTATGGAATTCCCCCCTCTGAGGGAGGGACTGAGCATCTTCATGCCCTTTTATGGAATTCCCTGCTCTGAGGGAGGGACTGAGCAGTCTCACCTGAACTGGAGAATATATATAAACTGGGAGTTCCGGAACCTTTCCACCACTCGTGGGATCCAGAGGAAGACTGCAGACCACCGCTCTCAACCAGACTGAGACCACCACCCTCGACTGGACTGCAACAGCTCTCCCACCAGCAGGTTTTTCCCCTCTCCCTTTACTTTGGACTCAGGGTGGGGGGGCAAGGTACACCACTTTTGTTCATACCCCAGGGTGCTGGGTTATACATTTTGGGTTTTGCGGGTTAAAACCAATTATCTGTCTGTATAATTGTACTTATTGTATTACTTTAATAAATTGTTATTCTGACTTATAAATCTCTCTTTTGAATTGAGTTCATTTCCCCTGCTGGTTAACTTTTAAACCAGCACAATAGGGTTAAAAGATGAGCATCATGCAAAGAAGAAATAATCAAAAATGTGGGTATTCAGGGGGACCAAGACAAATTTCATGCCCTTCATGACCTAGGAAAAATTAATTCAAAATTCAAATCTGATTACATGTAGGTATGTGCATTCATTTCTGTGTTTGTCTGTGTGTGAGGCCAGACATGTCTCTCCCATTTACTCCATATCTGATTTCTCCTCTCTAAGATTCTATTCATCATTACGTACAATGGCTGAGCCTTACTTTGAGATTCTTGATAAATGCCATCTATTGCTATCCAGTTACCTCTATGTTGGTTAAATGTTAAAACATGCAAGCCACCAATCTTTTGGCTAAGCACATGTGTGCCTCTTCAGACTGGCTGTGTACCTTTCAGTAACATAAAAGCGAAACTATGTCAGCTTGATGTATGTTTCATTGTGAGCATATGCAAACCTCTCCTGGAAACCAACTACAGAACAAATGGAGGTAGAGTCTTTTTATTGGGAGTTTTGTCATTTCTCTTTGCTATAAACTTAGCTGAAGTATGTCAAAGTCCTGAGAGCAGATATAGACTCCCTAACAAAAGAAAGAAGGCAGGTCTGAGTGTGCAGAAATGGCTAGTCTGTTTCCAGTAGCAGAGCAGTGCAAAAGCAACCTGAACAGACACATCCACCACCTCAGGGAGCCTCCTAAACCTCACCAGCAGCAGCTGAAGCAATAGTCCATCTGCCTGATCAAACCATATAAGGCAAACATTTAAAAAGTTTGTCTGACTTGACACAGGTCAACTGATAAACTCAGCAAGCAACAAGCATCAGATTTTTCTAATTGACAGATCTTGGTTGCACCAAATTCTTATGTAAGAACTTACTCAACTAGGAGAAGAAACTCAGTACAAAGACAGAAAACACTTATCTCTGTTTCTAAAATGCAGGAATGAAACAAGATTTTATAAGAACAGCTTTTGAAGAGCACAGATTATTTACTTATAAATAATATTTGCAGCTGCCTTCAATCTTTGACAAAACATCATCAGCAGCAAATATATTTCCTTCTTCACTAGCCAATCTGCACAGACAGAAAGCACACCTGTGTTACTCATGTTCAGCCTTCCAGTCACCAGCAAACTTTTGTCTCAGTCTGCAGCAGAACACAATTGTAATAGCAGGAAATAGATAAGACAGAGTAGTCAAAGAAAAATAAAGATGTGTGTTAAGCATAACAATTAAACACATACTTTACTCAATGCATATGAGGAAGCTACTTTGATATCTCTTAAAGGCCTAAAAATCTTTAACTCCACTCTATACTAGACAGTAGAGTACACAAATAATAGCTTTTACCTGTGATCTTACCTTCTCTGTCTTGAAACAAGCTGAGATTTAATCCCTCTCCAACTCCTTTTTCTCAGACATTGTTGATTGGATTGAAATTACAGGAAAGCCAACAAAAATGTGAATTTTACCTGCCTTTCATTAGAACTACCGTCAAATGACTCCATCTTAATGTCCACAGTCCTGAGCCAGTCCATAGTAAAGCTCCCTCCTTTTAGTAGTGATCTCATAACTGCTGAGGAACATAGGTTATGAGAAAGCTCAAATCTGTGCTAAGAAAAGTATCTGAGACCTATTGTATGGCTGTTATGGGGAACTGGTAGTGGCATCTTGATCTAAACCTAGTGTTACAGAGAATTTTGGATGTGTTCCCAGTAACCAATACTCATGATGCAGCAAGTTTTGCTTTTTGGGAAACTAGAAGATATTAAGTCTGTGTTTGCATTTGCCAATCTGGAGATGTCGGGCAAGTCAACATCCTTTATTCCTTACCATTCCTTCAGATGCAGTCCAGGTTCAGCCAGGCTCACTTTAAATTTAATTAGGATTCCTGTAACCTTAAGGTGCTGCCACAGGCAGTGATTACGGAGTGGTGTGGAATGAGCCTTTGCAAATGCGTCTGTCTCATTGTGATTAGAGAGGGATGGCTGTATTCCTAAAATCCCAGAATCACAGGATCACAGAATCACTGAATATGCTGAATTGGAAGGGACCCACAAAGATCATCAAGTCCCACCCTTAGACCTGCACAGGACCATCCCCAAGAGTCACACCATGTGCCTCAGAGGATTGTCCAAATGCTTCTTGAACTCCATCAGGCTTGGTGCTGTGACCACTTCCCTGGGGAACCTGTTCCAGTGCCCAATCATCCTCTGAGTGAACAACCTTTTTCTAATATCCAACCTAAACTTCCCCTCAGACAACTTTAAGCCATTCCCTTGGGTCCTGTCACTGGTCACCACAGAGAAGAGATGGTGTCTCCTTCTCACAAGGAAGTTGTAGACTATGATGAGATCCCCTCTCAATCTCCTCTTCTCCTAGCAAAAGCCCCAGAAGCCAAAGTTAGACAATGCAAGTCTGTCCTGGTTTCATAGCAGCTGCAAGTACTTAACTGAATCTTTAGCATCATTCCTGATGACAATACTCCTAACACAGGACAGCATGACTGGCTCAAGGCTCTGTTTCCAATTCAAATTCAGGATTATGCACAAATCCCGTGAAGCCCTTCTTTGTACTCACCTTTAGCAATCTACAAAGACACAGTGGCCCGTGTATTTTTAAAAAAGGCCACCCAACCCCCCCTCATCAGACAAAGCAGATGTGCTACACATAGAGAAAAAGAAGGGTTCCAGCCCCCGAAGAATGATTAATTCATAAAAAGATGACAGGGAAGCCTGTGTTGGATTTCAGTTAGAGTACAAAAAAAAGTTCTGTTAGTACCATCCATCATTGTAACCAGGGCCATACGTAATAACACTTGTGTCTTCACTGCCTAACTCCATGTTCAGGATCTATGCAAGAAATTCCTCTTTCTCCCTCTTTCTTCTAGCAAAACAGCTGACACCAGCATGTGAGATTAATTCTTCCCATGAATCCTCATCAGAGATGCTTTCCCTGCCAAACCCAGGGGAAATCCAAATTCAATTCAATCTGTGAAAGGAAATGAGGTCACCTATCATCTACAACCTGACATGATTGTGTGACAGGGCACTGGAAACATCTGTGTACACCAAAGCATCATACAATTCAGATTTTCTAGAGGACAGTGAAATACTGTCCTGGTTCCAGCCAGGACCGGGTTAAATTTTTGCAGTAGCCGGAAGGGGACATGGAATAACCTGGAGGTTATTCTATACCACCTCACATGTTTTTCTGGGGACGGGGAAAGGGGTCTCTTCCAGTTGGGGTAGTGTGGCAGCAGTTCACGCATTACTGGTTTCCACATGGTGAGCATTCACTGTGTGGATCGTTTGCCTTTCTAGTACACTCTTTTATTAATATTGTTGCTGTTCCTGTTCATTTCTTAGTTCGTTGCTGTTTTCAGTAAATCGTTCTTCTCTCAATCCATGATCTTTACCTTTTGTGCCTCCAATTCTCCTCCCTAGCCTGGTGCAGGGGGAGAGGGAGTGAGTGAGCAGCGCGTGGTTTGGAGTGTTTCAGTGGAAACACTAAATTGGGGAACACCATTCCAGGGAACACCATTCCTAAACCACAACAAATACTGACCTCCAAGTATTTCACACATGGTTGACAGAATCTTCCTCATTAATGAAGTCAGACTTCACAACATCTTGTCTTGACAAAAGGATAACATTTAAAGATTCAAAGAGAGTAAGTAGTGAAAGAGATTGCATGAAATAATTTAGGTGAATCATGTTTTTTGATTAATTTCAAGGGCTATTGAACACAGACCTGTTAAATATAAAACCCAGGCAAAAGACTATGATCCTTTTAAAATATCTACTTAAACAATACCAAGAATCTGATCCAAACTTAAATGTGAAAAGTAAATAATATCAAAGTTAGCATCTTGGTTCTGTTCCTTGCTGACATCCACAATCAGTTTTGCTGTGTTTTATGACTGAGAATTTAAGAACAAAAAAGTTGTGGGGAAAAAAAAAATCAAAAAAGGCAGTTACAACACAGTGATCTTGATTTATTCAGCTGAGCTCTTTTTGTACAACCAAGTAGTTTCACCTGTAGAAATGAGGGTCAGACCATTGCAGTCTCCCCACCTTCAGCACCTTCAGCCATTACTCTGAGCAAAGAAAGGGTTTATCCTTCCTAATGAATCATTGGAAAATTTTTCAAAGCAGCCAAAACCAGATCAAAAGTATCTGTAAATCATCTCTCTTACCCTCAGATTAACCTGATAGCATTGAAGACAGAGGAACTATGGTTGCCCAAGCTACCTAGGGAGAGACTGTGCTGTCAGAGCAGCATGCTAACTAAAAATAAGAGAGTGAAGAAGAAAAATTTGCTCAAGAATTTTCCTAGATTGTTAAAAACAGTGGGAAATGCTGCTTCAGATAGACACTCTGACAAGGAAAACCACTTATGCAAAAACATCAGAATTTTCTAGGGAAAATGTAATCTTATGGTGGGAAAAAGAGATGCAATTTTCTGTCAAGAAAATAAAAATGCTAGTTTTGTGATTGCCCACCTGGAGGGACTCTACCCATTAAAATCATTATTCACAGGAAGAAAGCAAATAGGTAAAAGCAATCCCTCAGGAAGCCACTACGTTCTGCAGACATTGTTATCTGCCACACAGAAAATGGTCAGAGCTGTAGGTTTTCTTTCACATTTTCCCACTTTCCTAACAGGTTTGGTTTTTAAATTATTACTAATTTTGTCTCAGATAAAAATTTTCTAGATGCACAGGTAACATCAAAATCCATGCTAAGTCAGTACAGCAACATCTTGCAGGAGAACATCTTTAGGAAATGATCTACTATTACAGAAAGCATGGTAAATTAGTTTTTACTGAATGTCTTCCAGGGTCTGCTCAAAAGCCCCTGGTTACTGGGCAATTCACAGATGACGTTCTTTCCACCCACATGAATTTGCACCAATGTGAAAAGTTAATTTTCATGTAAATTGCACAGGAAATGGAATGCTACCCCTGGAGCCAAGGAGGAGGTAAGTAAAGGAAAATGCAGATGAAAGGTGTCATCTGAGTGAAAGTATAGGGCAGAAATTAAGTAGGATGTTGTAGTTTGTAAAAATGCCCTGGAGATCACAAGACTTATCTGTCCTTTGCAGAATTTCTCTTTACACCAAGATCAAGGTCCAGATTTCAGTCCCCATAATTTACCTTCTTCCAAGAGCAAAGCCCCATTTCCTGAGCATTTGTTTTGGTTCCTTCATATTTGTGAATGGGGTGTTACATAACATATGAAAGTGTAGTAGAATGTAGCACATTTTTGTCTTTCTTCTACAGCAAAATGATGACATGATTGTTGTAAGGAAAACCAAGCTGTCCGTGACCTTAAATACTTAGCCTTTGAAGTTAAATTCAAAGAGAAGGAAAGTAGGTTATGATGCTTACCCTTTTCAACTTTGTATGTCCAGGACAAAAATGTATCCCAGAAGATGTCGTACTGTAATTTAAGAGGCAAAATCTCTACTTCCAAATTGGTGTTTTGAATGTAGAAAGAAATAATTATAGTGAGAGTCCCAGACACCAGTATATATGCAATTAATGCTACCTCTGAAGAAAGAATTGAGACAAATGGCAAAGTGAGAGTTCTGCAAGGAAAGAGGAGGAATGGGAGTAAGGGAATTAAGAAGTAGCAAATAGCAAACATCTGCAAGAAAACTGCTGATTTGTGGATGAGCAACCTCTCTTGATAAGCCAGATGGTTCATTAGCAAAACGAATGAGTAGCTGCCAAACCAGCTTTAACTCTGCAGTGACCAACACCTGTACCTATTGCATTACAGACACAGGGCACCCCAGAGCTGTGTCATACAGTTTTGTTAATATTGAGACTGGCAATACTGGACAACTGCAAATTCTAGCCTGTAAATAGCCCCACCTGACATGCATTGAGCCTGAGAGATAAGGCAGCAGATTATTTTTAAAGGTATAATAGATGTGCTGCTTTGTAGAAGCATATTACTGCCCTTTGCTATTGCCTGTCCTTTTATGACCTCTTCTCACCACCCACCACATTCCAGGGAAAATGTGGGTTTTGCACAATGTCCATTTTGTTTCATTTTCATTTCTCAAGGCATCAGACATTCTCTTTCCATCTGTGCCTTTACCTTTCTCTGTGACACTGATATTAGTTATGACTAATGCTTGGTTATTCTTGTGCCCAAGGCAGAGATTTATTTTTAGCTTTGTAAATATAACACGTGCTGTGGCCAAATTTCCAGTTGCTCTTTGCTCTCACATTAATCTCAGCTGTGGGTAAATGAGTATGTTTGAAAATCAGGCCCATCCAGGCTCGTACAAATTAGGCATATATGTAGGCATCTGCTTTACAGAAAGCATAGAGTGGGTAGAGAGATTACTGCTCTCTTTCACCTCAAAAACATCAGCATTGTAGATTGCCCATTAAAGAAGGCTCTGAGAACACCTAGGCTTTGTATCTCCAGGACCGTCTCTGGGGAAATCAGAGGATACTTCATGCCACGGTCACTAATTTCGTGAAATAAATCTGTATTTGTACCTTCCCAAGGACACATTGCAACGAAAAGGAAAAGAGCTGTAGAGTGAAGGACAATGCCAGTAATTTGTAGGTACAACCCTTTACCCAGGATGATGGGGTGCATAGCATCCATCAAAGAAAAATCAGTGCTTAGTAGATACTGAGTCAGTCTTGTAATTTTCCAACCAGCTGGCAAGGACACTCTTTCAATGGCTAAATATGCTTTCTACCATGCTGAGAGCTTTGTGCTTAAGGCTAATACTATATTTAAAAGGATACTTAACATTATATCTATATAATGCAGTTGCTTCACCTTGCTGGAGGCATCTGTCTGGAGTAGAAATAGCTTGGAAAATCTGGCACCATCAGCAGTGTTGCTGTTCTCTTTCTTTATTCAACACTTCCAAGAACCTAGATACAAACCACCCAATACAGCCAGCCAAGCACACAAAAAAAGAATTCATACGTCTGTCTTCTTTCTCCATTTGTGATAATGTCTCCATTGCGTCTGGACATTATTCCATCATGTGTTTTATGTGCCTTCTGTGTAGAAGCCCAAATTACAAAACTCACTTTTCTTCTGCACACACTACTCAGGGATTGCTCTCAGTCTTCCATCCTAACCAAATTTTAAAATAAAAAAAAAATCTGATCACATGTAGCTGGTCTTCCCACTGTCCACTGAAATCACAGTGTCATTTGAATATGTCTTTATACACTCCTGATAGGGCCAAAGAAACTGAATGCTGAAAAACAACTATATTCACTGACCAGTTGGCATTATTCTGAATTCCAGGTGTGGAAAGGTCAAATTTCCTACTGCCTTACCTTCACCTTTCTGGTCAGAGGGATACACTAGCATTCCTTGATTAAAAGCAGTGTTAGATATAGACATATAAAATTTGAAGATGTAACACTTCATCAAATATGTCTTAAAATTGGATTCATGTTTGCCTACCAGAAAGCTATCCGAGTTAGGACATGACTACCTCTCTTTCCCTCAGGATATGGGATTCCTTTGTCCTTTTCTATTTTTAAATCTCATTCAGCTCTTGTTTTTCCCTAGTCACTTCTCTGGGTTTGACCTTAATTCAAGGACCTTTTTCATATTTTTTTTTGTGGAATGCACCTTAACTTCTACACCACATAATCTAAAGGTTTACAGTGCTGTGTTGTCCTTTGATTTCCTATTTGCACTTCCTCTGATAGCTTATGTGATTAGACTCAGCTTGGGTTTACAGAGATAAGGTGCTTGATAAAAGCCTTGCTTTTCTTCCCTCTCAGGACAAGTATTTCAAATGGATCCTTGCCATTTTGCAAACAGCTTGTACTACAAACCTCCCTGTGATGCTTGAACTTTATTGGAATTCTGTCTCCTGCCTCTGTCTATACTCTGGAGAAGTTTCTCTTCCTTCCACCCCCAGTTCTATACTGGAAAAGACAGTGGTAGTCTGACCCTGTCTGGATGGCTCTATCACTTGCCTCCACAACCCGGCAGAGGAAAGAAAACATGATGCAAGGTTCACGAGTTGAGATAAAGGCAGGGAGAAATCACTCACTGATTACTTTCATGGGCAAATCAGACTTGACTTGGGAAAATTAATTGAATTTATTACCAATCAAAATCAGAACAGGATAATGAGAAGTAAAATAAAATCTTAAAAACACCTTCCCCCACCCCTCCCTCCTTGCCTGGCTCTACCTCCTGGTAAAAGGCACAAGGAGACAGGGAATGGTGGTTATGGCCTGTTCATCACACGCTGTTTCTGCCACTGCTCAGGGAAAGGAGTCCTTTCCCTGCTCCACTTTGTGGTCCCTCCCATGAGAGACAGTTCTCCATGAACTTCTGCAGTGTGAGTCCTTCCAGTAGGCTACAGTTCTTCACAGAATGCTCCAGCGTGGGTCCCTTTCCATGGGCTGAAGTTCTTCAAGAACAGCCTGCCCTAGCATGGGTATCCTACACAGTCACCAGTTCTGCCGTCAAACCTGCTCCAGAGTTGGCTCCTCTCCCTATGGGTCCACAGGTCCTTGTCAGGAGCCTGCTGCAGCATGGGCTTCCCATAGGATCACAGACTTCTTTCCACCTGCTCCAGCATGGCTCTCCTCCATGAGTTGCAGGTGGATATCTGCACCACCTTGTAACCTCCATGGGCCACAGGGGCACAGCTGCTTCACCACGGTTTTCACCATTGGGGGGAGGATCTTTGCTCTGGCACCTTCAGCACCTCCCCCCCTCCTTCCTCACTGACCTTGATGTCTGCAGAGTTGTTCTTCTCACATATTCTAAATTCTCTCTTCTCTGAGCGCAATTAGATGTGAGCAATAACTTTTTTTCCTTCTTAAATACGTTATGCAGAGGCGTTACTACTATTTCTGATTGGCTTGGCAAGCGGTGGGTCTGTCTTAGAGCCACCTGGCATTGGCTCTGCCAGACATGGAGGAAGCTTCTGGTAGCTTATCACAGAAGCCTCCATGCTAGCAAAACCTGGCCACACAAACCCAATACAAACCCAAATATTCTTGTTGGCTGCAGATGTTGCAACCTTGCTGCCTCCTACACAAAGAGGAGGGTATCAATAAATGACACAGTGGTTGTGGTTTAATTAAGAAGTGGTCTATCATGTCCTCTGATATATGTCTAAAACAGTCTGCCCTCTCAGCAGTTGTGCATGATAGGTTGACATCTGTGGCACATAAAGAGTTGGATGTTCTTTAGAACATCAGACATCTCTTTTCTTAGGCATGATACAGTGCATCAATCAGTAAACATTTCTTTGTGCAATCAAATCAGGAAATAGCTTGGCTTCGCTATTCGTATCCTGGGATAGCACAGAGCATAATTTATTAGGACCTGCATTCAGGGCCACGTACATGACAACTGACTTGCAACGCTGAACCCTCAATGCACACCTAAAGATAATCACCAGTAAATGTCTTGTTATTGTTCCCCTGGCATGTCAAGGATGTTTATTCATGGTCCTCCACCTGTCTTCTTGTGACTTTGACCCTGCTCTCAAGTCAGTAGATCTGAGTCTGTGTCATGAACCGTATTGCTCATTGTCATTATAGAATAATCATTTGTATTTTCACTGGGACTTGATCAAAACTAAAGTCATTGTCTGGAGCTGTCACAGATTTCACGTGCCAGCTCTTCTTTCATTGGGGAGACAAATAAAAAGCCATCACATTGCTATGGTAAAGCAACTCTCTGGGATCCTATTTTTGTGCCGTGTTTCGTAACTATGGTATTTCAAACACATCAGTATAACTTTGGCTCTTTGGTCCGCCAGTCCTCATCTGTGCTTTCACCCCTCCAACACACTCTCCACTAGTTTCATGCCACAGTCTGTTTCACAGTTTCTCACTTTTGCAGTCAAAAGCTGAAGTTGCTAGTCTTCTCCTGTTCATTGTTTATACATCAGGGAGTAGCCCGGACAGTCACTTCACCTTAAAATCCCATTACTACTGTTGTGAGGTTTTTCATTCCATCATTTTTAGAAATATAGGACACCTGAAACGGCACTGGAGCTGGCCACAGTAGAAGCACCTTAAGTGCTGAGATGCCAGGGAGACTGATGCAATCCTCCAATCACACATTTAGATTCACATTGTATCTTTAACCTTTGTCTCTCTCATAGGTAGAAGGAAAGGCAGAAGAAGGACAAAATTCCTTTATGTATTTCGATATGTAATTTTTCTTAGGAGATGTAACAATGAAAAAATACAAAGACAGTTTTAGAAACTAGTCTTATGTCTGCTCAATCAACATTAGCATAGTGATTTCATATCTCTAGAGCGAACACACAGTTATTTCCTCTCTTTTAACCAGTAAATCAGATGGAAATTAATCTATTTACAAGCATTGTGCAAAATATTTCACACTAAAATTCTAAAACATTAATTACAAGTCAGTGTATCACAGCAAAGATAAATTCAATTGATTGAGAAACCAACCATGACACAAGAAGGTCTTACATTGAGTAGTGAGTACATAAGTGTGCAGAACTAGGCATAGTTTGATGCACAGCATCTTTATCAATTGTACCCATCAGAATACAGAGTTGAGATCCTGCTGGTGTGGAGCACACATCTGGGGAAATGATTTGGCTGTGTATAGTAGTTGAAAAATATTTTCAGCAAAGTGTCCTTCACACATACCTGCATTGCCCTTCAACTGCACAGTACAGCAACAAATACTACTGGTAGAAGGAAATTTAATCATATATAACATTTATAGTATACTGTATAGTAAAACTTTAACTCTTCACTAGGATGTTAATGTCCCTGTTATCAATTGTACACAGCACAAAAAATATAGTGGAAAATCTCATTCATGCACAGACAGGTGGAAATCGTACCCTTGCAACTATTAGCTGAATATAAGCTTTAAATGTAAAGATCCCCTTGTGTTGTATTTCCCTTTGGTAAGAAGCCATCTTTGAGTAACTAACAAAGGAAAAACTCAGGGTATTTGATGACCAAACTCACTAGCCTAAAATTTTGGTGGTTATGCTCTTCAACAGAGTAACCCACCCCCAGAAGTGTCCAAGGCCAGATTGGATGGAGCTTTGAACAACCTGTTCTAGTGGAAGGTGTCCCTGCCCATGGCAGGGGAGTTGGAACTGCATGATCTTCCAGGTCCCCTCCAACCCAAACTATTCTACAATTCTACAAATTTCTGCTGACACTTCAGGCAAAAATGCAGTGAACCTTTTTGCAACAGTAGTCTCCATCTGCAAGAACATTTTCTCTTGTAGCAGCAGAAGTTTGAATGTCGTTCCTCTTATTCTTACACTGCCAGTGTGAGAGTCTGGGCCTGGCTGTCAGTGAGCTACCTTCTTGACACATATCTTTGCACCCGCACACAGGACAGCATGAAGCTGGTCCCACATGGTGCATGGCAAAACAAAATTTTGTCTTGCTCAATTTCACGTGCATTTGGAAAGACAGTTCTCATTAAAATGTATTTCCTAGTTTAAGAAATAAAAATGCTTGCTTGTCAGGTCCTAAGAGTTTTAAAATTTTCTGTGATCTAAACATTGTTCCTGCAACAATTTGCAAAAGACAGATTATCATTTGGAATTATTTCACGTATCAGAAAACAACTAGGAGTAAAAGGTAAAATATCTTTAAAGTTAATTATTTATACCTAAAGCCAAGCAAAGACATTAAGAATGTATGAATTTTAAGAGAAGTAAAAACACTTGTGTGCTTAAGACAAAGAAAAGGCACATCAGGGATCCCACCTTCTCATTCAGGTTCTTTGTGACTCTTTTAAATGCAGTTTTAGTCAGATTGATTGTGCACTGTGCAGGGGAACTTGCTCCCTGAAGGGGCATTGGAACTCTTCAGCAGCTCACCTGTTCTGTGTGAAGGGTGATCCGTCGGCAGCAGGTGATGACAGCTAAATGTTGGTTCTGTGAAGAGTGGCGAGAGTTACTGAACCCCAAACAGCAGGCAATGTTGACTGACTTCGAAATTCTACTGCTCCCCAGGGACTGCAAAGTATGTGAAGTGCTATGAGGAGGTGAATCTTTCATTAAAAGCTCTCGAGCCTACATCGTCTTCTGCAGGTAGTTTTGCTTCAAAATCAAGACAAAAGCCATCATTTATGGATTTAACATTAAATAGCCATTAAATAAAATGCACAAGCCATCAATAGAGCTAGTCCTGGATTTCCAGTTTACTTTTAACCAGTCAAGTGTCCTAACTATGGCCAGAGAACCTGATTTCTTCTGGAAACTTGGAAACAGTCCAGCAGTTTTATGAGAACCACTAAGAACCTTGGATATAGGTGCTGAGTTTACAAACCATATTCTGATTCTTCAAGGAGACTAAGAAAAAAAAAAAGAATAAAAGCAAGGTCCATAAAGGTACTTAAAAGCTTATTATTCCTAAAATGGGTTTAGTGACTATACTATGTGTTTGTGTGTTGCTGTGTCACTGCTAACTGTACTATTTTCTTGCTCATGCCACTTACAGTGCACTGTGTTATGCAGTGGATTGCCTGTTTTAATATATTGCTCCACAGAAACTGAATCATTAGCTAATCCTATGTGCAGACATCCAGAAACATTCTTGAAAGTATTTTGATTCTTTGATTTTTTTCAAATATTTCCTTCAAATGAAAATTACAATTTTCCCAGTCCACCCATCCCATTCTCTAAATGTTAAGTTATATATATAATGTTTCCCACAGGGTATTCACAGGCTCTTGAAGCTGTTTTTGAGACATGTTGACAGTGAAGTGGAGCTTCCTTGTCTCAATTTCATTCTATATATGCACATTTATATGCAAGAGAAGCAGTCCTGCAGAATCCAGGCTCACAGAAGGAAGGGAAGGAGGTGCTCCAAGCACCAGAGAAGAGATTCTCCTGCAGCCCATGGAGGAGACCATGGTGGAGCAGATATTCACACTGCAGCCTGTGGAGGACACCATGAGTTCTTCAGCTTCTCTCACTTTTCCCTGGCTTACAGCCACACAGGGATAACCATAAGCTACCAAACCTCAGCTTCCACACACCGCCATACATTCTGGTTACATTATTTTCTGATTATATTATTCAATTCTCCCACATTCTGTCTTTTTTTTTTGCTGCTGGAAAAGATAAGAAATACAGGTATATTATATTCTCATGGGCATTCTTACAGGCATGAATGTCTATATAATTTCTGTATTCATAAATTAATAATAAGTTTTTTAATATTCAGATACACTTCAGACTGCTCAGCTTTCTAGCACTAATGGTATGTCACACTTCAGCAGCAGAAATTATCATGCAATTTATTTTAAAAAAAAATTCTCAATTTTAGCTGAACCGTTTTTTTAGCACCGATTTTACCATTTAAAACAATTTTCTAGTTCTCAGATGAAGCACTCTGCATGAATCTATGCAAAATCAAGACATTTCTCATGAAATTACTATCAACTTTATCAATACAACTTTTCAGTTACTTATAGATCATCAAAAGGATCTGATTAATCAGAGCAAAGTTTGCAGAATATTCTGATTTGTGAAGTGTTCCAAAGTAGTTTTTATCCTAACTCAGGGTGAGGGCAAATTTATGAAATTTCAGTGTCTCTTATAGGGCAGGATTTCAGTGCTTTGACCATTCTAGAGACTTGACATTTCTCAGAAACTACAGCTCCACCACTGTATTGGGGTATGCATTGAGACTAAAGGGCATAAGCATTTAAAAGTATTCAGGAAATGCCATTGCTCCTGTAAGTTATATTTAAAATATTCCTGGTCAAAATTAAATATTTCCACAAGCAGGTGTGTGACACTGCATATTAGAGGCCAGAAAGAATGACAGTGTGTAAGACCTTCTGCCTGAGAATGGTAATAACAGAGTAGTAACAAAATAAGCTCTACAATAAATTTTTTAAGGAGGTTCATCATTGTGGTATTGTGATTCACATTCATGTAGTGACCCTTTCCATTGTACTGAGTCAATAATGCATTTCAGCATGGGCATAAATGTGGATTCTGTAAAAATCAAGCATAAGCTTAAATATAGGATCCCAAAATGCCTGAATTCAGGAAAAAATCCTCATATTGCTGGGACATTAGCAGAAATGGGTAAAAATTCTGCTTCTAGGTAATGTCCCTGGAGCTAAATTCCCCTCTTCATGAAATAAGGCAGTGGAGGGAGGTCTGTCCTTCTAACGGAGACATTCAGAAAATTTGTGCAGATGAAAACCGATAGCGCTGATCTGCTACCTTTCCACTATAGCCCTCCAAGTATAAGGAGCTATGTGACTAGGGAGCTTACAGACAGTACAGCAAAGAAATTCATTACAAACTGATTACACATGGCACCAGTTTCATGCCTTCTCACCTTATCACCAGAAGACTTGGATACACATCAGCAGATCTCAGTTTCTGCATCCACACTTTTCTGGTAACAGCTACCATCCTGATACATTACAGTAGGAGCACTTCTCTCTAGTTCTCCCTTTTTGTTTATTAGTTTAAATATGAGTATAGAAGCACTTGAAACTGACCTAAAAAGGTTGGGTTAATGAAAATCATTCAGATAGTGAATATCAGAAGAATGGGTCAAGGATTTGCATGCATCGGAGTGGAGCTCTGCATACATTTCCATATCAGTAAGTGATGAATAATAAAACATACAAGTTTTATGTTTTTATCATGTCATCATCTCTGATTTAATATTCTTTTTGGTGTATTTTTTTCTTCCTTGTTCACAGTGTTCCTTCCTTCATTATTTAGTTCAAATGATAAGCCTTTCTCCACCTTTGGGAGTTTTATTTATACGTTTTTCCCTTCCTAATGCAAAATAGAAATATGCATTAAGAAGACATCCCAGAGGTGATTAGAGTCATTCATATGTAAAGCAAAAAGAGTACTATCTGGGGAAGACTACTAAGCTCATATTACTGTTCAAAAAACTCTTGTTTTCATTTTTTTTCCACCATTGTGCCTCCCAAAAGAAAACTCACACACATCAAAATAGATGACAAAAAAAAATTATGGTGCTATTTGGTCAAGGTCTGAAAAAGTTGTTCTCTTTAGGGAATGGTGGTAATTTGTTTTTTGGTATTTAGCAGGCAGATGGTCAATTCTTGGGACAACCTGATACTGCAGTTGCTGAGTTCTAGCAGAAGTGCTATGAAGTCTGATCCTTCCACACTGAACCCAATGATTATATTTACATTTCATTTCAAAGCAAATAAAACCAAGATTTATATTGGATATTATTATCTCTATTTTACAAATGAAGATCAGTGTAAGAAAGCCTCAGAATAGGACACAGTTGCGTACCTGTCTTTTAGACAAAATTTTACATTCTCCCATTAACCACTGCATGCAAAATGGAAATTGAGGGGGACCTGAACAGCACTTAGCTATCACCTAACCAGAGAGGCATCCAAATTTCCTTCAGCAAGATATTTCATATTTCATTTTGTGGAGCCTGAGACATTTTTCAGTGAATGTCATAAACATGACTGTGTGACTTGGTCACTGTCAACTCATTTTATTTTAAGACCCTGAGAATAATGCAAGGACTTCCCAGGGTGCTTTGTGTGCTTAATTTTCTAGCACAAAAGTCCTCCTCTTGCCTGACTGTCTCTGACTAGGAACACCTAAGTGTCAGTAATACTGAATTATTTAATACCCAACCTTTACACCTGCTTATCTCTTAGTATAATTCAGAGACTTGGTGCTCCTCCATCAGTTCCACCTATGGAGCTTTTTCCAATACATTTTCTCTGGTCTTTACCTACTGGAGCAGATCTGAGCAGATCAAGTGAAATATTCAAATGTTTTGAGTTAGACCAAAACCGTTTAAACATAGCTTTACTGGAAGACTTTCGGCGTTCTTCAGAAACCACCTTAATCTTTGCAAACTCATTCTCTTATTTTGTTCTCAATACATTTAGATATCAATGTTGTGCATTGATGAACAAGCTGTATTTGCCACATGTGACTATTTTGTTTTAAATTAATTTTAAACCTGTAGTTTTGACAGCCTTCAGCAAATGCTTAAACGATTATGACACCTGTCCATTATAACAACAGCTGGAACTGGAGACTAAAGAAAGAAGAAACTAATATAGATTTTTATAAGGGACATATAAATGTTTTGCACATTAAGAATTAATTTGATAAAAAAATTTACCTTCCAAAATGCATTTTGCTCTCTTTCCAAAAGGAATAATTCAGATTTCTTATGTTACAGAAAAAAAAACTACAATCAAATAACCAAAAAAACTTTTTCAGCATCTAAAAAGCTGAATAACAAGAGCTAAAAATTAAATCACTTAGTGAGGTGTCCTGTTTGATTTATTTGACCTGGTTTATGTTTATTTAAAAACAAATAAAGCACCCTAAAATGTCGTCAATTAGGGGTGGCCTGAATTACTTATTCCTTCCCATGCTCTTCCATTTTTTTCAACCAACTTTTCTCCAGCCCTTTCTGACTGTCTCAGTCCTGAGCTTGGCCAGGTACATGTCTCTCACCTCAGGGATTCATTTACTTTCGTATACCCTCAGTAAGTTCACAGATGACACTGAGTTGGGAAGGAGTGTTGTTCTGCTGGAGGGCAGGAAGGCTCTGCAGAGGATCTAGAGAGACTGGATCAAATGGTTGTGACCAGTTGTATGAGGTTCAATAAGGCAAGTCCTGAACTTGGTCACAACAACCCCATGCAGTGCTACAGGGTGGAGGCAGAGAGGCTGGAAAGCATCCCCATGGAAAAGGATCTGGAGGTGCTGGTTGATGGTGGCTGAACACGAGCCAGCAGTGTGCCCATGTGGCCAAGAAGGCCAGTGGCACCCTGGCCTGTATCAAAAATAGAGTGGCCAGCAGGACTAGGGAAGTCATTGTCTGTACTCAGCAT
Organism: Neopelma chrysocephalum; assembly: GCF_003984885.1. Taxonomy (NCBI): domain Eukaryota; kingdom Metazoa; phylum Chordata; class Aves; order Passeriformes; family Pipridae; genus Neopelma; species Neopelma chrysocephalum. Next base: position 5,776,907 of record NW_020897689.1, on the reverse strand, counting down.
TGGTGAGGCTGCACCTCAAATCCTGTGTCCAGTGCTGGACCCCTCAATACAAGAAAGACATTGAGGTGCTGGAGCATGTCCAGAGAAGAGCAACAAAGCTGGTGAAGGGTCTGGAACATAAGTCTTCTGAGGAGTGACTGAGGGAGATGGGATAGTTTTGCCTGGAGAAAAGGAGGCTCAGGGGAGACCTCATCATTCTCTCCAACTATGTGAAAGGAGGTTGTAGCCGGGGTGGGTCAGCCTCTTCTCCCAGGCAACGAGCAACAGGACAAGAGGAAATGGCCTCAAGCTGCACTAGGGGAGGTTCAGGTTGGACATCAGGAAGAAGTTCTTCGCTGAAATAATAGTTAAGCATTGGATTTGGCTGCCCAAGGAGGTGGTGGAGTCAACATGCCTGTAAGTGTTCAAGAAATGACTGGATGTGATACTTAATGCTATGGTGGTGTTTGGTCAAAAATTGGACTCAATGGTATTTGAGATCTTTTCCAATCTTAATTGTTTTATCGTTCTATAATTCTAAGAATAAGTAAAAGCCTGACTTTTCAGCATGGTTAGCACGCAAAAAAGTGAAATCTGGTAAAAAATCACCATAAGAGATCCATAGTAGTTTGCACTCCTTTTTATCCTTAGCTCAAATGAAAATATAAGCAGAAAATAGAGAATATTATGCCAGAAATTAACTTTTTTGCCTGATCAAAGTGTAAAACTCTCATTGAGATTGGAATTTCAGCCCAGATGGCTTGGCCAAATAACATATGCCGATAGTGTGAACTGCACTGTATGTGATATGACATCTTGACATTTAGCAAACTTAAAAAATGTTATTAGATTAGACAATGATACCGTAAAGATGAGCCTTACTAATACTACTACACCTAGTTTCTGTTACTGTTTTCCTGGATCATGTGGCAGTGTGGAAGGCAGCTCAGGCTCTATGCAAAACATCAAATTCATTAGTACTGCACCCTCACTAACGTACTTTGCCCAGATCTGGCATTTCTGAAACTCAATTTACCCAGTTCAGTCTCTGGTTAAAAAAAAAAAATGGTATCATGAATTGCAGCCTATAATGGGAGGCAGGAGAACTCAGAAGACTCCTGCAATAGAGCAAATATCTATCTCCACCTCCTGAAGCCTTCCCTATCCTCTGATGGGATGAGGGTGAACCACATTGGTCAGCTTGGGTAGACAGCAATGAGGAATTGATCCAAAGCAAAGATGTTGATACAGGACTCCCAAGGAACAAAAACTCTTACAGTGACACCCATCCCTATGCTGCATAGCCTGCGTGCATGACATGCCTTCTGGAAGTGATGGTAGACCTGAAATGGTACATCTGCCTCAGTTCAGTTCAGGAGTGTGTTTCTAATAGCAAATGTCCTAATACCCCCACATATCTTACTTTGGCTTGCACCACAGAGAGGGTTTGGAGCTGAAATTCCAAACTTAAGCTGAAATGAATTTGAATTTAATTCCTTCTGGATGAAACTGAACAAGAAAGCATACTCTAGAAAAGCATCTGGATCAAATTAATTACTGTTCAGCTCTCAGAAACGTAATGTCAGTGCTCACAACCAGATAAGAATTAGTCCAAGGCAAAAATTCTTAGAATGCATTCAATGTGGACATTAGATGGCATTTCACCACTCAGACCTTGTTCTCCCTGGACCACAGTACTGGCTAATGTAGACATGTCAGCTACCACATCAGCAGAAATAGAAAGCCTTGGAGTACCCCAGGTGCTTCATGTAAGTGTCTGAGCCACCCTGCAATTGGATTTCAAAGCACTAAACATTCATTACAACAAATTCAATCAATCTTTATAGCATATAGAAGTGCAATTGCAAAGTATTCTACAGGCAATTTCTGCAAGTAATTTTTCTTGTAATTTCCATTACAACTGTGAATAGAAACTTGCTCTTAATGTTTTCATAGCAGTTTCCCACTTGAGCTGTTATCATGAAGTATGTTTTTCATCATCAATTATTAAGGACAGCATAGCACAGATGGGATTGGCCATATAAAATTATTTAGGAAAAGGATCCTATTACTAAACAGTTGCCATGTTAAAAATTAGGAGAAAGGGTGTGACAAGATTATCTTACAAAAAAGAATGCAGAGGAAGATGTATTACTCCCAATGAGATTTGTTTACTTTTTTTCCCCCCTTAAAGTTGAGACTTAAAACATCATTAAAAAAAAAAAGACAATAAATTTTAATTATAGAAAAGATTTCTTTTTTTCATAGGGTTCTGTAGAACTTCAGGAGACACCAAAGAGAGGTATCCAAAGACTTCTCTGTACAACACTCCATCTAAGGGCAGTTGAAAACACAGGGTTATCTATCTAATGATTTAATAAATTATTTGTTCCGCTTTCAGAAATGTAATTTTTGAAGGAATTCTTGACAATGTCTTTTTGCTTTCTAATGTCACTCGTGGACGATGCTTGTTTAGGCTACAGCTAGCAACATAATCAGTTGATTAAGCAGAGTAATTCTGGAGTGTTCACTGATCTGATGCATGCAATCAAAATACTGAAACATTTTGTCCCTCCAAAAGAGAATGCTTTTCAAGTACATGCACGTGTGCATACACCAGAAAAAACATGTGGTCCTGCTGTGGCAATGTTCCAGGGACGCACCAATGCTTATGAGATGCACCTTGTACCTAGCACTGGCATGAAACTGGAGTTCATATGATGATTCAGAACAAATTCTTCTTAAAAGTCTGCAAAAAAGGCATAAATATGCCTTACAGGGCAAAAAGATAATAGCCTATCATACCATGTTTTAGCAAAGGGTCACCAGCCTCAGTGGGAACAAATAAACCATAAAAATGTTACTGCAACTGTCAGAAAGAAGAAATCTCCTTCACTTCAGAGGCACCTTCCTCCTATGAAATCAAATGCTACTGAATCAACTGAACTTTTCAAATAAACTCTGTAAGCTCATCTTTGTTTTAATCAATACAATAATTTAAATTTTAAAGTAAAATTAAAGCAGCTGTGTATTTCCCCTCTGCCCCCTTGAAGAGGGAATTGGTTCCCTGGCAATGCTGAAATAGAATTTTCTACAAAATGCAATCCTAAATGATAGCTCTCTTGGAAAATTTCATATTGGTTATGATGAAGAAGACTATTTTTTTGTATCTGTCTTCTCATTCTCCAAAGTAATAGTGAATAAATGAACTGAATAACATATCTCAGCCCACCAGCAGTAGCAAGAGGTTTTGATTTTAAAATAGAGAATTAAACTTTCCAAAGCTAAAGATTTTCACTCCAGATAAAACCTTTGCTTTGTTATTAACAGTTCTGGACAAATGCATTCAAGATTTTCTGGTAATCCATAATTCCTGTTTACTGATATGTGAAAATTACCATAAATTTCTCCTCTGGGATGTTCATTCACTTCTACTGTTAATGCAAAAAAACCTGCACAGCTATTTATTCATCTACATGGTAAATAGCCAGTGTTCAATCAACAATTCCTAATTAATATTCACAACATTTCTCTGAGGTCTTGTTTACTTCATTTTATCATCAAAAATTAATCCAAGATAGAAAAAAGGGATCAAGATTTCAGCAGATTCATTAGTAAAGCTACAATTGTAAGCTGCACCTTCCTGACACTTATGGCTATATACATTTCTCCGGATGTCCAAGAGAGGGCTAAGAGGTATTACCGCCCTTCTTGTCAAATATCCCGTGAAATCTCAAGGATTACCTACAAATCAGAAACTTTCCATGTTGTTTCGGAAAAAGTAAGCATTTTTCCTCCTGTTTTCCTATGTAGCTATGGAAGATTAAGTGCACTCATTGCTCTACACAAGTACACATGAAGACTAACTCCCCAAGTCCTTCTACAGAGACATTTTTGACTAAACTACGTGGATAATGGTTTCAGTAGAACAATGAATAAGGGTCTGAATCAGGGAGGGAAATTAATTTTATGTCAGCAAGAAGCTTCTGACCTCCTACTTTCTGGCAGCACCGTATGTTCCCATTCGGCAAAATGATTCAACAACTTTCTGAAAGCACAAGAACAGCCCATGCTCCACAAAGGGAAATGAAGAAGGCAAAAGAACCTGAGTTGTTTTATGATACTGTGAAATTCAGGATCTCATTGCAACATTAAGAGAAAACCTGAACACAGATGGAAGCTGAAACTGTAAAGAGATAAGCCATCTGAAATGATGATATTATCAACATCAGATGAGGAAAAAAAGAAAATAGAAAAACAGAAGTATTGGTAAGCCCTTGAAAATGTTTCAAAAGAAGCTTGAAAGTAATCCCAAAAGCCATTTGCATGGATTACACAATAAAAATGTTTCCAAAGTACATGTAAAATAATGAAAAATACTAAGAACCAAACAAAATACATAAGATATTTAATAAACTGGAAAGTGCAGCAGAAACCAAGATAAAAACAGCCAGCTCACATGACGAGTTGCAAATTATCTGACAAGGATTTGATGGTCATGCTATATTCAGGACTCAGCCTTTACTCAATCTCTGCCTTACCAAAGGGATTTTATTTTGTGTTTATGGGCTTATTGCTATTAAAACCCATGTAACAATGTATATTTACATTGCTTTTACATTACATTTACATTTACTTTGTGACTTGCAGCAAAAGATCCCTCATCACAGTGGTCTCAGAGTTGAGAGACATCCTTGTGTGTGCGTGAGGGCCTAATGTTTACAGCAGAGAGGAATGCTTGATATGGCCAAAGGGTTTTGGGCAGGGGGTCTGGGGAGAAAAGGAGCAAGAAAAGTCATTCCTGAAAGACCTTGGAGGGAAGGCAAAATCCTGAAAATGCCACAATGACTTGAAGAGTAACAGGGTTAATTTACTGACAGTTTAGCAATTGTCAGGCTTCAGCGAAAGCCACAGAAAACCTTCAAAATCCCTGTAAAAGGGGCCTGTTTTAAAGAGGTCATCATGGCTGAAAAGAAAAATAATAGACTAATGGAACGAATTCTAAACCCAGCAGGTCTGGAGCTGAGGCCCCACAGAACAGAAAGGGAAAGCAATCATGTCAGATGAAAGAGAACATGTAAGGGGAGAATATTCTGCTGGGTACTGTCAAGTCAATTGTGGGCTAATGCACATCTCTCATTGCTGTCACTAATTTAAACAGGCTGAACATTCAATCACTATTATTATGTTATCTTTTTAGCTGAAGGTCAAACACATGGGCATTGAAACACTACTATTTCTCCTGTACATAGAAAAAAATCCACGTGCCACGTGGTAGGTAATATTGCCCTTTGTAATTAGAATGTTTATTTGTAACTGGAATTGGGGTACATACTTGAGGAAAAGAAAGCAGAAAATGCTTTGGTGGCAATCCCTATCCAATGAGTAGGGACACATATCAGCAAGGTATACTCCATCTCATAGACCTTCCCAGTATGGACACACACTCCTGTGCCAGGGCTGTGGCCACCAGTGAGTAGTTCTTTTTATTGTGGATCCTATGATTATTTCTCATAAAACTCCATGATGGTAAACAACAAAACCTCTACAGGGTTTTTCCTTTATTTATGCAGTCCGTGATGCAGACATTGAAGAAAAAAAAAATCACAAACCAAAGTTATAAGTGGGAGACCACATCATAATTCTGTATCTCCAAAACAAGAGCTATCTCTGTTCTCTAAGTTTCTTAAAGAATTATAAAATAATTTAGTCTGGAAGGAAATTATATCATCATCTAGGTGGACTTCCCAGAGCAGGGCCAGCTTCCAGTTTAATGAGGTTGCTCAAGGCCATGTCCAAGAAAGTTTCAAGTATCTACAAGGATGGCAACTCATCAACTTTTCTAGGTAAATATTCCAGTGTTTCACATCCTCACTGTGCAAAAATATTCTCTTTCTATCTGTCTGGAAGATTTAATGGTTTTGTATTGAATGTAAAAATTGCTAACTGTGGTCTTTTCTGCATGCTAAATAAATATATTTAATCAAACAAATGCCCAGGTCTTTGCTAGAACTCGCAGTGTAACCTGGAATATAATAATCCATTTTTAATAGGATATGTCTTGCCAAAAAAAGAGGGAAAAAAATTCAAGACTCTTAGGATTTTTGAGTTCCTGCTCACTCAAATTGAAAAATGAGAACAGAGATAAGAGATCATAGCTTTCTATTCTTCTTTTAAAACTAAATTAAAAACAAAACAAAACAAACAAACAAACAAAACAAGCAAAAAAAATAACCAAACAAAAAGCCCTTCTTTAGATCCTTCCAAAAAAAAGTATTTTGATGCACCCTGTTGCAGCTCTATCTCCACATAGCACACATAGGACACACCCTATCCTTCATCAGCAATCTCCAAACCTTCACTGAAGTAGATTCAGATAATGTATTAGAAATTATTAAAGTTATAGTTAATTTTATATGTATGCTAGTGTCTTAAAAGAAATAGTTCTGCTGTGGATGGTGCAGCATAGAACAGCACAAGAGTTTCTGTCACATTTAAACGTGGATAGGAGGATATAAGAGGACCTCAGATCTCAACCTCCTGAATTCTGTCCCAGCACTGGGTTATCCAAATCACAGACCTAGATGCACTGGGCAGAAACCTGCTATGGAGAGCTGAAGGCTGCAATGCAGTATGCCTCCCCATCCCACATTTCAGCAGCACAAAGGGAAAGAGGTTCTTCATCACACATACACTGGGATCACCTTGCCCTCCTTCTCCCCTGCCACCTGACCTGGGGCTTTGGTGACCTCAGAGCAAGATGCCATTGGTGGACAACCAAATAGCTGAAAGGGCAGAGAGACACAGCCCTGGCACAAGAAAGTGCTACACAGCAAACAACGATTACTGTGGACCCAAGCGGCACATAGAAATGTCCTTCTTTATGTGACTGGTTTTAACTAAGTGAAGTATCCATGCCCAAGTCATGACCCTGTACAAGCCAATGCATATAATGCCACTGTGCCTCTTGTAGTGAAAAACAGCGAGTGATTCAGCAACTGCCAACCAAACCAAAAGTACTGGGATTAAGTAACACAATCCTTTTCTATAACTTAACTATTTCTATAACTCTATAACTATAGATGTTTCCTGTCTCATTATCAAATTTTTGTTCCTCATGTTAAACTACCATGAAATCACTTTTCTTCCTCCTCTGGGAGCTCAATAGATTAATCGACCTTATTTTTTTAATAAGTGGATCCTATCCTTACAGCTGTAGATGTTTTCACCACTTCATGTTTCCTCAAGGACATTTACATAATAGTTCACTTGAATTGTGTTTATTACTCCAGCAGCTGAAGAAGGTAACTGGGCCACAATTACTTCTGTGATCTCTGACAGCGCTACAGCAGCTGTTGCTACGTGAATGGGATGAACATGTTTACTGGCAATTTCAGGGAGAAATCTGTAAAATGATTGTGTAAACACAAATCACGGTCTTCCATCCTAAATTCAAAACCATTCAAAACACTGACTGAACTAAACATTTGTGGTTTTTCTTCAGTGCTAAGGTTATATGCATATATAAAGAAATAATCTCATTTTATCCCATAAAAAGAGTGATGCAATGCAAATCTAGGGCTACAATAGCATAAACACAGTCATTTTCAGCCTTAAACAGTACTCTTTTTCCTCTATTTGCCTCTCTAAGTCATACACATACGCCACTCGGAGACTAAATCAATTGTGGTAATGGGAGTGGGACTGGCACCTGAATACCTCATTTTGAAAAATACAGATTGCTCCTAACTTCTGAAAGGTGTAATACTACCCACCTTCACCCCCCCAAGAGTGCAAGAATCCTGAATGGCTCCCATTCCTACTGAATGTGTGTCACTACCAATACTCCCACACTACTGAATATCCAAAGTATCTGCCGAAGGTTTCAAATGAACTCCAGATTTCAAAGTGATACCCAATGAGTATTGCATGGAATTTCATTTTGATTTGCTTTGAAACAAAGACCCTCAGGCATGAAGCCCAGAGCTTCCTAAACCTGAGTGAAATTTTCAGGAAAGATGACTGAAGTTTGTAATAAAATGCAATGTTAGGCAAGCTTTCAGAAACCACAATAAGCAATTCACAACATCGGGATGGATAATGGTCTTTTCTAAAAGTAAAACACCGCTGTGTAAAGTGTAATCTTTCGTATAAATCCAGAGTAAACACATGAAAATATGTCTGCTAATTGCAGCATGGCTTTGTCATTCAGGGAGTCAACAAACTGACTTTAAAAAATCCTGCTGAGAAAGCAGCGGAGCTGCTGAGCATGACAATTAATTGTTTCCAGTTCAATGAAATGAGGGAAACAAACATAGGAGACCTGTGGAAGCTAAGCCTAGCATCTAACTCAGGGTGTGCAGCAGCTAGTTTTTTGGGATGCTGCTGCCAAAATCCTTCTAACATCTCTTCAGAAATCATCTCTGCAAGCCTTGGCCAAGGAGGTTACTACCTCCATTTCCTACTGGGGATCAAATCAAGTCCTGAGAGTTGGCAATTGTGCTCATCAACAGCAGTGAAAGAACTGCGGTGCAGCCAGGTCTCCCCTCCTCCCCAGTCCCTGTTCCTGTTTGCTCACGGACTCCTGTTGGGGCCGTGTCTGTTTCCAGCTCTTTAGCAGAGCACAGAAAGGCAGCTTTCCTCCTGCTAAGCAAACAATACATGCTCCCTGACCAGGCCTTGGCTCTTTGCACCAACATCTACTGCTGGCAGAACTTAACCCAAGCTTGTTCATGGTATGCAATACTTTGCTTTGAAAGCTGGCACCCTAATGTGCAGAGGATTTATGGCATATGAGTGTGCATAACAGAATCACACTGCTATTCCAAGAAATTGGACCCAATCTCATCCCGACAAAGCTCGTGGTAATTTTCCTAATTAATGCATTAGGAATAGTCCTCGGGAGCTACGTTGAAATGTAATTTTCCATTAGCCTCTACAGGGTGGTGGTTTTACAATGTGACAATTATTCAAATATCGCTTCATTGTAAGAATTACAGATTTAAGTTGGGTCATGGGTTTTGACATTTGATAAATTCATGACACATTTTACTACATGTTCCTGCCTGGGTGCCAATGTGCAAAATCTCATAAATGCAACAAAATACAATAAAAATTTTGACTTAAGTTATTAATTAGGTGATTAAATTGTCACACAAGATTTGTTTGTCTCTTGTAAATTAGTAGCTCAATCCTCACAATTTGTAGGCAGAGCAAATAATGAAACAAAAGGGTTGGTTCACTATAAAAACAACTAAGCTTTTGTACAAGGCCAAAGCAGCCATGGAAAATTGATTTTCCACAGCTTACTCAGTCTTGAATAGGCACTGCTTTGTAAAAAATTTTTATTGAGTCAAGCCAAAACTCATTATAGCTTAGGCCATTAGGAACAATGTGTATTTGCTCCATTATTTTTAATGCCATCAACATCACATTTTAATCTCATGTATTAAAGTGGGAAGAGCTTGAAGATGTATTTGCATTTTATTACCAGGGTAAAAGAAGGAGACTATGATAGGTCTTTGGTAAAATGTGGACCATGGGAGATGGAAAACAATTATGCATTAATTCTCACAGGAAGAACTGTGGGTAAAGACCAGGTTCAAGGTAAAGTAAAGCAGTACTTTTTGTACAGTGTATCATTATGGAACTCATTATTATTGAACCTGAGGACAGCCAACATATAAATGGCACTAGACAAATTCGAGTAATGGAACATTACACACAGCATTCCAGGTGCTGCCTAAGTAATCTCTTGATCAGTGATTGCCAGAAGCTGGGAAGCCCTGGGCAACATGGTCTTTCCTCAGAATCTGGCCTCCCTGTAGGAAGCAGGTGGAATCAGAGATCTCCTGAGATGCCTTCCAACCTGGATTATGATACATCCCTCTATATATGTGCTCATCTCACATTGTTAACATTCTAGCTGGTATAAAAAAAAGTTAGAGGGCTACGTGGACATTTGATTTTTGCTGGTATGGAAGATTTTACATTGTGTTAATAAACAAAATTGTGTCATCTGATCCAAGACATATTAAAGTAAACAGTCTTCAGTAGCTTCTCTAGTCATTTAACTGGTCTAGTTAATATCTCCAGGATTACCACAAAGAAATTAATCCAGAGCATACTCTGTACACCAGAATAATAATAATTTAGGGACTGGGTAACCTGCATTTCATAATCAATACAATTTCTGTACTGATCCATACAATTTCTGATCCATGCAAAAATCACCAACTGCTCAGCCAGCTTTTGGTAGAGACCTGATCTCATGGAGTCACAGCACTTAAATACAGGGTTGCCACTTGTGATCACCTAATCTGCTCTGCTTTTCACAGGCCATTACCTTTGAACTGAGCTACGTAACGTTGTATTTGACTTAAATACATCTTCCAGCATGACATCCCATCTTAATTTGAAAATGAGAGATGGGGAATCCACCTCTTCCCTTCATCATGTCCTTCAATGATTAATCACTCTTTCTGTAAAAAATGGGCACAGAATTTCTAATTTTAATTTGGCTGGTGACAGCTTCTAGCCATTGCTTCTGTAGTACTCGGAATTTTCTTATTGTGAATATGCTCACACATTTTAATGAGGTCACCTCTGAGCCTTGTTTTTAATTCACTAACATGCCAATTTCTTTATTTCTCATGGGATGAGGTATTTCTTACAGCTCATGAATAATTTTAGTAGTTTTTTCCCTTACTCTTTTAAATCTTTGAACCATTTTAAAAATATGAATATGAACTGGATACAATATTCCATTTCTGTGCAGAGAAGTAAGACATTTCCATGCTTCTATCAGGAATCTGTTTGTTAATGGGTATCCTACCACTGACTGGAGCATAAAAACTGGATTCCTCTGGATGAAATAAACCCATAGTAGAGGACTGACAGTTACTATATGAGAGACTTTTTTTGTATACAAAGGTTTTGTTGAACACCCAGATTCCTGAGTAAATAAAACAAATTTTTAGTGGAACATTCTGACTGTCAAACTGTGGCCTTTTGAAACTCAGATTACTACCTGACCTCAGTTTCCTTAACTATAAAATTGGAACGAAATCTTGTTAACCATGGCACATCAGAAAAAAAAAAGAATCCTTGCTATAATACTGTCACAGCAATTCTGTACGTCACCACAACTGAAATTGTCAAATAATTACGCCATATTAGTGGGGTTGTTCAACCTGGAGAAGAGAAGGCTCCAGGGAGACCTTATAGCAGCCTCCCAGTACCTAAAGAGAGCTACAACAGAACTGGAGAGGGACTTTTGAAAAGGGCATTATAGGACAAGGGGGAATGGCTTTAAACTGAATGATGGTAGGTTTAGATTAGACATTAGGAAGAAATTCTTTACTGCCAGGGTAGTGAGACACTGGAACAGGTTTCCCAGAGACACTGTGGATGTCCCACTCCTGAAAGTGTTCCAGGGCAGGTTGGATGGGGCTCTGAGTGACTTGGTCTAGTGAAAGGTGATCCTGCCCAAGACAGGGGGGTTGGAACTAGATGATCTTTAAGGTCCCTCCCAACCCAAATCATTCTATGATTCCATGAAAAAATAATTTTATGCAAAAGTTCTTTCTTCTACAGGGGCTATCCAAAGCAACTTCTCAACCTGTAAAACCACCACATACATAGGAAAAGCTTTTATCCTAGTGCTACAGTGGTAAGATAGGTGACTACTGAGATAAAAAAAGGGCACAGGCTGTATTAGTTCAAACCTACTGTTTTCTGCAACTTTTAGCTGACAATTCTCATTTTAGAATCACTGCTGCCATAATTGATGTTTAATAATGCCAATTTAAATGCATTACTGAATTGAAAATCCTGGCTCTCCATCATGTGCCTTATTTACTTTTGAAATTATTTCTTGTTAGCAACAGAGATACAAGGTTTCTCAGAAATTATGGATGCTGCATTCCTTTTGCTGTTCAGGATTCTTATCATCCTTTCAGACAATTGAATTTCTTCCATTTGTAAAATCTATTACCAGCAGAAAGACTGCAAGTAAAACCCAATGACTGGAATCAGAACTGTTTTGGCAACACAGGAATACTTTATTGATCCATATTAATACCTAGGAATTTTTTTAAAAAACTGCATTTACTTAGGAATTAGAATTTAAGTAATACCATGAAAAAACTCACAAGGGATATAAATTCATTATATTCTTACAATAGATATGAGTAAGATACACTTTAATTTGAACCAATCTGATCTTCTGATTTTTGGAAATGCCCTAAATAAATATGACCACATTAAATGTCTAAAGACTGATTAACCAGAGAGACTGAAGAAAGCAATGGCAGGGACAGCATCTTTATTGAAAGAGGCACTTTCTAGGCAGGACCTACTTTAAATCAGATGTGAATCTGCATTTTTAAGTAATGAAAATGGGAGTATTAAACTGATGCTAGAAGATACGAAAATACTAATAAAATTTGTGATTTCATAAATAATTATTTTCAGAATGACTCAGAGACAGTAATACACCTTTCTAGACTTAAAAATTTATGAACTGATGACACCCTATTGACTGGAGCATTTACTGCACCTTCAATAGGTCTAATTAACTAAACTGTTCACAGAATTAAACATAGGACTTAGCAGGATGACACTATGCCCCAGTTCTTTGCAAAAATTTCCACATTCAAACATTTTCATGCTCATGGAGTGGCCTACTGAGGAGCCTACAACTTGTCCTAGTGAAGTCAGAGAGTGTTTCTCATTAACTTCAGTTATCTTTTGCTTACCTACATACGAATAGAAAGGTACTTAGGAGAGGTGAATCGCAGATCCTATCCTTGATGATGCAATACTGATGATGCTAAAAATCAGATGTAAAGAACACTTGGTTTGTTTCTTCTATCAGTTAAATTTAAATCATTACTATAGAAATTAATATGTGGAAAAATAAATTTGTTATTTTTGCAAATAAAATAAATTTGTATTTGAATATGTTCCAATACAAGTTTATAGATCCAGAAACTGTCAGTCTAACATAACAGAGAACAACAACCTGGAAAGTAGAGTCTGAGAGGGATCTGCAAGTCCCAGTGGGGAAATGGTATGAACTCTTAAAAGCAGTTACATTATGACAAGAAAAGTTACTACAGTTTTTAAATATATTAAAAGAAATTAGTAAAAACAGACAGGCAGTTTTAGCTTGTTGCTGAGGTCAGTTTAGAATAATATGTTCCTACTACCTTTGCTTTTAAAAACATGTTAAAAAAAAGGACAGGAATGTAGTAGGAAGAGACATAAAGCTAAGACCTAAGATAATGCCTCAAAGCAAGAAATTTCAGGGACCAGAACATCTTGGTTTTTCAAAAAAAGGACTGAAAAGAGACTGGAAATTAAAACCGAAAAAGACACTAATAAAATCAGAAGACGGACTCAGAAGGCAGAGAAATTAAAATTAAAAGCTAAATGTTTTTCAGAAAGATTAGTGGATTTTTCATCTCTTCCTGAATTGTGGATTTGCTCAATACAGGAAATAAAGAGAATTTATGATTTACTATTCCGTTCTGTCCATCTGCAAAGATAGAAAAGTCATTGGAGCAAGGATTTCAGCTAAAGGAGAGCAAAGTTTTCTGGCTCAGTGAGTCCTGTTCCCAGAATTTCACTGCCAACCAGGCATCTAACAAGTATTTTTGAAGATCTACATCTTGAAAGGATAGAACTTAATCATTGCCTAACTATTCAATCTGTAAATCCAAAAGCCTAAAGTTGTCATCTTGAAAGTCATATTGCTATATTCATAGTACCCTCTGCATATTGCATGATCTCATGTCAGATATACACTGCAATATTTTAACGGAACAGCCCAAAATGGAGGTAAGTTTACAGCCTTGTTTTTTTTGACTTTGTGAGCTTCAGTCAGCATCAAAATGTTACTTATACTTTAGAAATGTGATAGAATACCAAGGACAGTAAAAGGCTAGCATCTGGATTTTCTATTGCAAGCCATCATATAAATGTGGTATTCTAAATTTTGAAATTTTGGGTAATGAAATATTTATAATTCTAAAACACACTTTACTCTAAAAGCTACAACCTATAGTAGTCCACAGAATACAAGTGTGGATAGCAACAGGAATACATATTCATCTGCCAGCATAGATTCATATTTGAATTTTCCCTAGAAAATGATTGCTTCACTCTTCTGCTTACAACCTCATTTGGTCCCCAGAAACTTTCCTCAATCACCTCTCTTTTTCTTCCTTCAGATAAAAAGAGCTTTCATGTGTTGAGTGAAGCTATAGTCAGTAGATTACCAACACTATGACCCATCCAGACTTGTCTATCTACCAGCTTCTCTGGAGGAATAAGTTTAACAAAGACAAGTGCCAGATTTTGTACTTGGGATGGGGTAAATATGGCTGTTTGTTAAGATTGGGGTAGGAAAGGCTGTAGAGCAGTACCACAGAAATGGCAAGTTGAATGTGAGTCAGCAGTGCCCTGGCAGCCAGGAGGACTAACCTTGTCCTGGGGGGCATCAGGCAAAGCATCGCCAGCTGGTTGAGGGAAGGGATAGTCCCACTCTGCTCTGCACTGGGGCAGCCTCATCTTGAACATTGTGGCATTTTTGGGTACCACAATATAAGAAAGACATTAAGCTATTGGAAAGTGTCCAAAGGAGGGTAATTGAGATGGGGAAGGGCCTCAAGGGGAAGCCGTATGAGGAGCGGCTGAGGTCACTTGGTCTGTTCAGCCTGGAGAAGAGGAGACTGAGGGGAGACCTCATTGCAGTTACAACTGCCTCATGAGGGGAAGTTCTCTGTGGTGACCAGTGACAGGATCCAAGGGAATGGCCTGAGGTTGTGTCAGGGAAGGTATAGGCTGGATATTAGAAAAAGGTTGTTCACCCAGAGGGTGGTTGGGCACTGGAACAGGCTCCCCAGGGAAGTGGCCACAGCACCAAGCCTGACAGTTCAAGAAGCATTTCGGCAATGCTCTCAGGTACATGACACAATTGTTGGGCCTGTCTTGTGCAGGGCCGGGAGCTGGACTCTACGACCCTTGTGGATCCCTTCCAACTCAGGATATTCTATGATTCTATGATATAGCAAGTCCACTCCAAACCCCTACACTACAAAGAATTTTTGAACAACTTAAATCTAAGTTTAAAAACAAGCATGAAAATGCACCCTTAGCCAGTCTCATTCAGCAGCTGAACTGAAAGTTTTCATCTAATGTGGTTTTCCATGTTTTCTTATTACAATACCTACATACCATGGAGCCATTGATGAAAGTGGGCAGATTTTTCATTTT